>NC_140772.1:183474346-184039346 GCF_044657685.1 Stegodyphus dumicola | reverse complement strand
ATAAGGGATACACGTCAACAATTGTCCAAAATTGGACATGAACTCTATAAGCTTCATCTGGAACTCGCTAAATCATATCCAAAATTCACTGCCCTTGAACAAAAGTCTTGGTCTAGAACGGAGAATGCAGTTAACCGTCATAAAAATACCCTTGCAGTTAAATTCGAAAAAACTTCTTTTACAGTCTTCCAGTTCAAGTAGTTCAAAAAATCTTCCCATTGTAAACATCAAGCCAATAGTTAATATTTCTAATGTTAGTCTTTCAGAAGAACAAGAGAGAATTCTAAAATATAATTTTAACTTCTCACAAACCTGTAAACCCTCGATTCCAAAGATTTTGGCTCCTATCGAAAAAGCTTTCAAGTTCAGTAAAGTTTCAGATTCACAGAAAGAAATGATTAGGCACCTTATCGCTCATAATGTGAAATTCAATAATAAACCTTTGAAACCAAATCTAACTGCGAGAGAGAGAGCTACAATGCGCGAAATTCATTCTAACCCGGATATTATCATTTCAAAGGCCGACAAAGGTGGCCAGATAGTCGTCATGGATAAGAACACTTACATCGATGGTGTCACTAAACTCTTAAACGAAGGACCATATAATCCGATCCCTAAAGATCCTTCACCTTCGGACTTATTCAAAATAAAAACTGCGATCAAATCTTCGCAAATCATTTCAAGCAACTTAAAACATTCGCTTATCCCATCTGTTGCGAATTGTGCCAGATTATATGTTCTTCCCAAAATTCATAAAAGTGGTATTCCTTTCCTCCCTATTGTATCAAATTTAGGTACTGCCTCGTATCCTTTAGCTAAATATTTAGTTTCTAGATTTTCCACTCTATTAGACAATAACATTTACACCATAAAAAATTCAATAGAGTTTGTCAAAAAGGTTAAAAACATTTCTCCTAGTAATTTACTCATGGTTTCTTTTGATGTAAAATCATTATTCACCAATGTCCCAGTGGAGGGTGCATTAAGATGTCTAGAAACCAGACTTCGCGAATTTCATTTCTCTTGCATCGAAATTGATGAGCTAATTTCTCTCACTCAACTCTGTTTGAAACAAACACATTTTGTTTTCCAAAATAAATATTACAAGCAAACTGAGGGATTAGCCATGGGAAGCCCCCTCAGTCCCATGCTGGCTGATATCTACATGCATTATTATGAATCAAAATTGTTTGAAACTTTAAACTTCCCGGCATGGTTCCGCTACGTAGACGATACTTTTACCCTGTTTGAAGGTAATAAAGATGATTTAAATAAAGTTCTTTCAACAATGAATTCTATTGATCCTGCTATTCAGCTCACTTTTGAACTTGAGACTTGCAATTCTCTTCCGTTTCTCGACATTCTGGTCACACGTAACACATCCAACTTCAGTACTACAGTTTACCGTAAACCTTCATCGGTTTGCCTTCCACCACACTTTAAATCATGTCATCCGACTAAACAAAAGTTAGCTTCATTTTATTCCTATGTTTTCCGTGCTCTTCAAGTTTGCTCCTCCAAACTAGTCCTTGATGAAGAACTAAATTATTTAAAAGCAATAGCTATTGACAGGGGCTTTTCACCCAACATTATTAATCAAGCAGTTAAAAAATTCTTATCTCAACACACTAAAAGCCACACTCTTATTTTAGGAGATTATAAAAATTCTGTTGTCATTCCCTTCTTTCCATCAATTAGCTATAAAGTTGCACATATTTTACAGAAATTTAACTTTCGGGTTGTTTATTCTCCCATCAATAAAATTCCAACTTCTGTACTCAAGGACCCCATTCCGGATATGAATTCCTGGGGTATTTATAGGATTCCTTGCCAGTGTGGTTTAATTTACATTGGCCAAACTAAGAGAGCCTTAAAATTTCGCGTCAAAGAACATGAGGCATATGTTAGAAAAAAGGAAACACAGAAGTCTTCTGTTGCTCAACATTGTTGGTCCGAAAATCACACTTTCAATTTTTCTGCTGCTAAAATTATTCAAAAAACATCTTCCATTGGAGAACTGGATTTCTAGAGGCATTTCACATTCATAAAAATCTATCTGTTCTAGCTAACGATCCTAATTCCAATCCAAATTTGCCTTCGGCCTTTAGAGAAATTATGTTTTAGTTCTGGTTTCGCCAACAGATGGCGCCACTTGCTTATTCTTGTCCAGGCTTTCTTATCTAATCATTATTTCCTATCTTGTTCATTTGCGGTTTTGCAGCTGAAGATGATGGTTCGGTAAAACCATCGAAACTAGTCCTGTGAAAATTTTGTAGGTATAACGCTGATTTTTGTTGTTTGACTTCTGAATTAGTAAGGAATATTGTGTTAAACCTCTTATACAAAGATGCAATTATTAATATTGTTGAGGAATCGCCTTGCTTTGACTCCAATTTACTTTTAACTTTAGATGCTTCAAGTTTGTTTTACTTCAGTCCTGCAACTATAGCGCAGGACGGATTTTAAAAAATTTGCTTTTTTTTTTTCCTCTTATTAAGTTTTTTTATATATTTATCTACTTAAATATATGTAAAATGTAAACTAATATTTATATGTGAAATATTTTAAAACTGCATTGTACTAAATTACTTAAATTACTTTTAAGTTGCCTTGTACTAATTTTTTTTCTTTTTCTTTTATTTTTAAATTAGTTTTTGGTCATATTATGATAGAGAGGTTTCTAACGACTCCTTTAAGGTTGCTAACAATGTCAGATTTTAATAATACTTTTGAAAAAGACATTTAATTGATTACAATGCAGTCATTCTTCTGTATGTCGTTACAATATACATCGTTCCTTTTGTTCCTTAAAATTCAGTAAAAATTTTAATAAAATGCATTTAAAAGCATCCATTCCTTTCATTTTTGGTTACACATGACAAAAAAATAATATAATAACTGGCCCCTTTTAGTGGTGCATTTTACTGAGTTACTTATATTTTTTTCATTTCCCCCCCCAAAAAAAAGCGGCTCATACTTGTTTGCCTTAATTTTTTAACTAAAACCTAGTAAAGTAATTTGTACACAATAATTGCTTTGCTTGGAGAAAAATGATATAAATTACCCTCTTAGTTCTCTACGAAATATCTTGGCACAAATTAACCGTTATTGTTGTTGATGCGCACTGTGCTCATATTCTGGCGCTGTGCTCCACCAAGTGCCTAAGATCTTGAAAATCATTCAAAGTGACACTCGCGGCGCAGGAGAGACGAGACACAGAACCCGAAACTGATTCTTTAATTGGAAGCAACTTAGAATTCTTTCGAGGCAAGCGCGAGATGCACAACGCCAGCAAACCATTCCTTTCCTGCTGCCAAGTGAACCTTAGTAGCCACAAACAATATCCGAGCGTTAAATAGCTCGAACATTCCTTTTAGCTGTTCGTAGCAGCCTCACGGAGGTGATTCAGTCGCTGTTCAGAAACCCAATTATCGTAAATTAAGCAGCTAGTTTGCGTAATTAATATATTCAGTAGCCCCGCTTTAATTACAGCGAAAGGAGTTATAACCCTTGAAATAGGGCTTGGGAAGAAGACGCCGGAAGGTTTTAATCGCGTTTGTGGTAATTACGTCCACTAATCACTGGAAGCTTGGATGACATCATCACTTAGCGAGCCAATCAGTATCTTGGTGGAGGCAAGAACGGACACGTCTTTTATTGTTTTACGCAAGATTGCAAACTATGGCGAGAAAGAATAACTCGCGAAAAGATATATTCCATACTTGTTTACGTGTAACTTATTACAGAGTTTGAAATCCACCGTAGGCTTTGGAACTGCGCATCTTCAGAAAGGAAAAGGAAATGAAAGAGCGGGTGCTGTCATTTACAAGTAAATTAAAACCGTAATTTTGCAGCATGGAAGAATGCAGTTTAACATAAGTACAACCAGCATTTTATATCTTTTACTGAAAATAATTCCAAAAAAGTGTACTCAGCTTTTGAAACCTAAACCAGTTCCATAGTTACCAATTAGAATAATTCGAAAATTAACATTAATGTAAATAACACTGTTTTGAGTACGCCTTTGAAGATATCTTTTACTAATTATGATAAGGCTGCAAATATTCGTAATTTTCAATTTGATCAATTTTAAGTGTATTTTGAATTGTATTAAACTATTAAAATATGAAATAAAATATCTAAATTTAAAAGTGCCTTATTTTATTTATTTATTTTTTCCTTTAAAAGCTCTCAGTTTGTAAAACAATTAGAATTTGAAGGGAAAATGAATGATCTTATGTCATATCGAATGGCAACACTCTGAAAATTGACCAAGCGGCATATTGAAGCTACATTCAAGATCTTATTTGTTCTAGAATAACAAAATTTGGTGGATAATGAACGCGTGGTAAAGTAACGTAATGCTGTAGAAAATTTGCATAGATTGCTCTAAAGGCGATTCTATTGTTATTGGCAGCACGTCTTTCTTCGATATAGCAGTCGAACAAAGGTGAAATACAATTCTTATGAATTTGATCATGTTTAAAATAAATTATAATTTAGAACTACCTAAAATGAAAAACAATTCTTTAGTTTTGCTATTTCATCTCAAGCAAAAAATTACCAATAGATAAATAAAATCCATATGTGTTTGAGACCAATTAAAAAGAAACTGTATTTTATACATAAATTGAAAACAAGAATATTTCACATAGCTTCTCTTATAGTAATACTTTCTATGGTATAGCTAGTTGGTTCCGCCATTATCGCATACTGTTTGAAATCGGATTTACTAAAAGCTAAATGTATACAAAAAATGATAATAGATCCCACCCCCAAAAAAATATCTTTTCTTTTTCTCTTATTTTTTAACGAATGAAACGCAATTTATAAATTCAAATGTGTCAACTTGGGCACCTGGACGCCCGAATTTTGAATTTGTTTTAGCCCAGAAGGGCTGTTAATTTTGTTTTGGTGTTTTTGGCGTTTGCACTGATTCACGGTAAATGTCCGTTTCACTTTCCAAACTGTTGCCGGCCCACCAGCGGCCGAGCGGTAAAGTCGCTGAACACTGGTAGTTCGGTCCGAGGTTCGAATCCCGCGAACGGGCTGGCTGCATGTGTGTTTTCGTGGTTTTTCCCATGTATAATGTGTATACGAGCCAGTTTCCCTTAGAAAATCCTCCACGAAGGTATCTCTCCCCTTAGGCAGATAGCCCTAGTGTGCTTTGCCGTAATTAAATACACCAACACCAAACTGTTGCCACCAAATATTACAGCCCTGTATTATATTTAAAGAAATTAAATAATGAAGAATATGAATAAATGTATGTATGCTTCTATCACTGTGAAAAAACAACGGTACCTAGAGCCATCGAATTTTGAATAGCGCACGTCTCCACCCGAATATGGGTGGAGCCCAAATTTGGAATTTGTTTTATTATCGATTTCATATTTTGTAAAGCATTCACGAGTCTTTGATTAAGAAACTCAACGATTTCAAAGCGAGCATTGGCAACACTGTACGAAAAAAAAAAAGAACAGTTTTATCTCCAGCGCGCGAGAATGTGTATCGGAAATTCTAAAGATATGCTCATTTTTAAAACTTTTTTGCGATATTGCTGTTGAATTGAATTTTATGTGGTGTGAAGAACATGATATTGAATAAATAAAGGAAACGCACAAAATGTTAAAAAACGCTCCTTTGAACGTAATACAAAATCTGAACTCTTTCAATAGTTTTCATATTTTTTACTTAATTTTTTTAACTCTTATTTTGAAGCAGTTTAATGTGTTTAGATTGATTTTAATTAAAATTTTATCTGTCAGGTAATATTTTCGTACGTTTATCTTTTTAAAGAGAGAAAACGAATATATAAAGATATTTTAAGATTAATTCTGTTGATTAATTTGCATAACCTCAAATTCTATGACTTTGATATACGAAATCAAAGAAAACACAGTATATTCACATGACATAAAAATGTTCAGAGGAGGAATAAGATGCGCTAAAAAGGGCTAACTCCGGACTAAATATTAATTAATGCGAAAGCATTTTTTTAATTTATAAAATCAAATAATTTCTTATAACTTGCATTAGTTTAACTTCAAAAAATTTAAATGCTGTTTTTGACGCAATGCAGCCTTTTTCTGACGGGGCATATCACTGCAGTTTGTTTTTAATCTTTCCCTAATGCCAAATGTGTGGTCTGCTTACAATGTCCAACTGCTTACAATGTCTTTATTTTCTTTATGGAATTATTGCATAAAACTAAACTTAGATGTATAATAGCCGATGATATCAGACCATCATACAAACCTTTGATATCTCGAGATTACCTTCATTCTAGCGCATTTGTCTTATTATCTTTTAGTGGAACTATGCGAATTTGTAATAAAATTTATGAAGACATGGATTTGCTCATCGAGAACTTACAGCGTAGTTATTAAATTATTCTGTGTCTTCTGAAACCTGTTCTAAAGAATAGATCTTGATCAAATTTAATATATATAATTATTTATTTGTAAGGAGGAAAAATTGTCCGTTTGTTGTTGCTAGTTAGCGCTTTTCAAAAGAAAATTATGCCAATTCGGAAACAACAGAATTTGTCTGGAAGGCGAAATTTTATTTTTATGAAACAATTCTGTTTTTGTTATTATGCTTTCAGACAAAAAATAGTGCTTGTTTTTGATGAAATTATTTCATCAGATTATTAATATCACCTCTGATATATCCTGAGAATATCGTCAGGTGAAATGTTTAAGAAAAGGGGCTATACCGATTTAATTTAAAAGCATGAAGATAAAATCTGAAGCAATGAGCCACCTTGTCGTGTCACCAGAAAGGGAAAGGCATCCGATTGCAGCAGAAATGGCTGTTGCAGTGCTTAACAGATCTGCAAGTGCCTTAACCAAACTAAAGTGAGTGATCCAGCAGTATCTATGAATTATTAATTCCTTGATCTACGAAGTGTAAGACTTTGCACTCCATTTTAAAATTATATTCGTATGAGATTCAAATGGTACAAGAATTCAATATGAAAAATCATGTTAAATACATTAATTCTACAGACTTCTGAAATAAATGATGTATGGCTTTTGACTATCTTCTGGACAATTAATACACATTTCCATTTACAGGATAATGGTTAACTCTTTTAACTATTGTATATGGTATTTCTTTCAACCTCATGAAATTTAACAACAGATTTCACATATATTATGGTTATATTATTATATGTAATATATCCAGTGCATGATTCCATCTAGACCCTTCTCATTAAAGAGACTGATACATCGAAATTCTACGAAGTACATAATTGAAAGTGTACATACTTTAAGTTTATTGCACTCCATGTGGTTCGTGCTTTACGATTACGAAGATGATTGGACATTTCTTAGTGCAAGATGTTTGCAACCATTCATATTGTTTAATGCCAAAAGCTCCTGCTAGTTTAAAGCCTTTCACTGGATGCCAACTTCGGTGATGATCGAGATACTTGCTCTCCAAATACTTGCTCATCCATTTAAACCATTATAGCTTCAGGTTCTGGGAATTCTTGAAAGATTACATGCATCAAGAAAATGTCCATTCTTCATCTGAGCTGAGATCCAGCATAGTACGGCATGCCTGTCTTAATTCTTTCTGAACTAACTAAACCGCCAAGTAACAGTTCGAGCCATGTTCAAAATCCGATGAAAGGGAGTATGGCATTGGCCTTTTCGTGGTTTTTCTCATGCGTGACTGAATATATGCCAGTTTCCCTTACAGAGTCTTCCATGAAAGCATCTTCTCTTATATAAACAACTCTTGTGAGCTTTTCCATAAATAAATAACCCAGCCCAGTCCTTCAGAAGTAACCTCCGATATTCAGCACGATTCTATACAATTAAATTTTACTGTTAAAACAAGTTTTGCGATTTGACAATCGACACTATCGTTGTAATTTTTTTCTGGTAATAAAAAGGTTATATATTCTCCTTTAAAAGTCTCTTTGTCATGGTCTGAGTAGTATGCATTGAAATTTCATTAAAATGCTAAAGCAAGCTGTATATTTTTGTAATTCCCTGACTTCAATTTAAAGAATTCTTTAAAGATTTAATTTACTGACATTGAAAACATGTATTAAACATTTAGTCTTTTGGCATCAAATTATCTTATTAAAGTAAATATATTTAAATGCGAAAATGAAACGACGTGTGTAAATGGAAAAAAAAAAAAAAAATGCCCCTTCGGGCGTAATATAAAATCTGAAAGCTTCCCAGATTTTTTTTTAACCGTGTTCATCTTAAACAAAATGGCAGTATTCTTTATATTATTTTACAGATCAACGGACGCACCACAACATGTTTATAAAATTTATAGTTATAATTATTAATATAATTATTCTTATCAGATTTCCTAATGAATATGCATTGTTTTTATTTTAATCATCTTATGGCAATCTTCAGAACAGAAAATATTAACAATTATTGTAAACTGTCTCAAGAGAACTGTTTGCAGTATATGAGGGCTTGTAATATCCTTATTAATCTGTACTGCGTTTTAAACCTTAATTTATAAAGATGTAAGTTTTACTGAAAACACATGAAAATTATTTTTTGAATTTCTTGAATGTGCAATTTGAAATATGATCTCTCTGTTGCTCTACTCACAAAAGGTTTTACAGACGAAATTTCAATCAAATATAAATACGTTCTTGAATTGACTTATTATTTCATACCATATTCTCAACACATACTGTGCTGCATATTACCAAAGCTTACGTAGATTTTGTCTTTTGATATGCAGATGTTGGCCATCACTGTCTTATTTAATTTCATTAAAAAGGAAAAGAGCATGATATCCACAGTGCATAATTTTTATAATTAATTATAAATTAAGATATAATAACACGCCCAACAAGTATTAATTTAGAAGTCAAACAACAAAAATCAGGGTTATATTTTCAAATTTATAAATTTCACTAATCCTGTGAAAATTTTAAAATGTAACGCTGATTTTTGTTGTTTGACTTCTAAATTAATTAATTCTAAATCTTAAGTTTGTTATTTTCAAAATGTAATTCCAAGAATTTGCTTTAAATCTGCAATTACAAACTTTTTTTTTTTTTTTTTTTTTTAATATTAAAAAAAAAAAAAAGTTATACAGATGATTTAGTTTTTACTCTATGTCGCAAATTAAAATGCAACCTTTGAATTAAAATGCAGCCATTGAAGTTAATCAAAACCTACCAACTGATCTTTAAAAACTATTTTAGATAGAATTACGCAGCCGGTTTTCGTAAATAAGTATTACGACAGTCTACCTTTATCTAAATGATAAATAATTCTTACACACTAATTTCATTAATCTACAACATAAGTACTCTAAAATGAAGGTCTCATGCTTTTACGGCATCATCATGAGTCAGAAAACACGATTGCATCAACAACCAAAACTTCTATTCCTGTCATTTGTCCAACGATAAAAAAAGATGGTGGAAAAGATTCACCAAATAACCCTGAGGTTGTAAAGTAGTTGTGAAGTTAATCTCCGAGAGTGTTGCGCCAAGTCCATAATATTTCTGACGCCATTTAAAGCTGACGCCAATTGTCAGTCTAATTCTTTTCACTTAAAATAAGCGTATAAAAAAAGCCACCTAATCCGGGTACAAAAGAAGTTTGTTTTTATAATACTTTAACGACCTCTTTAGAAGAAGCAACGTCTCCGGCTAAATTATTTCGCTACTTCTTTCATCCATTGTTAAGACCGACTCGCTACAAAAGTGCAGCTTTCGATTTAAACCGCAAACCGTGTTACCTTTTAACTTTTCTCCTTTCAGATTTCTGCCAAACAATCTGTTAACAAGGCAAAAAGCCGCCAACGCAGCTTGACAGGTTGCAATTTGCTGCCGAATTGTGAAAGAAAAGCAGGGGGCATTCAGTCATCCCTTTTTTATGATTGACCCTCCATGACTAGCGGTTTATTTTGTTGACCTTTAGAGACCCTTCTGCTAACATCCGGGACAACAATGTCCTGCGACCAGTAGCTTTCAATTAAAGTACCGTTGGTTGTGAAAAATGCCGAATCGCCAAGTTGGCGATAGTTGGCAGCTTTCGAGAGATGCTTTTAGAGAAATCACGTAAGATGTCTCACGAAACGGTAATAATGTAATGGCGGTCTCACGAAATCAAAATTTAGAAATAAAAAATTTCTACTATGCGAATTCCGTTAGTTTATACACTTCAATAAGTTTCAAAGTAAAATTATGAAACTGGCTGTATAAAAACCGAAGGAAAAGGAACATACAGTGTGAATAGGAAGAAAATTGGCAGAAATAAGAGCTTTTTATTTTTATTCATTTATTTATATATTTTATGAAAAATAGCTTAAGTATTATGTTTTTATGTGGATTTTTTTGTAATGAGATAATGCAGCTTCAATTGTTAAATGGTAGTTTTTACAAAATTGCCCTATTTGAATTGGGCCGATTTCCTTTCCAAGTAGCGTGATGATTTTTCCCCTTATTGCAGAACTTGGCCATCACTTCTGAGCAGTTAATAAATGGAAAAAAAAAAAAAAAAAAGAAAAGAAAAGAACAGAATTTACTTATTTTTAGCCTGTAATAAATTGCTGTTATTGTAAAGCCTCATTTTAGCTTCGAATTTAACAGCTAAACCTGAATCTTAAGAGAACTTTAATATATGTAAGAAAATGTATATAGAAGTGTACATCTTAATCTAACATAATACACATTTTACATAATTGTATATCTTACTTGCTTTCACATTTATTCAATCTGCTTCTGTGTTTAATTTCAGGCTATTAAATAAATTTAATGTAAGCAAAATTTCTAATTATTCAGTTGGGTCCACTGTTTAGACACTATTAGAAATTTGATTGCGTGGGCTTAACGCCCTGCCCCTAGTTGAACTAAATTATAATTGATGATCGGCAGCTGGTTTTCCTCATGCGCAATACGAGTATATCCTACTTTCCTTTCGAAAATCCGTCACGGACACATTCTCCTTAAGGTAGAAATTCCTTGCATGTTTTACCATAATAAACTAATCAGGGTACAATTCAAATTATAGACCTTTTGGGTGTTTATTAAAATCTAATTTTAGCTTTTGAGAAGGGAACAAAATCACATCTTTGATAATTATTCTGATAAAAGCTAAAATAAAACGCATACAATAATAAAGTTCCTATGCCCCCCCCCAAAAAAAATCTGAAAGATTTTAAATTTTAAATTACGTCCAAAGAGGCGTTTTTTTAACATTTTGTCTGTTACCTTTATTTATTAAATATCACATTCTCCGCACTTCAACCATAAAATTCAGTTCAAGAGCAATATCGCAAAATAGTTTTAAATTCAGCATATCTTTAGAATTTCCGATAGGCAGTCTCACGCGCTGGAGATAAAAATGTTTTTTCTGTACAACGTTGTCATTGCTCGCTTTGAAATACTTGAGTTTGTGAATCAAAAACTCGTTAAAGTTTTACAAAATATGAAATAGAGAATAAAACAAATTCTAAATTTCAAATTTCGGCTTCCACATGTCCATATTCTCAGTAGGATTACGTCATTCAAAATTCGATGGCTTTAGGTACCGTTGTTTTATCACAATGTGAGATATATTTATGCAGATTTTTAATTATTTAATTTCCTCAAATATAATGCAGGAATCTAACATTTTGTGGCAACAGTTTGAAAAGTGAAACGGACATTTATAGTGAACCAACGCAAAATCACAAAACGAAAACAGTAGTTCTTCAGAAACAAAATCCCTCTGGACTAAAAATGTAATGGCTAAGATTTTTCTAATCCAACAGTTGAAATGATTGAAATTTCTCAAAAAAGCCCATTTGTGGGCGAGTGGATCATTCGCAGTTCGATCTTGGTTCAATTACAGGCGAACGGGCTGGCTGTGCGTGCGTTTTCGTTCTGCTTGTCATGTGTAATATGAACTCCAGTCAGTTTCTTTTGGAAACTCCTACAATCGCATGTCTACCATTGTCTTGGTATACTTTGCCTTAATTAAATTAATACGTAATCCATTCTTTTTATAAACCTGTAGAGACATTAGGTGTTTTGGAAGCAGGAAAGATAAACAATTAACAACGCCTTTGCCGGGAATTAATTAACCGGAACCACTACGCCACGAAGGCACGCTAGGAAGGCGGGAGAAATACCTTATATACTGCCCCTTTTAAAGGGCGACCGGGGTTTTTAGAGGTCCCAGTCGCCAAATCCTGGGTGAAGAGAATCATCATCCAACACCCTTTTAGTTCGGGCGTCATTCTAGAGACATTAGGTATTTTGGAAGCAGGAAAGATGAAAAATTAACAACGCCTTCGACGAGAATCGAACCACAGACTTCTGGAATACCGGCCCAGCGTGCAGAACCACTACACCACGAAGGCACGCTAGGAAAGCGGGAGAAATACCTTATAAACCTTTAGGAAATTAGATCCCTTAATAATATCATGAAAAATGGATTAGTAATGAAAATAATTATCTTTAACGCAACAGGTTACCGTAAGATCTGAACTTACGAAGAGACGACTTCATTAAAAGGTCTTTAAGTGTATTAAAAGATTCAGATCTAATTGCGAATAGCGTATATGCAGTGATAAGAAGGAGGAAGAGAATAAGAATATTATAACAGCTCAATTTTAGGTGGTAACAATAATGCGGTGTTCATAGTACTATTACTATAATAATATATCTATACTAAAATAAAAAGCTGCATAAACATTGTGTGCTCATATTTTCTGTACGCGTTACACATAATTTCAAAACAACTGCATGTAATATTTTCACTTCAATTATATTTACTAAATTTATCATAATTATTTTACTTTTTAAACATGTATGTCCCAAGGCAATATGGCGGAGCACTCAAATTGTATTTGCCTAAGGGAATGAATGGCTAGTTAGAAATCTAAAGAAAACTGGCTGATAACTACATTACACATAGGGAATACATAAAAAAAAACATCAATGCAGAGAGAGCCTGTTCATCGAATTCGAACCCGTACCAAACTACCGGCATTTTTTTATTGTTGTTGTTGTTTTATTGTCTTACTTATCTGACAGTAATATCAGGACAAGCTTACGAACTTCATCGTGGCAAGGAGTGCAAGACTGCGCCTGTTGCTGGCAAGAGCCTCGAGCACCATTCACGTGGCAGTGCTCAGTTCCGCCTCCCCAGAATTTTGATGGAGAGTATTCCGGGGAGGATGGATCATAGGGTCTCCCACTCCTCTTCCCGTTCCATTAAATTCTCGAGAGGACTTTCGGCTCGCCGCATATTTAGAATACCCCCACGCCGCACGGACACTATGCACTTAACATCCATGCCTTCCGGTATCGAAGTAGTATTTTTGTATTAATTACCCCCCCCCCCCAAATGAGGAAGGTGCGTAAAAAACTAAAAAACTTTGTGCGTGCTAAATGGTTTAATCTGATAATCCCCATTTTATTGTTTTTATGAAAGTGACACTAAGATTTGAAAAAATGTGTTGCTCATATATGAGGGAAAAATATCTATATAAAAGTAATTAAGATAAGTTAATCATTGATAAATATAAAAAAATTATTTATGTTACTTACATTTGTAAACTAGCATTAAAATACGAAAATCCCATTAATTTTACGCAAGATTATATTATAAAATATTTAAATAAATACATATACTCATATATTTATTTATTTTTAAATGCAAGCCATCAAACAATAGTAGGTCTAAAAAAGTCTTTTTAACAACGGTTGAAAACTCAGAATGAATTTTCAGTTTATCATGATACATTAAAATTTAACAGGCATTTCTTTTCCAAACCCTGGCATTTAAAATTTTTTAGCATTATTTATAAACATTATTTTTATCATTATTATATTTATATATTATTCATTTACTTCTAAATAATTTATAAATCGCACCAAATTTTCAACTTCGAGTTAACTATTAAATTCGTATTCTGATACCTTGGTCTTATTAGGATGCTCGCTGTGACTACGATTTGCAAGACTTTTAATTTCCTTTTCTCCCTTTTCGCTTTTGTGCCTTAAGTTTATAGTGTGTTGCATTTATTAACTTATTATTTAACTCCACCGACCTTGACATTAGCATTTTTCACAAACTATGCATTCTTGTAAGCTAGATGGGAAAACTTTCATATCATTCAGGAGTGCATACAAATTTTTACGTTTCTGTTTCTACTATATACACTATACAGTAATAACTACCACACTAAAAACATTTAGAGAAAGGAAGATTATCAGATTAACTGGTAATGGGGATCATATTTCGGAAAAAATAATATTTTCAATTGCATATTGGTTTTCAGAAGATAAGCTTCCGGTAGTAAACATCTAACCGCAACAAGTGTGAGAAACAAAAACCCTAATTATATGGAGAATATGCTATTATCGCTTTTGTTCCCTTTCGCCAATCACCCCCAAAGAAACACCTCTGCACTTCATGGAAGTTTTCGAAAGCACGAAATGTGCGTATTACTAACGCCTCTCCCAATTGTAGGGCTCTAATAGTGTGTTCTCAGTACGCCCAGGCGAAAGCCAAATGTTTAGGCGAAGCACTCTCGTCGTTCGTTTCGTCTGCCTTGCGTGTGTTGCTGCATTTTCAGCTCTTAAGTTGCGTCTGACGTGAGCAAAAAACCATTTGAGAAGGAACTGCGCGAACTGCTTACTACAGAAGGAGTAATGATGAGAATGGAAAAAAAGAAAATAAAAAGACGGAAAGAACTCGCGAAGGCTAGTCTTCTTAAAAACGATAATTACGCAAAAGCAGCAAGCACAGCCAGAGAATAAAAAGCAATGGCCGTTGCCCATTAGTGGCAGTGAGCTCTTAGGTGCATTCCTAAAGAGGTTAACCTACAATCAGTAGGAAAATGGCGGGCTTAGGCTTCGAGATTCAGAAATTGCTGGTTGAAGCCGTTTAAAGTTCGTGAGTCCTCACTTTGTTCTCTTAATTGAATGTCGAAATCGGGGTGGTGGTCACGTTTACGATAATATTTACGTGAATCTCAAGGAAAAGGAAATGAAATGCCACCTGGCATATACACTGTGTTTCCACGCCCCTTATCACAAGAGTTCCGCTTCAGAAAGGGGTGATGGAAATTTTCTTTAAACAATAGAACATTAGCCATCAATCATATAAATAAATATTAATCAAACGTAGCTTCTTGATGATAGTTTTATGGATACTGATAACTTAATTGAAAATGATGACTATCAATGTAAAACTGATTATCAATTAAGTACGCTTAACAACTCAATACTCAAAGTCTATTCCACTGTCTTTTGGTTGCTCAGGCATCGGCTGACAGCTATGACATTGCTGTTCTACATGAAAATATCAATGTTTAGCAGTTGAACTAATTCCTTTTTTATTGCATTTTTAACTTACAAAAAAAATATATTTAGACAATCCTATCAGACTATATCTTAAGGAAGGCGCTCAAACGGTATATTGGCTAGGAAGCCCTGACTACGAAACTAAAGGTCCTGGGTTCGAATCCCAGAGAAGGAAATTGTCTGTCACTTCATAGGAAATAACGGTGGCCGCCTATTAGGTGCCTCCACAATAAAATAGCCACCACTTCTGGCTTTAGTAGTGGTCAATGTAGTTATAGGCAAGTGCCCGCCATTGGAAAACAAAATATATCTAAAGGATATCTGTCACTGGCCGATTAGATAAGACCACTGAATGCTGGTAGTCGTCATGAGCTTGATTCTTGACGAACGAAATTATTCACCTAAGCTCGCTTTGCCATAATCAATGAGTTATCTATCAGTAGAAAAGGAAGTCATTCAATCAGAACCAAAATAGCGAATGAATGAAAGTCACCAGTTCCGCCAAAAAATAAAATTTGCGTGTTGAAAAAATATGATATATTTCTATCATATTTTTTATGATGATTTTTTATCATAAAATATTATGTTTTAAAAGCAGTAATGAAATTATAAAAGATTCATTTCATTTGTTGTGCTTTCATATCCAGAAGAAAAGATATTTTATAAATAATTAATATTTCTACATGTAAAAATTCAGCATAAGATATATGCATCATCTCTTTATTATCCTTAATGACAATGCATAGCTTAGTATTACTATTGCAAGGCACTAATTCGTGCCTGATATAATGTAATGCAATTTATTATAAATCTACTGATTGTAAAAATAAAACAGATAGAATAAATGCAAATGTTTTGGACTGAAAAAGAAGTAAACAAAAGTTTTATTCATAGTTCCCCAATGTTTCCACAGAAATTTCTTAAGAATATTGAAATGCTGGAAAAACGTTCAAGTCCATTATTAGACACAGAAAGTGTTATTTCATTGTGATAAATTGTAAATTTTACTCCGAATCTGAACCTCCTTCAGTAAATTCTAACGGTATAACCTTAATTGATATTGATGGAAAAGAAGTTGCTCCAGTCTGTTCCTTTACTTGTGAATCACTGACTGATGAACGAACATTCGCCACCGCAAATGTTTATATTTTTAATAATTTATGCAATAATGCAGTTATTGTCACTGATGTTATTAATATGATAAATATTTCTGTAATGAATAATGGAATTCATGTTTTAGGAAAGTATAATGACGTTTATGTGAATTATGCTCATATTGCTAACAGTCAACCTAAGAATAAATCTAATTCCTTTGACTCAACATCCCAATTTAGCATGCCGCCTGTTATTTCCTTGAATTACGAGGGAATAAAAATGCAAATTTGCATAGAGTTCCGATGGTAAAGAAAAATATTTCTTCCAGTTGTGAAAAATGAACTGAATCTTTTAAAACAAAGTTTACAAAAGAAAGCAAGCTGAACAAATAAAAGTGAAAACCAGCACTAAAATTTCAGAAACAACTAAGAAAAGAAACTAGGAAAAACTCCGAAGTGGAGAAGACTGCAAAATTAAAAGCAAAGAGCTTTTAACAGAAGGTCGCTGATGATGAAGCAAGGAAACAAGAAAGAGATCCTAAAAGTGTCAGTCCAAGACTTTTACAAGATCACTACAGCAGTAATCGTAGATTCCTCTTATGATATTATAAAACAAAAGCGGAGGAAAATGTAAAACCTTACATGAGAAAAAAATTACGAGGTCAACTTCTGTTGCAATAAATTTTGAGAGTGAAAAATAGTGAAAAACCAGACAAGGAATCTGAAGAAAAGAAATGTAATTGAAGGAAAGTTTTTGTATCTTATATTCCAGTCAATACTACACTTTCTCAAATTACTTAATAGTTTGCAAAGGCATTTAAAATAACTATAAATTATATCACCTGTATATCGAAATACTGCTATAAATTATATGCGGAATAAAGATCCGACTGATTATATGAAGCTGTATATAGCCAAAAGACATACTCAACAAACATTATTTCAAAAAGGATACTTTCTTTTTTTTTTCCCTCTCTTTCTGTTCTTATTTTCAAGTAAAAAAGCCGACGAAGACATTCTGTGCTCTTGTTGCATGAATGGTGATCCTGAATTAAATTTTCTAGAATAATTTCTATTATAACAAAGATAAACCGGATTTACGCATAGAGGATGAAAATAAGGATGATGATGACGATGGACGACTTAGATAATAACAATATGGATGATGATGACAATTTAAATGATAGCAATATGGGTAATGATTAAGATGATGATGATGTTAAGAAAGAAAATAAAAAAACGTAAAAAAAAAATCTTTTGACCCCAAAAGAGTCAAAAGATCCTTAGGATAATCAAAATGTAGGAGTAATAAAACATTGAAATAATCATCTGTCAATCAAACAGTAATAATGTATATTTTTTAATATACATTATTACTGTCACTATGCCATCGCGTCACTATGCCATCGCGTCTGTACTGTCACTATGCCATCGCGTCACTATGTCTTTTGAAAGTGGGAAATATAAGAGTTAATGAAAAAAAAAATGTAACTGTCAGTTGTGTGTGCTTTGATGTAGAGTAAAGTATTTGTGTTAATTTAAGAATATATTTATTGTATGAAGGTGTTTATACATCATTGCGTCAATTAACGTAGATTGCGAACTATGATGCCGATGATGGTTTCAGTATACACAACGCACACATGTTAGATATAACAAAATACGATAGCTGCTTTAAAAATAATTGGTGCGCTCAAAATTAAATATTCTAGATTTGGTGCTCTCCCCCTAAATTCATCTGTTCTCTCAAATTCAAGATCCTCAAATTAGCCAAACATGGTTATATAACCTCAAATTATATAACCTCAAATTAGCCAAACATAGTTTGTCTCTACAATTACATCAGACTTGGTATAAATACACCTGGCGAATTAATTAACATCATTCTTTCCTTCCCTAACTGCTGCTCTGTCAACATCGCGCGGCTTTACCTTTGCTTAACAGCCTAGGTAATTTCTTTTTTAAAAGCCAATGTACATAGAAATTTATCATATTTCGTTATGATTGAATGATAGAAACGTATCGGATTTCATTATGATTGGATAAATATCTATTGAGGTGATTTTATATTCACTATGCCATCGCGACTACGCTTCAGAAACATTACACATATATGTGACATTTGCGGCCACGAATACTTACCACATTAATCGTGCTTTTTCTAGAACTATTAAAATTTTTTATATCGTTTTGCGGAAGAAGGGAAGGCAGCAAGCAACGGCTTAGCGAGACAGAGGTAAAAGCAAATTGCACAGTTATCCATTATGGTAGCTAAAGAGAAGGCTTCGGTTCTCGAAATTTTGAGTTAAGTTTCGAAATAGCTATGTCATCAGCGTTATATAAGGACATTTGTATGGATTGATCTAGGAGTGATGCAGTGCAGAAAAAGATATTACTGTTTTTAGAATACAGAGATGAAGTAGCCGAAATCACCTCATATGCGGTCAGGTCGTAAATTTAGAACCCCTTTTTTCACGGGGGGGGCTGAAAAGGAGGGGATAATCTTGCTCGTGGCCTTGAGAAAATGTGGGGTTCGTTTAAACATCTAACTTCTCTACATTCAGTTTTTATACAGAGGAAAATACAAATTGAATTCTTCGAATGAATGCAGTTTTGTACAATGAAAATGTATTAGTGAACTATAAAGTGTAAGGCAAATAACATCTTTTTTTAAAGTAGGAGTACAGATATTTGTTACACCAATGAATTCGTAGTAAATATTGAATTTTTCATTTTGAATGCTATGTTCCATGTATGCGAAGTAGCTGAGTATCTGAGAAAATAGTCTTCATTCAAATGGCCTTCAACCTTTTCACGTCTAAAGGACTGTTTTTCAATTACATTGTGGTCGCTGCTTTTTGGTTAATTTTCTAATGACATATAAACATTAATTTTTTTTTTTATTTGAGACTTGTGAATAAAATAACGCAAACTAGACTTCAAAAAATTCTTCAGAATGAAGTTAATACTGAAAAATACATTTATCCTATTATCCAATTTTATCCTACAACAAATCTTTTAAAAAGTGTGGAATTAGCAGTGCACTAGGTGGAAAGATTTTAGCAACAGTGATGACGAATTTCTGGGATTCTAAGAAACGCTGATGTATTTGATAATTTTTTAATGCAACAGTTCCGCTTTCGTTGTATAAAGTGTTTTATCATTAAAATGGGTACTTGATCCTTTTCTGTCTAAGTATTTTTCGGAAGTTTTAACCTGATAAACCACTGCGCGTTTTACAGGCCAGGAAATTGAGGTATAGTATAAATCGTCCTTCATTTCGTATCAGTGCCGACGCTTTCGATGAAAAAGGGTACCTTTTTAAAAACGAACTTCTTAACGAAGAAAAGCCGTTTTATGTACAGCATAATGTCTAAAAATACCGTCAAATTAAACAGTCTTGACTTTAATGCTTTTGTATACATTTCTTGAATTGATTAATAAATGTAAATTTGTAATTTAAAAAAATGTATAATATTTTATTTAGTTACATGCTAGTTATCTGTGTTATTGCTTCGTTTCTCGTATAGACCACCCCCCTTCCCAGTAAAAAGCGTTTTGCTCCTCGATCGCAAAATTTTCTCGATTTTCCATTACTTAACTAGTGGAATTTCCTAGTTCCCCCCCCCCAATAAAATTACAGCTCTGCGACAACAACTGAGTGAAGTATTTGCAGCTCTCTACACATAAATTGAATGTTTATTTAAAAATAAAATATTTCCTGATTTTTATATCCCTTTTCTAGTTTATATGAAATTTCAAAATTTAACGTTATCAGTTAATGAAATACTTGCAAGTAATATAATGGTTCTGCGAAATATATTCTTGATTCTAAACCCTTACTGCTAGGCATCAGCCCATCGCTTTTAGAATACATTATTAGCCCAAAGTGGCAATTTGCCCAGAAGGATTATTAATTTCATTTTGGCATTTTGCGTTGAAAATATAAACGGCGAATCACTTTTCAAATTGTTGCCACCATATATTATCGCCCTGTATTATATTTAAAGAAATTAAATAATGAAGAGTCTGTATGAATGTATATGAATGTATGTATGTTTCTCGCTTATGATAAAACGACGGTACCTAGAACCATCAAAATTTGAATAACGTAATCTTCCATAGAATATCAGCGTGTGGAAGCCCTAATTTGAATTTAAAATTTGTTTTATTATCGATTTCATATTTTATAACACTTCAACGAATGTTTGATTAACAAACTCAGCGATTTCAAAGCGAGCAATGGCAACACTGTGCGAAAAAAAAAAAAAAAAAAAAAAATTTTTATCTCCAGCGAACGATATATATTCCTGATATACTGATATTGAATGAGACCTAAAAACACTTTTCTTTTAAAATAGATCTTCCCTTATGATCCCTAATACAGCCGTTTACTTTCCCATTCCGTAATTAACGTCAGTCTCCTGCTCTTGACCGCGTTTGCCAAGCCACCGAAGTACCCAATCTAAAAAGAGGAATTGAGGGGCTATTGCTATTGTAAATTACAATTTACAGTTACATTTTCTTATATATATATATATGAATACACACAAGTGACGAAGCTTTGTGCATAAAAGATGTTAGCAGTCGCAACAGAAAGGGTGCAAATCTGCGCACTCGTTATTGATCACATTTGTACCTCTTTATATATTTATACTTCCTCTTTATATCTTTATATTTGTACCTCTTTATATCGTTATGACAATGCGATAGATGAATCACAGGTCGGTTGTCACATATTAACAGAATAAGAAGGCAAAGCATAAGTGCAGTGATGAAGCATGAGACCAAGATGAATGTTTGTTGCGGAATCACTTAATTTTCGTTCAGCTTTATTTTTACTGGTTAATCTAAAGTTTTGGTTTCCAAATTTTATATCATTAACTGTAGCATAACGTTAGTATCTGCGTCATTAGCTTACATTACTATCACGTGAGAAATGTTTGAAATAACGATACATGCAGTAATTTATTGAAAGCAGCTACTTACTATATATATTTAGGACAAAAAGGGATATAACCAAATCGAAATGGAAAGCCAAGGCATTATTTTGAAGTCCATTAATATTGCTTTCAGATCGGTCGTGGCTGTTTCTTCTACTGTTGTCAAAGCTTCTTGGTATTCAGATTGATTAGAAGATTTATAGTAAATTAAAAGATCTCTAAGTTTCTATCGATTTTCTGTTATTTTTCTTTTATAATTTTTAACGTGGAAAATAGGATCGCTTAGAACAGAGGGGGGGGGAGAGGAGGCTGTGAGTCATTCCTTTCTATTTCTTTTAAAATGGTATCGCATTTCTTCCGAGATATCCGAAATCGTAAGAAAATTGAAGACGCTTTAACATTATAACATTTTCTTTTAATGGCGAAGTGTTACATTTTCTTTTTAAATATTCATTTTAAAAATGTCTCCAAAACTTATAGAAATAAAAACCTTAAAATATTCAGCAATAGCACAAAACTTTAAAATAAAAGGATAAAATTTTTGTTTATCTCAAATTCGGTCTATTGCTATTTGTATGTATGAAGAGATCAAACAAAAATCGCTCAAGTACTTTACGAAAAGATGCTGATGTAATTTAAAAGAAATTTCTAATAAATTTATTAGTAATTGAATTAAATGAATGACTTTCTGCAGGGGTGGTTTCGGGATTTTCCTCGTGTATATCATGTATACGAGCCAGTTTCCTTTAGAAAATCCTCCATGAAGACATCTCTACTCTTAGGCAAATAGTCCTCGTGTGCTTTGCCATAATCAAATAAACCAGATAAATTAATGAATGAATATGTAGGCTGAAAAAGCCAACTGGCTCAGTCTCGCGACCCATAAACGTCGA
Source organism: Stegodyphus dumicola (assembly GCF_044657685.1). Taxonomy (NCBI): domain Eukaryota; kingdom Metazoa; phylum Arthropoda; class Arachnida; order Araneae; family Eresidae; genus Stegodyphus; species Stegodyphus dumicola. Next base: position 184,017,115 of record NC_140772.1, on the reverse strand, counting down.
ATATGGAAACGTAGAAACCAACTAAACGAATATAAGAAAAACTCAACTGCTGCAAAAGACATTTTTAACACATATGAACGTGAGTTGTTTTCCAACATGCTTCCTGATAAAACTATAAGGACGAAAAATGCCATGGTTTAGCAAAGAATGCGTATTTTTGGATTCTGGAGACGGTACAGCAATGATTCTCAACCTTTCTTTCCCATGTACCTCTTTTACCGCTGCTAGATGATCATCCCCGCCCTCCTTTCCAATACTCGATTTCATATTACGAACTTTACTTACCAAGAATTTTAAACTTATATATTTAACCAATAAAGGTCATTATTAATGAATCTCTTTTATAAAACTTTATTGGTAATTTTTTATAAAAAATATTGTCTACAAATATTAGAAAAAAGAAGCTGAGTAACTGCATGTGTCACCTCTATTAAAATTGTTTCATTAGTTATCAAATCATAAAATTATGTTAACTGCTTTAAGTAGCATTAATTTTCTATTCATTTTCAGTCTTTGAAAGCTTACATTTCTTTCTTACTTTCTCTGCAACAGTTTATTCGTTAATTGAAAAGAACTAAAGTGTAGCAATTCTTCACAAATCATTATAAGAATATTCATTTACAATTTTTAAAGCCTGGAAAACGTATACCTCCGATGTTATCGTCACGGGGTGATTTATAGGTGTATTATTTTTTAACCCCGATATATTCGTCGAAGATGTTTTAAACTTCAAAGTTTTTTAACAGCTTTATTTTCCTTAACGATGCTTTTTTAACGGTGTTTTAGAACTATGATGTTTTCTGCTTGTTTTTTCTCCTACTATGGTTTTCACGATGACATGTTCGCCTTGCCTTGTTTTCTCCACCAATAACTTCTTGCACGTTTTCGTCCTCGATGTTTTGGCCTGTAACCAAACTCAGAATTCAAACTAATAGTAAGTTTATGATTCTTAAACTTATGAACGCTTGTAAAGCAGGGAAAAAAAGTGTTATCCTCGAACACTTTTTGCCCAACTAAATACTTTTCCTTAAAAAAATATAGTTCTTTGAAATCGATTTATTCTCTTTGAATAACGCTTTATACTTTTTAATATTATTTCTTACATAGAAAATTTAAACAAGAAATAATTATTTATTAATTCATATATTTAAGATAATACATTAAAGTACTGAAATATTTCTTGCATGCAAATGAAAGTGACACTATATTATTTAATTACTGGTCATTAATTAAATAATTTGCTGACATCCCTTTCTAGTTCTGTGTTTCTGTATTAAAATTAGTACATAAACATACATTTATCTATTCAAATCAGGTAAAATAGATATTTATAAACTTTATGCAGTTTAAGAGCTTATTTGTTACATTAAAAATTAATAAACTTTCCGTGATTTTCTGTTTTTAAATTTCGGCTCGATACCTAACTAATTACCGAATTGTTCAATTATTTTTTAGTTCAATAAATACAATTTTTAAAATTAAAGATGGGAAACATACTGTCATTCTCAATTAATTATTTCTGACTGCATAATTAAACAAATCTTGAAGAATTAATTAATTACAGGCAACAGCGAAAAATTCCAAGTTTACTTTGAATAATCAGCTATACTTATTCTACAGTTTTTCTAACTTTTTAAAAATTTTCTCTAAATAATTAATTAGTAAAGAGGAATTTAGAGTCAACAATGTATCTAACATTCTTTTGAGGAGATTATTCTTCCCACTTCTAATTTAAGGCAAAAGCGCTCCTCTGCTAATAATTTTCTACCCCATGAAAAAAAAAGCAGATTAATCAACTTAAATTAATACTATGAAATGATTTTGTATATATACATATATATAATTTATTTAGTAATGGATTATTTAGTATATGTTAGAAAAATAAAACTAATAAAACTAATGTAAACTTTGATAAAGGTACTTAGAATTCTAGTGTAATGAAGAAACTTATATTTAAAAAATGAATCTCGAAAATTTTTTTTAAATGGAAACATCAAATATGAATCAAGAATAAATTGAAAGTGGAAATTTATAAATAGGTACAACTAAAATGAAAATGTAATCAATAAACCAAGTAACTATCGTCATTGACCGGAAATTGGTTGACTTTTCAATAGGAATAAGCCAACCCTCGATCAATTAACAATAATTAATAAATGCGAAAGGGATTCGTCTTTTACTCAAGTAAAAATTATTATGCCAAATAGGTATTTAGTAAGATGTGTGCAAGATAAATAAGTAGAGTTTAAGTGAGATGAATTTAAATAAAAATACTGCATAGAACCAATACAGAACTTGAATTTAAATAAAAGTACTGTATAGAATCCATTATGGCTGTACCGTCAAGTTTAAAAAAAAATCAAAATCGTGAGATATTATTGTAAGAGTGAGTAGTAGTAGTAGTTTCTTACTTGTGTAAAGTGTCCCCCGACACCTTCGTTCTTAATCATGTTAACTCAAAGTAAACTTTGTAAACGTAATGATCAGAATACAATCTTTGCGAAAGAATTATTAAATGTTAAACAAATAGAAAAGTTGAAAAATTGTATTCACAGACGACAATAAGGTATAATTAAAAATGTATTATAAGGAAATGTACATAATATACATAAACGACAGACGATGAATTAATTAACTTACATGCTTGTTAGCGTTTAAAGCGAGACATGTCCATTACTTTCAATTTGGAATTCGAACCAGGATGGAGAGGGGAGGGTAGAGAGATTGAGTTAGTGGTAGGCGGGAACTTTTAGAATCTATTTTTAGAATGCTACGAGGAAGTGGTTGTGGAAATCTCTTTCGAGTGCAAGAGACATCTATTGAAATAACTGACGAAACAGAAGCAATTAATTAATTTCTGGTAAATAGTTGTATTAAAATGGGGAAAAAAGTATTAGTAATCTTCACTGCTCAAGAGCTTTCAAGCAGGCTCTGAAAATTTGAAAATAGGCCCATTTTTTTAGTAACAGCAATAAATAAAACGCCAGAAAAAAAGCTTTTTACATTATACAATAACTTCAGTAATTACACTATTTACAAATCTTATAACTGATATTTATCCAACATATACCGCCTTTTCATGTTTAGGAATAAATTTTCATATTCCTATATATATACAGATAACCCTCGTATAACACGGTAGATAGGTTCCTAGAAAATGCCTTGTTGTGTGAAACCGTGTTGTACAAGACCCAGAGGCAGTATAAAAAGAAGGATTACGTTCCGAAAACTTATTAAAAACAATTTTTTAATTCTACATAAACAACTTAATTTTTGTTAAAAATATGGGTGTATGTACAACACAAAACAAAAAATATTACATATTTTAATTTAACGCAACTTAAGTTCAATAGATTTCTTCGTTGTCATAGCTCAGTATAATCAACAGAGAACGTTTTTTCGGTGGAATGAGATCGCTTTCACTTTCAGAATTTCTTGCTTCAGTTAAAGTTCTGGCATTTTCTTCTCTCTTTAAAAATTTCTAATTTTACTTTACTTACTAGTTCTTACCGGGCCATTTTAAATTTCTCGATATAGTGCTAGACAGTTTTGCAGCTTCCTTTTGAATTTTCGGCTTATTTCAACGGAAGGGTCTGCACTCAAGAAAAATAACTCGATATTTTCAGCTAAGTGTAGACCTTCTTTTAATTTTTTTAATGCTAAATTATCAGTTTCAAAATCTTCATCAGTCGTAGTTTCTTCAGAATCGATTTTATTTACAGCTTCGGATGCCATTTCTATCAAATCTTCATCAATTTCTTCTTCCGCTAATAAATCTTGAATGTCCTCAATAGCCATATTCACAAAACCTTCGCGTCCGATTGATTTAGCAAGTTCTAATATGCCACCAATTTCATTTTCTGTCGATTCACGCACATTTTCTAGTTCGGCTGAAGAGGGAATATATCTTCTTCTAACATGCATTTAACGTTGATGCTTTTAGTTCTTTCAGCGACAAAGATACGATATCGATTCAGGTTTTGATTGAAAATGCCTTCCAAGCCTCCATTACATTATTTGATTTTGAATCGGTTACGTCTAAAATCTACTGTAATGCTCTTTTTATGTAATATGTTTTAAAAGTATAAATAATATCTTGATCCAATGGTTGAAGTAACGAAGTAGTATTAGGTGATAGGAACAGTATTTTGACATTAGGATGATTCAAATCTTATGGGTTACATGGAACATTATCTATTAGTAATACAGCTTTGAAGCTCAAATTTTTCTGCCTTAAATAACGTTCAGCGTCTGGAACAAACAATTTAACAATTTAAAAACCAGTCTTTAAATAGCTATGTCATCAGCATTATATAAGGAGATTTGTATGGATTGATCTAGAAGTGATGCAGTGCAGAAAAAGATATTACTGTTTTTAGAATATAGAGATGAAGTACCCAAGCTAAAAAGAGGAATTGAGGGGATATTGCTATTGTAAATTACAATTTACAGTTACCGTTTCTTATATATATAAGTAATGAATACATATGAGAGACGAAGTTTTGTGCATAAAAGATGTTAGCAGTCACAGTGACCGATTTACTATTGCTTCATTCATAAGAAGCACATTTTTAACTCGAATTAGGCAACAGAAAGGGTGCAAATCTGCGCAGTCGTTATTGATCACATTTTTACCTCTTTATATCGTTATGACAATGCGTCCCATCTACCCAAGCTCTTGGGTTTGCTTTCCAATACACCGGTAAGGTGTTTTTATTTACTCCTTTAAGTGCACGAGGATTTAAAGATCTATAAACTAACAAGGGTTTTGTTATAAAGTCCAAAGTCATACTGCAGAAAAATACACAAAATAGCGTAAGACAATTTTTAGACACCTTTAAATCAGGATGCAGGTTTTTTCCTTTTTCGATATAAAGGTTCTACTGGGCATTTTTTGTTCCACCAAAGCCCAATTTTGTTGGCATCGAAAAATTGAACTGTTGTGTACCCTTGTTCTTCTAAAATATTTTGAAATTTTTCAGGAAACTTGTTAGCAGCTTCATAATCAGCCGATACATATTCTCCTTGAATTCTTATGCTATGAATTGCAAAACGCTTTTTGAAATTTTCGAACCAACCTCAAATTACCAGAAAATCTGGGTTGATAGAGGGTTCTCCATGTTCTTTGATGTGTTTGAAAATTTTGAGTGCTTTTTATTTAATGATATTACCAACCAACGATTTTTTTACAGCTATCATCAATCCAATACTGTCTTTTATATCTTCTCAATTATTGGTGCCCCCGGGGGCGAACTACACGTTTTGCGGATGTCGAAGATCCTGCAGCAACTGCACTTCTTATTTCTTTTACATTTTTCACCTTTTGTGACAGTGAGGTTTCTTCATTGTTATCTGGGACATTTGTTCATACGGGTCATCTGAGGATATTTCTTCTTACCTCTACCGGATATTGGAAAAACACTGGCAAAACTTACGAAACAAATATTTTTATATATTAAATGACTATATGGGTGCTTTGCACAAAATATGGAAAATCTTTCATGCGGAGTTCGTTGAATTTCTTCGGATTGCTTGAGCAATTTTCTTATCGTGTTAGAGCGAAACCGTGTTATACGAAAACCGTGTTGTAGGAGGGTTCTCGCAATTTATGAATCGTGTTATAGCGAAACCGTGTTACAGGATGCCGTGTTGTAGGATGGCTACCTGTACTTAATACTAAACAAAAGAAGTTTTATACCAATATCCAATTATGCGGTGTTAGCCGCAGTAACTGGTAGCAATATTGATAAATTAAATAAACTATTTAAACACAATATATATATATTCATAATGAAGTAAGGAGTTTTCAAATAATAATAAATTGTTTTGAAAGTGAAAGAAACCATTGTTATAAAATAAACATGTCCAGTATTGAAATTCAATCAGTATACAAATGCAAAAAAGTATTTAGAAAGAAGAAAAATAAATTATATACATCTCCTGGAACATCATCTTGATGGGGTTGGTGTGTCGAGAGAAATGAATGGATCAGCCTGCTTCTAATTAATAATTGTTTAAATTACTAAATGTAAAACCTTCATTAAATTATAATAAATTACAAAACAATTTGTGTGTTGATCAATCCAACCCCTAAAAGCTGGAATGATAAGGGAATCTTTCCTCAATTCTTTCAAATCTAAAATCCGTTAAGATTCAAATAATTGCAGAAACAGCATCAAAACCTTCTACTTTATTTAAATAAATACAGTTGAAGCTGATCAGAATAATTCTTTAAACAAATCTACAAACAACACTAAAATTGTAAAAAATAGTTTTAAAAAATTTCTAGCCTGTAAGAACCAGATTATTTGGCCTACAATAAGTGTTTAGACTCGTAATTAAAATTAAATATGGACTCAAAAATTGTATCAGACAAGTAGTTAGCTGTTGCCATTTTTCAGTATATATTCTGGCTAATAACAATAAATAATTTACAATCATGCTTACATTCGATCATCCTGACTTCAATAAGTGCTACACAAAATCTCTATAATATAATGGTTTATAGAGTTCGCTTGGTATGTTGCTCTTTGAATTCGTCATTATTATGGTCGTCATTTTCTTCTGTATTTCTGGTAATGGCGGCCAGCTAAGATCTGGTTATATGATGTGAAAGAAACTTTAAATGTTTTTGACGAACATCCCACTACTAATTCTTACACCTGACACAATGCCTGCAATGGAGTAGAGGAAGGTACTTCCCGGATTTTCAAAATACTATATCTTCTTATCTGTTATTGATTTACAAACTATGCCATTTAAAAGCTCTAAATGCAGTTCTTAAGTATACGTTTTCTACTTTTTAATCTGGTTGATTTAAATAAAAATTCTCTTTAATCATAAAGAAATATTAAATATTTTTATGAAATTATTCTATCTTAAGTTATTAAATCATTATATAGTTATCTTTTTATAATTACTATTTTACGCGACTAGTTTCTTTGTAATAAGACCAAACAGTAATTGTTTGACGACTTGTAACTATTCAAGTGTACTATTCTACTTATCATCTAAAGTATTAAAAAAAATTATTGAGGTTTTCTTTTGTTTAAATTATCCGCCTCAAGAACTCTTCAGAATATTAATGTGTTTATAAACGGTATTGTGAATTTAATGTGCATATTATTAATTTTCATGATATGTATGGTGTTATGTTTATTAAGTTGTTAACTTATTATTTTTACATTTACTATAACTTGTTCTACTGTCGGCTCCCAAACGGATGTAAATTATCTTTCGTATATAAGTACAGAATTCTTAGGTTTAAGAAAGATTTTTCACAAATGAAAGATGAAAAACATGGTTTCCGATGAAGCCTTTCAACAACTGACCAATCAGAATGGATTACAGAATTCATTGGAAGGACAAGACATAATTAATCTCTTGCAGCTATCTTTACGCTAGACGTTTCCTCTGGCAGCATCTGAGGAAACCTCTGCCATAAAAGACTCATCTGGCATAAAGGACTTATTCACCAGTTTGTACCGGGAATTCGCTCTAATGGCATCATTTCTTCATAACAGGTCTTCCTCAGTCAGACAGAGAGATTGCATCTCTTTTCCACACCTAATCTGTACTGGCATTACCCAAAGTTCCATCCTTGGGCCATTCCTTTATCTGATTTATGCAAATCATTTCTCAAATTTTAAAGACGACTTCAACACCATGATTGCGTGTTATGCCAATGACACTGCCATCATTACCCGTTTGAGAAGGAGAAATCATGCTCTTGAGAAAATCCAGGACAAGATTCTGGAAATTAAAATATATTACCAGAATGGAAGATAAAATATCAATACAGGAAAAAATCTGGATCTTACACTGCTCTCCCAAACTTAAGGAACAACATTTTTTTTTTTTTTTTTTTTTTTTTTTTTGTGTGTGTGTGTGTGTGTGTCTAATTTGAGAATGAAGCAACATAGAAACAAGAAATTTACAGGACATGTTCATTAAACAGTTCTTTAGTTAGTGAATGCGACAAAAATGCGTTCTAATAAGGAATGTGTCCCCCCTAGCTACAGTACATTGGCGGCAGCGACCTTCCATGCTGTCAATTAAGTCAGTTAGTGAAAATGGAACCAACGACCAAACCTCTGTAATCCTTGTTCAAGCCCATCTAAAAACCTTGGAGGTGGACTTAAAGCAGCAACCTGTCTCCTAAGGTAGTCCCAAAGATGCTCTACCAGATTCAGATCTGGGGATTGAGCTAGCCATTCCATCCGCTCCATACCATGACCTTCAAGATATTCTGATATTCTTCAGCAACCCGAGCTCGGTGCAGTCGCGCATTGTAGTCCATCAGAAGGAATCCAGCACCAATAACAGTGGCATATGGGCGGACATCTTTATCAAGGATTTCGTCTCGATATCTCGCATCGGTCAAAGTTTCTGCATGGAACACATGCAGGTCAGTGTGACCACCGAGAGAAGTCCCAGCCCCAAAAGAATTATTCCCCCACATCTGGAACTGTGTTTTTCAGCAATGTGGGATTAATTGTATCTGGTGCATTATTCCCTCCAGATCAGCTGATGTCCTGAATCACTCCCAATGGAACGTGGACTCGTCTGTGAAGAGAGAGACGCCCATTGTTGACTGGTTCAAGAGACGTGGTCTCCTTCCCAACACAAACTGGCACCTCTGTGTCCTTGGTCAAGAGAACAAAAATAACTGGTCATTTTACATACAGATCTGTATTGTGCCAGGTGTCTGAATACTGTAGTAGCTGAGATTCTTCTTCCTGTTGCCACTAAATGGTCTGCCATGAGCTGAGACACAGTAACGTTACTCATCCTTCGGGTATAAAGAGCTAAATAACGGTCTCTAGCAGATATTGTAACTGTAGGGCTGCCTGGAACATGTCTTCTAGACACAGAATCCTCGGATTCAAACTGATTTCATGGACCATGCTACAAGAGACATTGAGACATCTAGCAGCATCAGCTTGTGACATCCCCATTTTCATCCATCCGATCGCCCGCCACCTTAATGAATCGGGCAAACGACTTCTCTTGGACACTGATAGACTCTCCTGGATACTCCACGAAACTGTAATAACAGCTCAAAACCAACACTCGTGAACAAAAATTATAATTTTTACATTTTTTCTCCAGCTCCTATATAAGTATTCATTTCTATAAAATAAAATTGATAGCTATTGTTTTTGCCTATATTTTCTTAAACTTCGTTACTGTCACGCATATGAACAGCGAACGTAAACGTTACTGACATTTTATAATGATGAGCTTCAAAAAACATGCTATTCGTTAACTTTTGAAAGGAAGTGTATTTATAAGGAAGTATAAAGTTCAAGATAAACTGGTCTATAAAATGGCTTTCTTCGGAAAGCAAGTCCTACTTGTACGTTTTTCTAAATACTTAGGAATTGGGTTCAATAGGTCATTCACTTGGTCTACGCACATTAGGAAAACGTACATAGAAAGTCATATTGTATCATTCTCAAACCTTTCCCATTACTTTCAAGTATCCGTAAGTTACGTCTTTATAAGGTTATCGTCTGCCCGATCTTTTCATACACATCACCGGTCTGAGAAGGTGAGAAAGAAAATGAACTAAAGAAATTGCAAGCTCTGCAAAACTTTAAGCAAGCTCCGTATGAAATTCTATAACAATCCAGCAGCCAGTATTACTGCAAAGTTCACTACAGTTCTAAATTATAAAATCTTAGTGGACGATTTTTTTTCATTCATCCGTGTGCTGCATATCTTCTACGGCAAGAAAGATTTATCACTTGTTTCACTCCTCACCTATACATAGCCCAACTACGTGCTACCCCTCATAATGTCAATTCTTAAAAGCTGTATATCTTCCTATATTGTGTGTTGCTTAGATCGGACACCGCCACTTGGAAGCTGACGCTACTCTTACAGCTGGGAACACTCACCTTCTCCGCCGCCTGCCTGAATATTCTCCTAATACTGTAGATGGCACCAGAAGCGTGACAACTCTAACTGCTACAGAGGCTAATTGCTTCTTTTTTTTTTTCGCCGTCCAAGACCTCCTACGATGGACACATTCCATGTTGTACCATTCATTCTCAGACTCCGTACCCAACTCTGCAATAGCTCTGGAAATACTGCTTAAATAGTAGAGCCTCAGAATAACAATGCAGTTTCGCAGTTTAAAAGAAAACAGTCTTCTTACATCTGCTATTCTTTAGAGCATTCACCTCATTGAACTTCAAAGTAATGGCTCTTTGAGCAATTCTTTATTGAATGAGTGATGGCCCGATCGAGCCATAGGCTTGCACAACCTATATCCACATCTGTTTGAGGGGGAGCTTTCTGGGAGCATATGTTGACTATCTGGATATTATTTTCTTCCAGCTTCTGAATTTATTTAAATTCGCTTTTCTCTTAACCATGGCTGAGGCAATTTTCGACAGCCTTAGCCAAAACCTTTTGTCTTGTAATTTGCGTCTCCGGCTTGCCTTCGCCTTCTAAAAACGCACTTTACCTTGTAAATTTTATAGGGAGTCATCGAATACTTGATTTTGTGAAACTATAATCAGCTTTTTCAGATTCAGTTTTCGATATCCAAATTGGAAAATATTTTCTCTTATCCTAACAGTTTTTCTGAAGAGAATGATTTTTGAAGTGAACAACATAGTCCTAACATAGTAGACATTGTAATCATTTAGCTTTAAAATACGTTTATGCCTTAAATTAAAATCTGTTATGCAAGAATCTGACTGCACTCTCTTTTTGTTTTATAATTTTTGCACTTAAAAATTTTTTAATACTTTTCAACTTTTAGAAATTTTAATTATTCAAGGAGTTAGCTGTTTTGAAATTTTAGATTTCATTTGTTTATGAACTTCTCATACTTTTATTTGGTAATATTTACGCTTAGTTCATACCTGTCTAATACCTACTAATGTATTCACTTTTTTTACACTTTTATAAATCTAATCTCTAATGCTGTAAAATAATACTAAGCAATTATTTTGAATTTTTTATTTTATTATTTTGTAGTTTTCCCACATGAAGCAAATTAAAAGAGATCAGAAGTGCCTTACTAAATTTTATTTGAGGTAAATAATAAATAATAATGTATTATTTTCTTTCTACGAAACAAATTATTACAAAAATCTGTGTGTGTGTATACGTGTGTGACTTATCTCATTTGCCTGACAGTAAAATCAGAACAAGCGCATCGTGATAAAGAGTGAAAGATTGCACCTATCGTTGGCAAGAGCCTTAAAACACCACACACGACTTTGCTCAGTTCTCCCCTCCCAATTTTGATGGAGATCCCCCCCCCCGGAGAATGGGTTCGAGGATCTCCCCCTCCTCTTCTCCTACCACTAACCTCTCAAAAAGACCGTATATTTAAAATGCACCCATGCCGCACATACAATAGACATTTACAAACGTCCATGTCTTCTCCGGTTTCGAATCCGGGCCCTTCAGTACGCCAGCTAGAATCACTAACCACTATCTCGGTTGGGTAGCTATTATAAAAATCTTAATCTTATTATCTAAGATTGAAAAAGAAATGAGTCATCACATGAAATCTTAAAAAAATTAATATTAAAATAACTTTTAGTAAATAATCCGATTGGAAACATTAGCAAGTAAATAGCAACCTTTCTTCAACAGGGAAAAATTAGGAAAATAATAGTAATATTAATAATAAACGTAGCTTCTTATTTCACTTTTGAAAAATAATTGAGAAAACCTGAAAACAAAGATGTATTAATTTAAAACTCTATTTATTTGTAGTGAAAGATGCATAAAAATAATATATTTTGCATAAATGAACAACTTTAACATTTAATAACGAATACTGTGTGTGAACTAATGTTTACGGTTTGTTTAAATGTTTTAAACAATGAAACCTTTAATGTTAATTTAAATACGTAATAATTTTTTGCATGTTATTTACATAGCATATCCAAAAAACTTAACTCCTATATATAACGTAAATTCCATTGCGTAGCAATCTATTTTATATTCAAAAAAATAGATTTTTGCTATTATTCGATAATTTATTAAATAATTTAAAAGAAGAAATAAATAATATTAATCGCTGCATGTTGAGTATTAACATTATTTTTGAATCATACTGAAATACTGCTTATGATAACATGCAAATTATCCCCTTTTCAGTGAGGTTCGTACCCCCTTAGCCGCTGATATTTTTTTCCCGCTATCTTTGCTTAAAGATTATCGAAGTTAAAAAATTTTAACTGACTTTTAAAAAGATCGGTTATCTATGTCTTCAGAAAAGAGAGTTCAAGAGCTAAGAAAATTAGCAAAATTGTCTACAGTTGGCAGGGATTCGAAACGCCATCAAAGACATATATAAACATCAAAACACGTCAAAACCTCTTTCATAACTTATCTTTTCCTGCGTCCCCTTCTAGGGCAACCACTGCTAAATTTCTGTATTATAAATCTCAACTTAAAATATCACCAGATTACATCCTCAGATCGATTGCCAAGATGGAGAGCTGGAAAGACATCTAGTTCTTCAAATACTGTTCAGGAACTCGAGATGGCAAATAAAGTGGTAGTTAATTTGCAGCGAAGGCTATTTTCCAAAATAGAGCTAATCTTTAAGTTCCTTTACAATACCAAGCAATTTTGGGCAGCTGAGTCAAGTCACTGTCACGTAATTGAAAAGATGATAAACAATTTCTTAGAATCACTTCCACCTTCTCAGCCACAAAACTCAGCATCTTGTCGCCTTAGATATAAAAAATGCCATAAAAACTAATGCAAAAAGACAAGCACGAAGAGGGGGAAAGTGACTTTTCAGGTATCATATTAAAAATCTCTCACGACAAGCTGCAGTTTTTTTTTTTTTTCCTAAAGTTCCCCCCCACCCCCAAAAAAAGTAAGATTTGATATAGGTAGCAAAGAGAGGGTGACAAAGTTCATAAACGTAAAAGAAAAAGTAAAAACAGATGCGGGCAACCCTTCTGAAAATTAGAGAGGGGGGCAAAGCATGAAAAGGGGAGGATACTAGCATTGCCTTCCTAAACGAAATTAAAACGCACGCAAAGATATGAAGGCAGAGGGAGGAAAAAAATACCTAAAAATTGAAATTCTAAGCCGCGCGGAAGATTCGCTTCCTTGAAGAGGACGCGGGGAAAAATCACCATAAAAAGGTACACCGGAGGGGGGTGAGCACCCCCTTTTTTATTCTCTTATTTACTCCTTTTTTTTTAATATTTTAGCAAGACGCCAAGCATGAGTCAGTTCGCGAATAAGACCTTAATACAGCTGAAAGGAAGACTTCATCTGGCAGAGAGCGGCAGAGCCCGGGAATAATTGATGAATCCGGTGAATGGCTGAATTCCCTTCCACGGGGAGTAAATTGAATTAAGAAGGGCTGTAAACTGCACGGGAGCCCACCGGTATGAAGAGACCCCTCCCCCTCAGTCTGAGTTACAGGTTTACCGAGTTTGGCGAACTTATCGCTTCAAAAAGATTTTTTAAATGATGTCGAGACTTGTCACCAGTTATCGACAATGGCTCCTCAGTGAGGAATTTTATACCCCCAGTGAAAATGATGTGTTAAGTGAATAGTTAGAAACCTACTAAATATGAAATAAAAAGGGTTACTATCTTTAGCCGCTTTCAGAAAAGTTGCCGAAATAGACGCGAAAATTTTTTAATTTTTTACTTTCTTGTACGAAGTATTGTAATCGAGAAAAATTTCAGGTATGATATTTCAATGGAAATATCCATTTTGATCGCTCCCGAATCCATATGGGCCAATTTTTTTTTTTTTTTTTTTTTTTTTTTTTTTTTTTTCCCTTGACATTTGTACGTACGGACAGAATAAGGACTCTTTTCCAAAACGGATTGTAATATGGATTCAAAAGGAATGAATTTTTTCCTGACGTCTGTACGTACGTACGTACACATAAATGTATGTATCTCGCAAAACTCAAAAAACGATTAGTTGTAGCACATTGAAATTATGTATATGAGACTGCTATAACATCTAGTTGTGCACCTATATTTTTTATTGCAATCGAGAGTACCAAACATATACTCATCCTTCCTAACCCGGCTTCATTTTCGCAATCGTTGATTGCAGTCATATACTTCCCATAACAGAAGTGTTTTAAATTACGAAAATATTCATGTTTTGGGAATGCCAATTTTTTTTTTAAAAAATCGACAAATAGCGAAATCTAACATTTAATGCGGTATTTCTATTCCTCGTATTTGGGAAAGTTTTATACTCGTTATGAAAAAAAAATAAAATTACGAGAAATTTGATTCCTGTATGACAAAATTTAACCGGAATACTTAATTTAATAATTTGCAATTTTTTATGTCATTTTCAACTTGACTTGAGAAATCGGTTGATTATAAGTTAGAGTGAAGAACAGAAAGAATTTTAAGGAAGATTTTTAAACGGAATTGTTCAAATTTGAAAGAATTTGCAGAGACAATAATGAAGATTATAAATACGAATAATGATAGAATTGGAATTCGGCACTGAAATTCAGATTTTGGACTTTATATGTTTTTTCTTATATTCGTCTTCTTTTGGGGAGGGAGGGGGGGGGGGCTAGTCTCCCTTTTTTTTTTTTTTTTTTTTTTTTTTTTTTTTTTTTTTTTTTAACCATGCGGCCGGCTTGTGCCGGCTAGGAGAATCGGGGCTGTGTCCTTAAATAATAATAGTAATAATAATAATAATAATAATATAACAATAAGTTACAGTAATTCGAGGAAATAGGTTTAAATGAAACATTTAAACATCGTAATGCACAAGTTTAAATGAAATGCATTTAAAAGATTGTTCAAAGAAGCAGGTGGTGTCCACATCAGAATTTTTTTCTTTGAAATACTGCATTCACTCGTATAATTTCGTGGCTACCATTTTTAGAATACGACTTCGAAAATTTTGATTTTCTCCCAAAATTTTTTTAATTAGGGAGAAATTATGAAATGGATTCCTTCATCCTTTTAAAATTGAATGTTACAGCTCTAATTTAAATTTTAATACTTAACCTAATAAAGGAACTCATTACCATCCATAGGCAAAAGGACTGGTTGCAACGAATAGTGTAAAAGTACAAGGAATATTATTGAAGACTATTGTCATAACTGATTTCTCTAACATGCACGTATTTTCCTGAGGAATATCAATTCATCTCTTCATCATACTAAAGTGATACGTCCTTTTTTTAACAACTTCTCTAAAAAAATTATATATATTGCTTAATCTATCCCTCTCGATTTTCAAATGGAAAATTCGGTAAAGTGCTGAAAAGAAATACTCGAGTAAATCCAGTATATTACAACGGTACGAATTCAGGGGTTACATAACCACCTCAAAATAAAACTGGACCTGGGATCAGATTTAAGACCCGTGTTATGAGGCTATTATATTACGCAGAAACTTAAGAGGAAACATCATGGGAAAACAATCATATATATTTAAAAATTATACACATGATTTTGTTATTTAAGATTTTAAAAAAATTATCCGTTTTAGTCAATAAATTGCTCAAATGAAAAAAATAAATAAATAAAACAGAAAGAAGCAATACCTAACATACGATAGATGATCAGTAACTGCATGCAAATGTTGTAGAGTTATTCGGTTTGTAGAGACATTAGGTTTATTTGGAATCAGGAGACATGAAAAATGAGCAATTTCTTCGCCGGGAATCAAACCACGGACCTCTGGAATACGCGCCCAACGTGCAGACCACTACACCACGAAGGCACGCTAAGAAGGCGGGAGAAATGTAAAAGAGAGAGTTATCAAGTTGGAGTATACATGCATGTAAGAAAAAAAAAAGGGACTGCTATAATTACACTATTCGCCACATCCAAAATTTAACTGCCACAAAAAATCAAGGCTATAGCAGAATACAAATGAAATATTTTAAGGAAACTGGTATAGAAATATTTCTTTTATTCCGGACAAATATAAAATACTAAATAATGCATGTAGACAAATATTTTCATTCAATTCTCTTTCGCATACTAAAGTTTGAGAAAGCATTGGGTTAGGAAATAGCGCAATTTGAAAGATTTAGCATGAATGTGGAGATCTTAATTGCTACAAATCACAGTAGTAAAAAGCATTAAGATGATTTACATGCAAGCAATTCCAATCTTTCGTTGCACATGCTGGGAGATGAGAGAGCACAATTTCTTCTCTTAGAATATCCCAGACACTTCGTATAATGCCTATGTGCGGAGATCTGGATGGCCATTTCACTTTTTGAATTCCTGGATTTTAAATACAGAATTCGATTTTATGAAAGTACAGCACTTCTGTAAAACGTTTTGTTTAGTCTGCAACGTCTAATTTCTGCCGCCAGATTTCTCTCCTAAATTCTACCACTTGGTGCTATTGAACCGGTTGCACTGGCTGCGGTCCCGGCTCTATAAAACTAAAATAAACTAAAAATTTCATAAAGCAAAGAAGCAACTGCTTTTAATATATATGGAGAACTTTTAAAGTTTTTCTAGGACACCAAAAAAACGTCTTACATAATATCATCTCCAACAGAATACAAAACATTCATGTAACACTAAATGAAAGAATGATATGACCCAAATCCATGTAAATAGAAATAACTTAACCATAATATAGTTTCAACTTAAAATACTGAAGGCGAAATTACATTGGTTAGCGAGTACAGTGATAACAAATCATGGTCATAACCCTCGCTCATTAAACTGAATCGTCGAAGATTAGGTAGTAGACTAAACTTTTGCATGTAATTTTAGTATGTTACCAGAAAGCACCTAGGTAATTTATAGAATGCCTAGCTTTTTTATGCAATGTATGAAATATGAGAAATATTATATGCTTTATTTAGGCATTGTATATAATACCTAGGCATTCTATACAATGAGAAATCCTGTTTAGGCGAAGTATGGAAAAAAGGTCGTGGTAGGACAGTTACTTTAAATACGCTCATTCCTCAAAAATATACATGGTATTTTGAAAAAAATAATGAAAGAGTGCCATTAAAAAATTCTTATTCAAAATATATAAAGAAACATGAAAGTTGTGGGAAACAAAATTAATGCTTTTCTTATTAAAGAAAACTCAAATTAAAAATTCATGTAAATTACATATAAAAATAAGGAATTAAAATTAACCTACTTGTTGAAAGATAATAAGCTTGAATGACATTTTGAATTCTCTGCATTACTTCTTTCACACGAAGACACTTCACATTCTAGCACTTTGTTTTACACATACATTTGAAGCATCCTTGACCATTTCCTTTAGACTGAACAATTGCCACTGACCAGAGAGGAATTCGTGCTCAGAGATATCTCCAATTCTAAGCAAGTTCTTAGAATATAAAATGAGCTATTATCTCGTATATAACTGTATTCAAATTCTTTCAGAAGTCCCAAGTCGGTAGAAACTATCCTCTCTCACACTCATCAAAACTGCCAATATATAATGCTAGAATTATTACTTATGCCTAGGTATGCCATAGAATGGCGGATTTCATACTTTGCCAGTAACATGCATTGTTGTATGAATATTTAATGTACACTGCGCCAAAAAAAAGAGGAGACAGTTCTATATCTCCCGTTCTACTGGGCCGATTGACGAAATTCAAATTTCATTTTTCATGTCTGGAAAGCGCGACTTAGGATACGTAATTTATATAGAGCGTTGTTCTAATATACGTATTTTGACCCAAAAGCGGACTTTTTCTGAAATGACATGTCAATTTTTTTCCATATTCTGATTCTACGACTCAGATAATGCCAAACTCTCAAGTTTTGTGAAAATCGCATGGGTAGTTTTTAAAACATTAGCTCTCAAAATTTTAGCTTCTTGGTGTGAATTGAATTTGATGTATATTTATTAATAACTCTTTTTTATTAAACTTACTCTATTCCTTCTTCCAGAATTCGAAATGTAGGCTTAATCCAAATATAATTCGAACATTTTTTATGATTTATTACTAAAACTTGTATTTTTAAATATCTTTTATAAATTTTTCGAAAAAAATTTTGTATTATAACCTATAAAATTTTTAACATCATTCGGCACACCTGCAAAAAATTAGAGTTTTTTATTCAAAATTTTCCAAGACATATATGAATTTACATATTGGAGCGTTCTGAAATTTGGCATCTTTTTTTGAGCGATAATAACGCCAAACGATAATACGCACTTTGTTAAAATTATTTGAAAATATGAACGATGACTTCCCCCCCCCCCGCTCGTCTACAATGAAAAAAAAAAGAAAAGGAAACTAGGTTACTATAAATTAAGATGTTCGCCAAGTAAATTTTTCTTGGGGAAAACTGAAAAAAAAAAGTACGCCAAGATAAATTTTTAAATTTCCTCGTAAATTTCGCACCAAATTTTACAAAATTTAATATTTGAGCATAATTTGTGTCGTAGAATAGAAATATGGAAAAACATTGGCATATCATTTCAGAAAAAATCAGATTTTCTGTCAAAATACCTATGTTAGAATAACGCTATATATAAATCTAATATGTATATCCGAAATCGCGTTTTCGAGACATGAAAAACGCAATTTGAATTTCTTTTAATTGGACCAGTAGAACTGGAGATATAGAACTGACCCCTTCACCCCTAACCCCCCGATCCTTCATATATTTCTATCCCAGAACTGGAATTTGCTGTTTAGTGTCTGGTTTGGCTAATGGAGAAGGCTTAAAAATATGATTGAATTTTTGATTAATTGAACTGGCGTATTTTTCTTCCTACGCAATTAAAACATCTCCAAAAGTGCTTTGTACTTTGTACCTGCGTGATCCTTCTCAATTCGCACTTTGTTAAGTCACATGTTTATTGATTCATCAAACAGCACAACAGTTGAACACTATTCTTTTATTTCTTAAATTCCTCTTGAAAAGCTAATTCTTTTTTGAGATGACTCCTATTCTTTTGGTTGTTTAAAAAGATACTAATCTAGATCTTTCGTAAGAATGAAGAGACAGAATGTGAACATTTTTAAGCGAGAGGTATCTGTATTCATTGACCAAGTTGAAGTTTATGTTGGTTAATATTATTATCCGTTTTGGTAAAATAGAGATTCCAGGTTCACTTAAAAAGCTTTATTTAGGAATCTAAGCTCTATATTCTCATCCTGGCATCGCTAAGCAATGAGAGAGCAACCGGCACATATAGACAGAAAACGACTTTTGCGACTTATGTTTTTTCAAGCTTCTTGTCCTAGCATTCTAGTTCATGTTTCAATTCTCGGAAACTTTTCCTGCAAAATGAGACAAATCGCCTTCAAACATTCGGTCAGTTGGCTACTTTAGCTAGAGATTCTTTTGTTTTCAATTTTCTAATTTCTATATGTTCTAAAGATTTAAACAGTAGTCGGTAATCACTATTCCAATAGTCAAATTTGCCTCAGTTGTTGATTACCAACTGAGCCTCAACTGATGAGTCTGACTGATCTTTTAGAGTATGCAAATCTCTTGCGTTTCAGCACAAAAGATTTTTTAGCAATATCAGCTTTGAGTTACTTAAGACATAATTCAAAGTAGAAACAAAGGACGTTAGTAATAATGTTTATGGCGTATTACTTTATTATTAATGGAACGTTCATAAAATATTTGATATCCTTTTTCATAAGTGATATGAGATTTAATACAATTGATCACAAAAGAAGAAAAAACTTTCAAAAACTCTTCAGCTGAATCTAGAACGTGCTCTTTAAACTCAATGATGGCCACAGCATGTGACCTGAGAAATTATACACTGCGAACTGATAGCCTAAAAGGAACAATTGTTAACGCATCTTACAACAAAAGCCGTAAACTTTTTACAGCCTTTTAAGAAATATTCTCTCTCTTTATCGCGTCTCACATGTAATTATACCGCATCAAAAGACTTTCATCTATTACAATAAGTAAATTAAAGATGTAGTGGTTAAATTATTCCTTTCCAGATGTATCATGGAACGTTTAACCGTTCCGAACGAACCAATAATTTAATGCTATGAACCGATAATTTTAAAGTATCAGTAGAGGAAAGCCTTAATAATAACCTGCTTCACAAAAGGGAATTGCGTCATTTAAAACGTTGGTGGAATCCTTTGGAATGAAGTCGCTTCCAAATGACAGCAGTTGAGTATCGTGATTATTGGTTTCTTTCGATGAAAATTGTCAGTTATTATTTTTGTACCCAATTTGCGGAGTGAGAAATCATTAGGTATTATATTTATTATCTAAATTTCTCAACTATTGCATTGAGATGAATTCTTCTTTCTGCGAAGTTTCTATTTAGAGAGTTCTGAAAAGAGTAAAGACAAAATGGCACATCACATTTAACGTGAATAACAAGAAAGTGAAAATATAAAATATAAAAGATAGGTACACGAAAGACTGCTTAGTTAAAATGCAATATTAAGCTGTCACTGCCATTGATAGTGATTGTAGTTTAGGAAACAAAGATGCAAAAATAGATAATAAAATTATTGTTCTTTCTTTATCAGGAATTAAAAATTAATCTGAAGCGTTTTAAAAAAACATTATATGAACCTGTGAATTATATCAAGGAAATGAAACAATAGTTGATATAACGTATCAAGATATAGCAATATTGGGGAACTAAAGTTGAAAATCATAATAGAAACTTATAGAAAATCTTTAATATTAAATTGACAAGTTTAATTTTTTGAAGGAGTAGGATCGAGTATTAAAATAATAGCTTAAATATTTAACTTCGTGTTCATTAGTATTGCATACCATCGAATTAAATTGCTGGTAAAATTAGAAAAGAATGGTGTTTTCATGTAAAACATGAGTAGTTTATCACTTAAATGTTAAAGGATTTCCTATAATTTGATCAGATAGTTTTGTGATAGTTATTTTACTAAGCAGTTAAGCTTTATGTTCCTTATCATTCTATTCCTTCTTATTTTCCGTCACACTGGTTCGATCAGTCCAGAAGTTTACATTGTGTTAACATCCCGAAAAAATCAATGTGGCTTGAATGTCGGTTATGTCGTAATAGCATTGATCCTTCATGGAAACTTCGATTTTCGGGGAAAATCTTCATCGTTTCTTCAAATCATAAGGCAGCAAATCGGGTGAACACACAAGGTGGTTGAGAACTGACATAATTTTTTTCGCTAAATTTGCGCCACAGCTTCAGCCATGTGAAAGGGAGTACTGTTATTCAACAAGAAGAAATCCTTCTTCTGTCGTTCCACGCGAGACCGCTAAAACCTCTTGCACAACCGATCTTTGATATCTGGGATTTGGATTCCCAATTTTATCCCAGTTATGATTCCCACTTATAATTATATGCCTTAGTATGTCCTTAGTATGATTATGTGCCTTAGTATTTATAGTTATGATATATAAGTTACGCGTAAATGAGATTAAATACATTGGTTACTTAAATGTTATTCAAAGCTGAGATGTATTAGTATTATTTATTTTTTACATTCTATTTAATTGTATTATTCATTACTTATTACATTATATAAATATGAATTTATTCTGATTTTCAAATTTATTTGAAAGAGAGACATACTAAAAACCTTCCACTGCTGTATATTTTTAGTAGTTATGTCCATGCTTGAAACAGTTTTTAAGCCCACAGCGTCTTGTCGGTTGTCCATCTTGATGGCCAACACCCTTCTATAAACTTTCAATAAAATATGTTTTTAAAGTGAATACACGCTTATAAGATAAAATATTATATTGAATATGTGCTCTTCGTTATTTATTCTGAAGTAAGCTTCATGGTGATTTTGCTTAACTCGTGTTGCTAAAAAAAACCATTTTAAGATAGACTAACTAAGCTGCGCTAGAAGGTTAAGTATACTCATGCTCAAATAAGCAGGAAAGCTAAAAGAAAAGGTATGAATGTAGAAAGGGGAATTAAAACATACAGTTTACAAAGGAGGTAGAAGTTGCGTCACCGAATACAAATAAGCAAGGAAACAGCATAAAACGCAATCCCGTAGTCACAACACAACGCCTTAGAAAAGAGCATGCAGATCTATACTTCAGTTTGCAAACAACGGTAGTTCCACATAATCTGAGATAGCCAAAGGGGAAATCATGAGCCAAAGATACCATTTGAGAACGAAATGCGTTGGAGGGATGTCTGCATGTTGCAAGCTGGTTCAAGACAATCCGCTATTACGAGAGAGCTGAATGTGCCTCGTAGTTTCATCAATATGCTGTGGAATCGTTACCAAAGGGATAAATACCCCTTTAGAAGACGAGAGTCTGGTCCCCGTAGGATTACCAAAATGGCAGACGATTGCTTCTGTTGCTATGTGCAAGACGCCGTAGCTAACTAACAGCACGACAGTTGGCTTTGCTGCTCCAGGACGGTCCTCATCCCATCAAACTGTGTCGCGTCGACTCGACTGCATGAAGATGGAATGTACGCCCGACCACCTATGATTTGTATTTCTTTCTCCCCATCACGTGTCAGAGCGAGGTTGAATTGAGCCCATGAACATTGCAGTTGGACGTCTTAGCAGTGGTGCCACGTACACTTTACGGATGAGTCTCGGTTAAACATTCCGAACGATTCCAAAAGGGGAATGGCAGGGGCACGCTATCGCGTGTCAAACATCATTGAAGGAGAACATTACAGAGGAGAAGGCTTACTTGTACGATCTAGAATAAAAACGAACGGCAGAATAGACTTCTACGTGATTCCTGGTTCTTCCGTCACTGCTGTTCGATATCGTGACGAAATCCTACACCCTCTTGCGCTTAATTTTATCGCTACAACGGGTACTGATGCGATATTTATGCATGATAATGTCTGTCTGTATAGAGCTCCAATGGCGCATATTTATCTGGAGAGTGAAAGCATTCCACATCTGCCGCGCTTACTAGGACCTGAATCCTATACAGCATTTGTGGGCATGTTGATAAGAGTGACATCAAGTCGCAGTGTACCGCCAGGCACCCTCGATGAGCTCCGACATGAATTGGTTCAGGAATGGGCGCTGCTGTCACAATCAGTGATCAACGACACTATAGCCAATTTTCCTCGTTGTTGTCAAGCATTCAATTTCAGCTAGAGAGTATTGTACCCGTTATTAGCGTGATGTTTCCATTGCACATTCTTCCGACCCATTTGGTCTTTCGCGATGTTATTGTCTCAATATAAGTGTTTTTTTATGTCTATATTGTTTGATATGTAGTCTAGTAATGCTTACACTAAATTCTTGGAATAATTTCACTCATATCCATTAGCTAGTTTTTGTTTTATTCCGTGTTTTGCCTTTGTTGCTTATTTTTTTTAACAGAAGTGTATAATAGAGGCACTTTTAGTTATGATATTTACGATTATAACTACGATAACTAAAACTAAAACTAAAAACTGAAATTTTTATAATATTATAATAATATCGTGTTTTTTCAGTTTTTTATAAATTATGATACATCGAATTAAGAAGCTTAGAAGTAAAAAAGAAATAATTTATATAGGTAAGTTTGAGCTAATACTTTTGAGATATTATTAATATACAGTTAGTCCAAAACCTAGCATTTAGCATTTCTAACTACTCTGTATTGATACATTTTTAACTGCATTACGAACTGTGCTAGAAACTTAAGAACATAACTTTGCTAAATACAAAATAAGGCAGTAATTAAAGCAATGTACAGTTATATGGCAAACAAACACGAAAAAGGCAGAAAGAAGTGTTGCTAAAGATTACCACATAAATAGAATAATGACATAAAGAATAGCATCAGTATACCTTCCAGTCAAGAGCCATTATTAGATAAAATATTCAAATTTTCTCATGGAAATGCTGTTAATATCAGCTTCTCACATTCACCATAACTAAAACGTTATTAAGCTCCAAGTTTGTGCAATAATAATAAAGCAATTTTATAAGCAAAATGTAAAAAATAAAATTTTAAAAAGCTGTTGCACTAAGTAAAGCTAAGATAGAGATATGATAAACCCAACAAAAAAGAAAAGAGAGAGAGAGAGAGAGAGAAGAAGAAGAAGAAAATTTCTTCTGTTTTGTTGGGTTTCGAATATGTAAGGTGTTTCGTATTTAAAACTTACAGCAATGGAAAATCATTTGAAATGCGATAAAATTAGTCGATAAAAATGTTTTCTTTTCTTACTGACCAGTTTTTAGTTTTATTTATTGTTTAATTTTAAAATTCAACTATAAATTTTACATGGCAGTTTATCCTAATACTTTGACTGTTAATTTAGTGATGAGGCATATTATTGAAATATTATCTCTCAGAATTAATCGCATATTACATACAATAATCATATGATAAGAATTGTGATGGCCATGGTTCTTGTGGTAAATCAACCATTCACCATTCACAGGTTCCCGAACAGCTTTAGAAAAGTTTCAATATTTATGCTTTATTTTAAGAATTGAGAATTCTTTTGTGCATCTTAATACTAGATAAACCTCGGGAAAAGTGCTTTTGGAGAATTTTTTTTCGCAACGTATTTTAAGCTATAACTAAGTATTGGCCTACTAAAATAGTATTTCATTTGAAAAAAATCTTGAAAACGTTCAAGAATCACGTAACTGGACCTCCAAAATAGTATTTAGAATGACATTTCTAAAACAAAGAGCTTTTGTTCGTAATAACGTATACAGTTAAAATGAAACAAAAAGCAGTTTTATTCTGATATAGAGAAGAAAGTAAATCAGGGAGCGGATTAAATACAGAACCATTACATTGGAAGATAAAATACTGTAACAAAGATTCATTCTCACTCGAAAAACATAATAGCAGAGAAATTTTAATTTTTTTTTTTCGGTTAGAACATATTATATTAATTCGAATTACGTTTAGGTAACGTAATGGCAATATTGATAGTTAACATACCCTCCTCCTTCCCCCCTCAAAAAAAAGTACTAACAGTTTTATCGGGCCTACGGACACGAAACGCGGTAAGCATCATTTTTGCATTCATCTTATAACTACTTTAACCCGAAACTTTGCGATATATGTTGCGCTCGACGATCTATTTGACATGCGTATGCGAAATGCTTTATGATCCTTGGGAAAATAGCGGTACTTTTCTGCTATCAGGACCGGATTCAGAAATATATGCATATACGTATGTATATATATTACACATATAGATACATGCATATATACACACGTTTCAGAATCTGGTCCCTCATTTCGCACAAAGCAGCCAGTCAGAGAAGTATAGTAAAGGTCTTTGCACTTGCATCGAAATCTGAAAAACGCTTTTATATTTTAACTTCAGAAAATATGTCCACCTCGAATATTTTGGGAATCGGGTTTCACTAATATTGGGAAATTTTTACACTGTAGAAAATGATCAAACTTGCTTATGTGATTTGTGCTTCAAGCAATGCAAATTTTTTGTGATTAAGACTTTAGGATATGTTTCACATATCAGCACAGTTTTTCTCTGCAATTTAAGTTAAATTCATTAATATATTCCCCGATGTCTGTAGCAAATGCTAATTTCTATAGCTCTTTGTTGTTCGATAGTGGGTGTGGAGAGTTTTACTCATTTAGAAAAACTCCTACTCCATTTTTCCGAGTTAAAAAAATGTCAGTAAGTATTTTCATTGCTGATCCATAGAACTGTTATATGGTAGAATAAGTCAGGATATTCGGCTTCGATTTATAATAAGAAACCAGGAAACTAATGATCATTAAGTGCACGACGAATAAAATTAACTTGATACAACTTGTACAGAATAACACCGACAGATTGAGGTGTATGCCTAGAAAAAGCTTGCTGATGAATAACACAGAAAATTTCCAGAGGTTTTGAATGTTTAGCTTCTTCACAATCCCTAAAAGTTTTGAAATTATCTTTTCTCTATTCCATACACTTTTTACCATCATCAGTCTGGACATATTTTAACTTATTTTATTGCAAATTGTACTGTATTAACATTTTATCGACTTCTTAGAAAATATCTTCACTTGTAGTTGTTCTATGAAACCTATTCATAGAAGTTAATTCCTCAGTTATTTCAAACTCAGCATTAACATCACGAAAAACAGCAAAAACTGTGTCATATCAGTAAAATCTCTCGACTCACCAACATCTAATTAAAAATCACCTGAATTTTATGCCTTGTCTTTAGACTTATTCTTAATGTGGTTCCGATATCCTCAACTCTTCTAACAGTTTATTTTTATTTTTATTTTTATTTTTATTTATTTATTTATTTATTTTTAATTTCCCCCCCTCCGAAAAACTGACAGTTCCAAACAAATTTATTTTCTCTTTTTTTCGGCGGCCACAAGCAAATACGATTTAATTAATTGATAATCAATATATGGTTTTCTTTTCGTAGCTAACACTGGGGAACAACTTGTAACACAAATTCTCTTCAGTTTTAGAAATAAATAAGCGTTGCTGCTTTCAAATCTGTAGTTAGTTTTTTTCTACCACGTGAGTTTTTTTTTCTCTCTGCCTTGTGTGCCTCCCTCAGCTGAACTCCCAATGCCAGTTTCCAAAGAATTACTCTCTTTGGAAATACAGGAATAGCATTCTGGTGAATACCGAATTGACCAAACTAGACTAACTATCTTACCGAAAATAGACTATTTGATTTGTGATGGAATGTTTTTGCAGTGCTCTAATATCTTTCTATGATCAAATAAACAACATAGTACAAACAAATGCGAATTTATTATTAGGCTCGTTTTGGTGAGAGTGCGCACGCGCATTTGATAACAGTGCTTCTGTAATGAAGATGAGCCTATACCTGTAAACATGAGAACAGCAAACAAGGCAGGCTGCTGTGGAATTCAATTTTATTTCTAATTTTTGTATTATTCGTAGAGAAGGTATACATCTCTTGTAAATAAGAACATAATTTATTCACAGAATTTAAGATTAAACTCCTACATGTAAAATATCAAAGATGGATTTGGCAAGAAATTTATTAATTTATTATTACTTTTCGAATATTAAGAAATCAAAAAGTAATGGGCCCTTAGGCATTGCCTAATTTTCCCTCTCTATAGCTATGCTGCTGTGTTCAAAATACAGCCGTTTAATCCTGTGGGATCTTTCCTTCTTATCTATTTTCCTTTTTACTGAATATAATAGTGTTTCTGTAGGTCATATATATTTAATGTATATACTGTTATTGTTGTGATATATCAGTTCTTTTCGCTTATATAATATTGGTTCTTTTCGCTTATATAATATTGAATAGTGAATAGCCATGCAGTTGTAAATGAAAGGAAGATTCTCATATCTTTTGTTTTAAATCAAAGCTAAAATTATAAATCTCGAACAGAAGGCAAAAAAGTATATCGAACGCCGGTACAGACCAAAGGGCAGAATTCTAGGCCTATTGAATCAAATAGTTAGATGAGTTGTGAATGCAAAAGCCTATTGAATCAAATAGTTAGATGAGTTGTGAATGCAAAAGCCTATTGAATCAAATAGTTAGATGAGTTGTGAATGCAAAAGCCTATTGAATCAAATAGTTAGATGAGTTGTGAATGCAAAAGCCTATTGAATCAAATAGTTAGATGAGTTGTGAATGCAAAAGCCTATTGAATCAAATAGTTAGATGAGTTGTGAATGCAAAAGCCTATTGAATCAAATAGTTAGATGAGTTGTGAATGCAAAAGCCTATTGAATCAAATAGTTAGATGAGTTGTGAATGCAAAAGCCTATTGAATCAAATAGTTAGATGAGTTGTGAATGCAAAAGCCTATTGAATCAAATAGTTAGATGAGTTGTGAATGCAAAAGCCTATTGAATCAAATAGTTAGATGAGTTGTGAATGCAAAAGCAAGATACTTGAAGCAATTTAAAACATTGCTCCAATGGACACACAAAAGGATAAGAAAAATCCTTACTGCCTTACAGAACGCTCTTTAAACACAATTTTCATGCTATCTGTGAAACTAAAACGTTTATCCTAGAAATCATTTCTAAAAAAGACTGATATCGAATCTGCAATAAATCAAGGTATGCTGAGGTCATTAAAAGTAACTTAATTAGAATCTACTAATGAAATTCCCTCATCGAGTTGATGACATGCATTTCATTTAGCAGTTATCAATGAGCGCTATTCAACTCAAGGAACAAAATAACTGCTCATGGCCTTGTATTTTTCCCACAAAGTAAAACAGCGTTATTCCTTCACATTCTGTATAATTTGTGTGCCACTTAACGTCATTCAACAACTCTGGAACTAAAGAAAAAAAGATACAAAAAATACCCCGCCCATTTCTCGCCGTTGGCTCCGTCTATTGGCGGCATTTTCTAGTATTCTTCTTGCAACCCTAAAATCGATGTGAATCTTGCATTCTTAGCTAGTATAAGATCTCGCAAAACACCGAATACTTCAGGTACAGCCTTGCGAGAAGGTACTCTGCCTCTAAACACGGCGCACTCAGTTGTATTAGCCATTCCATTTGGAGAGACACTTACCTTTGAGTGACCATAAATTTAACGTAAGACTCCCCCTTCGAAACACAGGAAAGGCTTTTTATTTTTTTCTTTTCCTGACTAGCGCCTTTTTTTATTATTATTATTTTCTTTTCTCTACCTCCAGGAAAGGACACCAAAACCCAAATGTACTATCATTTGACTGCGTTCGAAAGAAAAAAAAAAAAAAAAAGACTCAAGTCTATTATACCCCATTCGCTTCGTTTTCTTTTTTCGTTTTCTTTTCTGCGCCTCTAAGAGGTGGCTCAGAATACATAGTGAGAGCTCATAAGGCCCTTTAGTGCCTTTTTCTACGATTACCCTTTTTTTTAAAGTCCTACTCATACATGCAGATCTATATATAAACGTCATGCGAGGAGAGTCAAATGCCTTCTTTTTGGAAAGGAAAAGGTTTTCATTTTTATGTCGCGATTGGGCGAGCTGGACTCAGAGAGGTGCCACCAATCTCCGGGAGAGGTTCTCCATTCAAATTTTGTGCCCGTCCATTTAAGATTTATGCAGCGCGTATTTTTCTCGTATTGAGTTTTTACGCTCGCTTCTGGTTTCCTCGCTTGTTTATGGGTTTTTGCGAAAGATCATCATACCAAGTCGATGATTTTCTTTTGCTTGTTTCAGACCCCCCTCCCCCCAAAAAAACATTTTTCTCCAAAATTCATAGTTATGCCTTGAATGATATTTTAAACTAGTGTACTAGCATATAAATCCCTTAAAAATTGACGACCAACAAAAGCGAAGCGGAGTAGTAAAATGTCTTATTAATAGTATACTAAGCCTTAAATTTGAATTTAAATTTAGCGTACAAAAAATTGAATATTCAAGCATTTTTAGTCTCTAGAAAGGTTGAGTATCACAGTATAATTTAATGTCTAACACTGAATGCGATACAAATATAATTAAAACATCAGCTATCTAAACTAGTTTTTCATAGTTTCATTGCGAAGTCCCATAATTGATGTAAAGAATCATCAAACAGGAAAGATAAAACAATTGCTTATAAAATAATTCCTGCCTAAAAATAAGTAACATTAAAATCAGTTACATGTACTTATTAATAATTAATTATCTGTCTGTATTTTTCTAGAATTTCTTATCTTCTGAAAACTTAAAGCTGCATTCAATAATCAAGTTATTTATGCTCTCTATTTTGTTTTGAAATGTTAAACACGGGATAAATACATTGACTATACGAATCAGAAGAATGGGGAACAAAAGTCTAATTCTTAATATAATTATTACAAGAACGGAACATTTATTACTTCACTCAGAAGCTCAGAAATCGCTAATGTGAGAATATGAGTAATAGCCTTAGTTGGTAATGGTGTTTGTTGATTTTTCCGATAATAATCCTATGTGCTATATCTGACTTCGAATCTAAAATTTTCTGAAGAACACAAAAACCTTGTCTAAAACTTAAAGGTTTATTTAACTGGAACTTCAACACTGATGAAAACTTAACATCATAAACGAAAACTTAACATCTTGGGCGGAAAAACTTCAAAGTGCTTTAAAGTAACAGCTATGCCGGCACGGTGAAGAACACTTTCCCTTAAAAGACAGAATCCATCTAGCCCTTTCGGCGTATATCTCCATTCGCTGAATTCAGACATCCGCTCCTACGTGTTTTGGACTTAAACGGCCAGGCTGGAACTGGAATAGGACTGGATCAGGACCGGAACAAGACTGAAACAAGACGGGAACCGGAACAGGACTGGATCCGCAACAAGACGGGAACAGGGCGGGAACCGGAATCTCTCATCCCCTGGCTTCTCCCCGGGCAGGTCTATTCTGACTCGAACTAAAAGGAACTGCGGTGCCACTAAGGAAAGCACCTCCTTTTATTGCCGGCGGTTGCCGTTACTACAGGCGACTATGCAAATATTTAACATCCTTCCACCTAAGGAAAAAAAGAAAAAAAAAGAAAAAAAAGTGAACTTTCACATCAAAGTAAAAGAATGCCAAAGAGCCTTAATATGCCAGTCTGTCCGGCGGAGTTACAGTTCCACCAGATCGTGTTACAGGCCTGACAGATTTATCATCTATGTTGAGTTTAAGTTCAGACAACGAATCTTGTTTTTCATTCTGAAGCTTCACGGGTACATCATTTTGCGCTACCTCTAAAGGATACAGAGTTCGAACTGCTCTAAGCAAAATTCCATTTCGGGTCTTTACTCTTGCAAGCCGATTTATTCCATCAGGTCCTGGAAGTAGTTCTATGACACGACCAAGTTGCCAAAAAAGTCTTTTGTCATTACTACCGATCAAAACAATATCATCTAATTTAATAGTAACTTTCCTTTCAGCTCTTTTATGCGAAACCTTGAGAATTCCCAAATATTCTTTACGAAATCTATTTTTAAATGCTTCTCGTACAGTTTGAATATACTGAAATCTTCTTTGTAAATTACTTGATTTAATACCGTATTTTATATCCCGCAAACTACTAGTTCTAATTTCTTTTAAAAAGTCGGCAGGAGTTAAAGCTTTAAATTCAGGATCGGAAGGAATTACTGTCAACGGTCGGTCATTAAGAATCGCTTCACAGTCACACAGTATCGTGTACATTTCTTCATAATTTAAACAAGCATGTTTAAGAACTTTTTTAAGGACTTGCTTCATCATTCCGATCAGACGTTCCCACCAACCACCCCACCATGGAGCACCAGGGGGAATAAATTTCCATGTTATCCGCTCATTGGCTGCCTGCCGATTAATTTGTTCAAAATCTATTAATTTGAATGCATTTGAAGCTCCTACAAAATTAGTTCCATTATCACTGTACACAGTTGTGGGTTTACCTCTTCGGGACACGAACCGATGAAAAGCCTGAAGAAACACTTCTGTAGATAGAGAAGTCAGCAACTCCAAATGGACCGCTCTATAAACGGCGCATGTAAAAACACAAATCCATGCCTTTTCTTTGTGTCTCAACAATAAAGGACCACAAAGGTCTATACCCGTTACTTGAAATACTGCTGAATCATTTACTCGCTCTATTGGCGGTGGGGCTGATATGTGGTCAACAGGTGCAGCAGAATATCTCTTGCAAGTAATGCATTTACTCAAAACAGAACGCAGCGTTCTTCTGCCAGATAACAACCAAAACCTTTCCCTTAAGGTATTCAGTATATATTGTACACCTGCATGTCCTTTCTTTTTATGTTCTTCCATAATTAAATTCCTAACTAATGGATGTTCTCCTGGTAATATTATAGGTGTTCTAAACTCTAACGTGTCATCTCTTCGAAACGCACCAGTTTTAATTCTTACAATTCCCGCATCATAAAATGGACTAAGAGTTCGTAAGCGTGCGTCTTCTATATCCTGAAACGATTCCGATTGAATCAAGCGAATAACAACCTTTTCTGCAAAATCAATTTCATCAACAGCGAGTTCACCTTTCCTTTTTTTCTTATTTCTGCAATTAAAGAAAAATCGTTGAATCCAACCAACAACTCTAACTGTTTTTCGATAGCTAGAAAATCGCTCACTCAAACTAAACCTTTCAGTAGACACTAGGGATGAAACCACTGCCTTTTCTTTCTCGCTGGCTATTTCCGCTTCATCAGTTATAAATTCGGCCAATTTTCTTGGGATTTTAAAAGCCAGCTCGGACCCTCCCACCATTTTGACCGGGAGAGTTGGCGAACTGAACACCCTCTACTTGGAAGATCTGCAGGGTTAAGGTGACCAGGTATATGCCTCCAATCCTCCACACGTGTCAAAAGCCTTATTTCCTGTACTCTATTTTCTACAAATGTTCCCCATTGTTCTTCACTTTTTATCCATGCAAGGACAGTAGTTGAATCTGTCCAGAAAAATATACTTCTGGCCTCAAAGTCTTTTAGAACGTCTGCAGCAAGACGAGATGCAATAGTTGCTGCTAACAATTCTAATCTTACAATAGTAGTTTCCTTTTTACCACAAGGGGAAAATCTAGACCTAGCCTGAAGCAACTGGACTTTAACTGATTCAGGTTCTTCTACACGAATAAAAACTACTGCCGCATACGCTGCTTGACTGGCGTCACAAAAAACATGGATTGAACACTGTTTTGGCTGATATCGTATCCACCTTGGAATTTTAATGTTTTTCAAAAGAAAAATGTCTTTTACCCATTTCAAAAATTTACTTTTAATTTCAGTGTTAACTTCTTCGTCCCATTTTACTTTTGTTTCCCATGTACGCTGTAATAACATCTTAGGTAATATAAGGACTGGACATGTTATACCGATGGGATCAAATACTTTATGGGCTATTGCCAAAATACTTCTTTTCGTAACTTTCTCGAAACAAAGATTTTGTAAATTAGCAACATTTATTTGAAGAGTATCGCCTTGTCTTTCCCATAACAAACCTAATACATTCGCAATAGTTTCTGTTTCTAAACTACAGTCGGTATATTCCCAACCCCGTAATTCAAATTTTCGTTCTGCCATAACATCTGAAGATACTTTCATGAAGCGCTGTAATTCATCTTCACTTCCGACACTTGTTACACAGTTATCAACATAGAAACTATTCATTAATTTAACAATAATGTTGGAAGGATATTTTACATCTGCATCATTTTTCTCCAAAATTGAATTTAAGTGATATTGAAAGCTCCAAGTAAAAATGGACTACTAGTTACACCAAATACGACTCGACAATGACGAAAATACTTCAAGCCATCTTCACCCTTTATCCAAAGAAATCGGAGGAAGTTTCTGTCACTAAAATTCAGGCCAATTTGTAGAAAGGCCTTACGAATATCAGAAATCACCCCTATTTTTTCTTGGCGAAATCTATTTAAGATTGTAGGAATAAATGATATAAGGTTTAATCCCTTTTCAAGACAATCGTTGAGACTCGGAGAACCCTTTGCTTTAGACGAAGCGTCAAATACTGGCCGTAACTTCGTAGTACTATGTTCCTTAACAACATGTCTATGTGGCAAATAATGATGGGGTAAATCCAATTCATTTACGGGTACTTCCTCTATTATGCCCTCTTTGAGCCATTCTTGGAATATATTTTCATACTCTTGGCGAAGATTATCTATTTCAAGTTGCCTAATCGTACCGTGCAACCTTTTAAGCGATAATTCAAAATTATCCGACAGGGAAGGGTGCCCTTCCAACCAAGGCAAAGACACTACAAAGCGGTCATCTTCTATTTTTACAGTATCAAGAAAATGTTGCCTGGTAGCCTCATACAATTCCAATTTAGTCTTTTGTTCGGATGGGTCCGTAATACCAAGCGAGTCGAGGGCCCATAAATCAGAAATACAAGCTTCTTTATTCAACATTGATGTAACTAAGAATGTTGAGCCTTCACTATTCAACTCCCCGGTTTTTCCCATAACCGTCCATCCTAACTTTGTTTCAATAGCTACAAGACCGTTTGAAATTTGTGTACGATTCCCCGTTAATAATCGTCCTGCAACATCGGCTCCTAGTAAAATTTCTATAGGTCCTTCTAAACGATCTGTTAAACTTATTCCACAGTCAGCAAGCTCTTTAAGCCATATTCCTTGTCCAATAGAAGGTATACGATTACAAATAACAGACTGACTTAACGCATCAAAATTACAACTGTAAGAGCCAGACATATTACATAATTGAATTTTGTAAACTTTATGTTCACACAAACTGGTCGTTGTACCGCCAAATAATGCGTGGCTAAGGTATTCCTTTACCGTATACCTATAACCCATATCTTGAGCTGCGCTTTGCAGAATATATGACCTTTGAGAACCAGTATCAATTATAGCTCGAGCCGAACGAGATTTTTTATCTCCTTTAATTATTACTCTTATTGTTTGCAGCAAAACTTTAGGAGACCTTGAAGAAATGTTGGCGAGTGTTTCAGCCTGATTTGGAGACTGTTCCGTTGCCCTTGTCTCACTCTTTTGTGAATGGCCCTTACATAGAAAAATATGATGCCTTTTGCCGCATGTAAAACAAACTGTTTTTAATCTACACCTCTTGACAGAATGTCCAGATTTCAGACACAGATAACAAGAGCGTGTCCTTTGGACCAAAACTTCTCTTTCTGACAACGATAAGTTACGCGCCTGAAAACATTCCGCAGAACCATGATTTATACTGGAACAAAATATGCAGCCTTTTCTAGCTTCATTAGAAGAAGTAAACAGTTCAGCTGCCGTAGGTTTTAAGTGAGGTTCTCTTATCTTTAAACCCGAATTCCCTTTCTTATTACCGTGAGCCAATCGATCGAAAACATTGAAAGATTTAGCTGCTAAAGAAATTCTTTCCTCACTTTCAACTTCACCGCGCAAGAAACGTAAAAGACGCTCAAGGTCAGATTCCCTTTCTCTTAACTCGGCGTTCTCGCCGGTTAAACTTTCTGATCCTTTACGCGAAAACCTAAGTCTCTCCCACGTTTTTAAGACTTCATTCGGCAATGCTGATTCTACCAATGGATATAATATCGCGTAATATTTGCCTCTATTTATTCCCAATATCTCTAAGGCTCTTAGATTAGATTCGAGTTCATCGTATAGTTTCCGCAAAGAGTGTGTACCTTGTTTTTGAATAACAAGGGTTAGCAAATCACGAATATAAATCTCCGTTAGTAATTCTTTGTTACCAAAACGCGTCTGCAATGCTTCGATTGCGCTCTTGTAACTATCGCCAGTTGGCGGAAAGCTTTTAACTGTTTCCTCTGCAGGAGAATTCTTCTCCATAGCCTGTGCTAAATAAGCAAATTTATCATTATTATCTAATGTAGGATCTTTATCAATCTTTTGGAATTGCCCCCAAAATCCTAGCCATTTCTTCACATTGCCGTCAAACATAGGCAATTTAATCTTCGGATAATGTAACATTTTATTCTGAACAAAGGATGGATCAATTAAAGTTACATTCGGGGTTCTAGAAGTAAGATCTTTTACTTTACTTTCCAGAAGTCTCCACCTATCAAAATATAATTCAGATTCATCCATTTCCTTAATAAGTAAAGTCTCATCTGTAATTTCTTTAAACATTAATTCTCGTATTTTCATTTCAGTATCAAACAAAACTTTAGCTTTCTCGGCAATAACTTTTATTTTAATTAATTTTTCTTCCTGATTAAATTTAGTTTCTTCATTGTCAAATTCATTACACGCTTTACTGAATAGTCTTCTATATTGAGTTCGTGCTAACTTTAAAGCTTCCATGATTCAAAAATAAAAAAGTCGCTTACCTTGCAGACAATATCCTGTCGCTTGATGCCAAATGTTGATTTTTCCGATAATAATCCTATGT
This sequence comes from Stegodyphus dumicola, assembly GCF_044657685.1. Taxonomy (NCBI): domain Eukaryota; kingdom Metazoa; phylum Arthropoda; class Arachnida; order Araneae; family Eresidae; genus Stegodyphus; species Stegodyphus dumicola. Next base: position 183,981,469 of record NC_140772.1, on the reverse strand, counting down.
GCTATATCTGACTTCGAATCTAAAATTTTCTGAAGAACACAAAAACCTTGTCTAAAACTTAAAGGTTTATTTAACTGGAACTTCAACACTGATGAAAACTTAACATCATAAACGAAAACTTAACATCTTGGGCGGAAAAACTTCAAAGTGCTTTAAAGTAACAGCTATGTCGGCACGGTGAAGAACACTTTTCCTTAAAAGACAGAATCCATCTAGCCCTTTCGGCGTATATCTCCATTCGCTGAATTCAGACATCCGCTCCTACGTGTTTTGGACTTAAACGGCCAGGCTGGAACTGGAATAGGACTGGATCAGGACCGGAACAAGACTGGAACAAGACGGGAACCGGAACAGGACTGGATCCGCAACAAGACGGGAACAGGGCGGGAACCGGAATCTCTCATCCCCTGGCTTCTCCCCGGGCAGTTCTATTCTGACTCGAACTAAAAGGAACTGCGGTGCCACTAAGGAAAGCACCTCCTTTTATTGCCGGCGGTTGCCGTTACTACAGGCGACTATGCAAATATTTAACAGTGTTAGTTATAGCAAACTTCATCTGAATCCTACTCTGAATGACAGCGAATTTAAAGCACTACTGTTAAAAATTTGAAGAATCAGCCGCATTCCAGGGTGCCAACCTTCTGCTGCAAGTAACTTTGCACTTAATGCATTTGCTTATTTGTTGCAGTCATTATACCCATACGTTACTATTATAGCAATATTTTAGTTATAACTTCTCTCAAAATTACCCATTTTTGATACACAACTGCAGTTTTACTGAGCATTCTAGCCAGTCTGGAGACTTAAGTTCCGTGGGCTTCCAGTGCCCATTTTTCCTTGTTTCTATGAAGAAGATTAATATTATGAATAATTACAGAATGATTTTGCAGTCTTCGAAAGCGTGAAAGCCTGTGCTCGAAGCTCGTTCAGTTACGCAACAGCAAGGACTTGAAATTTTAAAATGTTCTCAAGGGCAAACAGATGTATCAGACATATGTGTCCTGAAAAAACACTTTAAATCAGTATTGTGTTTCTATAAAGTCCGAAATAATGATGTCCACCAAGGGCTGAAAGAATAAGACATTGGTAGATCGTCTCGATTTAGCAAATGGATTGACTGCGAGAAATTTTCTTGTGTTTTCATGTGTGAAATATGAATAAGACTCAGCTCCTTTTACAGAATCCATGAGTATATATTTTCTAAGGTTACTTACATGTCTTACAGTAATCAATTAACTAGCCAACCAAAAGAAATGATAATAAGGAGGCATTCGAATCAGAATCGACGGAAATAAACAATGAAAATATAACATAATAATAATTTGAAAGGTAGCTTACTTGCAGCTAAACCTCTACCAACGACTCGCTCTTAAACTTTATCTTTACTGTGATGGCGAGTTATTATTTTCTACTAATCCTTTATTAATTGACTGCAAGAACAAGAGGTACAAGAAATACAAAACATTAACTAAACTTGCGGTGCGCAAGATCGCATCAGCGGTGCGCTGCTGACTTAACCTCGTTAAGAATTGTAAAGCATCAATAGCAAGATTAATGAGATTTATTACAAAATAAAGACAGGACTTTTAAAATGAAATACGTACACCTAGAAGGAGGAAGTTTAAAAAATCCAGTGAATAATCCCAATATAAATTTCTTTTTATGGCAAAGTTTATAAGGTATTTCTCCAGCCTTCTTAGCATGCCTTCGTAGTGTATTGGTCTGCACGCTGGGCGCGTATTCCAGAGGTCCGTGGCTCGATTCCCGGCGACTGTGTTGCTCATTTTTCAAATCTCCTCCTTTCAAAAAAAAAAAAAAAAAAAAAAAACACCTAATGACTCTATAAGTTTATTTTTGTGGCTAAATTTATTTTTACCTATGCAATGTTAAAACTTTCTGCTAGAGTTTATGACTAACTGTGTTTCGTCGTTCTTTAAAATTATAAAAATATCCACTGAAACTAAAGCGAAAAGTTTAAATAAAGAGAGAGAAAGAAAGAAAGGAAAATAAAAAGGAAGTAAAAAAAAAAAAAGTATTTTTTAAATTTTAAGGAAGCTTATAAAATGTCTAAAATTGGAAAGGGGGAAAGAGATAAAAAAATATGCATTATAATTTTAATTCATTTTAATGAACACAACACCATGTTCTTGGCTCACGTATCAAGCAGGAAACCATGATATACTGAAATCTTCGGTCAACTTGGTGTTCTAAAATTTGCTAATTTCCAACAACTACATTCCTTTATGTGCACCAAAACAACTTCACTTTTTTCATAGCTCTGTGCAAATCATACAGTCTTCCATGTACTAAAATTGTTCAACAAAACCTTAACTCATCTTCCCCACATTTTATGTTTTAAATTTGATATCTGTCAATAATTTTCCGTTTACAATTATGTATTCTGCGGACAATAGCTTTTCATCTTTAAATCTCATGATTTATAGGATTTCTGGTTGTAACTTCCATCATACTTAAGTAAGACAGGCATAATTCGTTTGAATTACTCATGCTATGTAATCTTCTGACTGTTGTTGTCATAAAGCTAATAAAATATTTCGCCATTTCCATCCCCCCCCCAATTTAAAGAAAAACTTCTAGAAGATTTAGAATACCTACATTAAAAACTGAGGAAGTCTCTTCCCCTGTCTCCTTGCAAAGTACTGACTTTCGCTATAGTAAATATACAACACGCTACTAGTGCTTTATGAAATAAATAAAAGTGATAAAAGATTAGTATAATTTATTATAAAGATAGCTTATTCGATTATATAATATCTCAAAGACTACGGATACTTATTAATTATTCGGTATTTCTAATGTTTCTCACCTCTAATGTAAGTCCTGCCTTATAATATTCGGAATTAACACAGTGTAATAAGGTGACATAAAGGTTCTTTGTCTAGGGTGAGTTTTCAGAGTGCAATATTTTCCATATCAGACGTGAAATCCTGTGCTGTTTTTAATAATTCCGGTTGCAGCCTCGATGGTCACTCCGGTGGAGAAAGAGATAAAAGAAGTCTTTTCATCAGGGTCAGGAGACTGTTACGTATGAGTGAAAGAATCATCCCCCAAACGGGAGTTCAGCGTAAGTAAACACAGAGAGATATAATAAGATGGCTTCCTGAGAAGAGGGGACAAATTGTCCTGTTTAGAGCTATGGGCATGTTGGCCTTCTAAGAACGATCATTTCTCGTGTATAATGCGTTAGAGCATTTTCCCTGTAACAAAATTCTGAAATTATGGGACTAAATATATCCAAGTAACCTATTGTCAAGATATGCAACTATTAAGTTTTTTTCTTATTAAATTCATGTTATTGTTAAAACTTGAGTTAGAAGTTCATTTCAACCCGGTGTCACAACCCAGGTTTTGCGTAGCGGTTTCGGCCACTACACCACAACAGAAACTGATAATAAAGAAAACGGTAGAAAATAAAATGTAGAGAAACAGATACGGGTAAATATCATTGTTCAGTTCTCTACACTTAACAAAGACTTAATTAGAATCAGTATACGAATTCTTTGAACACCATTTTCTGTATATCAGGGATTCTAAGTTTATATGAAATTTTTCCCCAAAAAGTAAATTTCATTATCTCGTAGAGTGAAATTTTCCGATTTTAGGTAGGTCGATAAACTCAGTCTGTAACGGAAACAAGACTTAACTGAAAACACGTCGTCTAAAAGAGCTGAGGAAAGTTTAAGGAAAATCAAAAGTAATTTTTCCTTGATTATTGTTAGTAAATCCGATAATAATGTATAAACAAATAAACATGCAAATAATAAACGTAGTTTTCAACTTTACGAGTTAATTGGGATCGAATTATTGGTCGTAAAGCGAGAGTTATTTTTTCTATAGGAATTATATAATAATGAGGACACCGGTTCTGAACAAAATGAATATTTCAATTTCGGTCAAAAGAATGGACAAAAATATTTATAAAAAAAAATATGCAATTCAGCTTTTTATAAATCAAACGTAGGAAAAATGAAAAAAATGTTTTCAGATTTTAAATTACGTCCAAAGGGGCGTTTTTTAACGTTTTCTGTGTTACTTTTATTTATTAAATATCATGTTCTTTGCCCTTAAACCATAAAATTTAGTTCAACAGCAATGTTGCAAAATGAGCATATCTTTAGAATTTCCGATATACAGTTTCGCGCGCTAGAAATAAAAAGGTTCCCCCTCCGTAGAGTGTTGCCATTGCTCACTTTTAAATAGTTGAGTTTTTTAATCAAAAATTCGTTAAAGTTTTCCAAAATATGAAATCGATAATAAAACAAATTTAAAATTTGGGCTTTCAGATGCCCATATTCGCAGTACGATTACGTCATTCAAAACTGGATGGCTCTAGGTCCGTTGTTTTATCACAATGCGAGAAACATACATACATTTATGCAGATTCTTCATTATTCAATTTCTTCAAATATAATGCAGGACTCTTAACATTTGGTGGCAACAATTTGAAAAGAGAAACTCGCATTCATAGTGAACCAACGCAAAATCAATTTAAAAAGTCCTTTAACTGCAAATCTTTGTATCTTTGTATGCAAATCCTTGATTTCGTTTTCACAAGACACCATTTCAAGTAGCTCTTCATTTGAAAGTACATTACTGTATGCTTTAAGAAAATCAGTTATATCACTAATCTCTAATCTTTAACTTTTCAGAAATCTGCATAGTCTTTTCAGTTTCTTACAACTTTTGCTTCCTCAAATCCTTCAAAATTAGCACTTAAGTTAGAAAAGCTTTCGCCAAACGTCGTTCATAATTGTATTCTCATATTATTATTCATCAAAAATTGTTTAAGAGTTCGTGATAATATATTTTAATATCCGTAATATAAGTAAGAGATTCAAATATTTTATATTAGAACTTCTTGATCCATACGTTGAAAATAGGAAGTTGTATTTGGGGTGGGGATAAAAATAAAATCGTAACATTTGAATGACGATTTTTAGAGAAGAAATCTGAGTAAATTTTCCAGAATTAAAAATATGTGGAAAGGAATTTTTTTGTTCTCGCAATACTCTATTACTTCTGGAATGAAATAATGTAAAAATCACTTCTTGGAACCTAGACGTAGGTTTGCCATATGATTTGAAGATTACGTTTTTCACTGTTTTTTAGCTCTTTTCCGTTTTCTGATCCAGAAACAAGCAACGGTTTCAGCTTACAATCACTACTTTCCACAAAGTATTAAAATTAGTCGATATTAAAGCCTGGCGTTGATGATTCTTCTTTGACAATGTAGCTCCTAGATGGCAGTTTTTCCAGAATGATCCAGTCTCGTCTATATTTAAAATTTGTGCAGGCATGTAATTTTCGCCTTCAATTAGTCTTGCAATTTGTACTCTCTGCTTCACCTTGCAGCTTAATAATATTCCATCCTGGTCTTTTCTTATAACGGAAAAATCAGCAACTTCTTGCGGCAAAAATATCTATCAGTCCCGTGTTTTCCTCTTGAGCATTTCAAATATAGGCAATGCATTTGAACACATGTGAACACATTTGAACATATGACAAACATGTTAAATCTTTGTGTCTCATCGCTGATCCACTCAGTTAAAACCTTCTCCATTTGGGGAATTATGCTATCATTCTTCCTGCGTAACCATGCTCGTAATGTTTTAACTTCAGCAAATATTTTTCATTAGTCTTTAAAAATTGAGCAGAAAGTTGAATAGCCTTATCTCTGTCACCACAATTTTGCTCTAATAATATTGCTTTTCTTTGTTTCTTGGATACGGGAAACTGTCTCGCATCCATGTTACACATAAAGAAAACCATGAAAACGCGCATGTAGCCAGCCTTGTTCGCCAGAATTTTAACCCATATTGAAGTACTAGTGTTCAGTGATTTTACAACTCGGCTACTTGTAAGCTCAGTAAGAATATGAGAGTGAAACTGAGTGCGGGAGCCGAGAGGAAGCCTTCAGCTTCACTAAGCTGTGAGTCGGGTAATAAGGCTTGCCAGATCTCGAGAACATAAATTTGTAGTTTGCTTTTCTTTAAGAATCAAATTTGCACATCCTAAAACGTCTCATCAATGTAGCATTTTGTTGCGCGCAAATTAAATAAATAAATAAGCAAAAATTTATATTTTTATTATTTTCAGAAAAAAATCACGTAAAAATAGACACGCGTAAATCGTAAGCTCGTAAAATAAGAGCTATCTGTATATTTATTATATATATAATAAACCTTTAATTAGCATATAACTTTACATCATACTAATGTACAAATTTTCTATTTTGCAGGTTTACTCATAATTTGAAATGCATCGCATAAATAAAATACACTTCTAGCCATCGTAATTGCTGCACTATGAAGGAAAGCAGGTTCACAAAATCATTATCTATTTCGAATCTACTTAAAACTTCGCGTAATTTTAAGATACAGAAATTAATCTATCGCATTGGCTGATAGGTGTTGTCACTTTAGTCTCTCTGCAGCCATTAACCAGACCAATCAACGAAAAGATCCGGAAGACGCGCTAGTCAAGGCAGAAGTACTGAGAGAATGTAACACAACATGGCTAACGTGAGGTCCAGCCTTGTTCCGTTAAAAGAACGGATGAAGGAGACCATGACAAACTTTATGGGCATCAAAAGTTCAATAACGTAACGGTGGCTTGACAAAGTACCAGATATGCAGCGTTAAAAGAGATATACAGTAAACTCTCGCTACAACGATACCCGATACAACAATAACTCCCTCTACTACAATAATGTTTTGTGGTCCCGGTGATTTTGCATATAAACTAATGTTAATCTCCCCTTAATATTGCTATATTCTCTAGAACAATAAACCTCTGTAAAACGATTTTTTCAATCTAAATTTCAGTATTATTTTCTCCCTTTATAATAATATTTTGATTTTCAAATGCTTTTTTTTTTTTTTTTCGTTTTCTTTTGTTATTTTTTCCGTCTATTAAGACTCATTGTGGATATTCAACTTATCCCTGAATAAATAGCTATTGTTCAGATTTCAAAACAGATGAAGACCACCCTTTTGGGAATTGGAGTGGGTGAGGGGGGTGAAGTGTAAATGTATGCCTAGTCTCATTTCCCAGTAAGCTTTGGAATTCTGATAAGGTTTAAGGACATCTAGACCTGTCTGGTCACCTTGTCACAGAACAAGTGCCCTTTGTTAGAGGAACAGGGGGAGATGGAGGCGGGGTGTTGTTAAGTGACATACTGAAAAGTGAGTTCAAAGGTTGTTTTATAGTCTTTAACGATTTTGAGTTCTACGCGAAACATTTGGTTTAAACTTTTCTTTCTTTCACGCGATATTGTTCCCTAAGATGGCAGGGCAAAAGCAACTATCTTTTCGAGATAAACTGAACGTTATCAATGATATTGATGAGGGAATGAAGCAGATTGATGCGGCTAAGAAACATGGATTATCGCAATCTACAGCTGCAACGTTCCTAAAGAAGAGAAAGCAAATCGAAGATGCTGTAACTTCAAATGAAATTAACCCAGAGCGAAAACGACTGAAAGTTGCGACAAATGAAAACATTGATGCTGCTGTTTTAAAATGGTTTCAGGAGATGAGAGCAACAAATGTCCCAATAAATGGACCTTTATTATGTGCAAAAGCACAGAAAATTGCAGCAATGCTAGGGAACGAAACTTTCAAAGCTAGCAATGGTTGGTTAATGCGTTTTCGAGATCGTCATGGAATAACTTTCCAAGAAGTTCACGGAGAGAAAAAGTCAGCCCCGATAAACGACGCAAATGAATGGCGGCAAAACAAGATGAAAGAAATCTTAGAAAAGTATGCCCCAGAAGACATTTATAATGCAGATGAAGCTGGGCTGTTTTTCCAACTCCTACCCGATCGAACATTGGCATTCAAGGGTGAAAAGTGTTATGGAGGGAAGAAATCAAAGCAGAGACTGACTGTCCTTCTGTGTACAAATAGCACAGGAACGCATAGAATACAACCTCTCGTCATTGGTAAATCATTGAAGCCAAGGTGCTTTAAGAACGTGAAAAGTCTTCCCGTGGAGTATAAAGCAAATAAGAAGGCTTGGATGACGTCTAAATTTTTTTCCGAATGGTTACAGAAGTTAGACAATGAAATGAAGAAGAGAAAGAAAAAAATCGTTTTGTTGATAGATAACTGCGGTGCTCACACGTCATTTCCAAAGCTACAAAATATCGAAATTGCTTTTTTCCCTGCCAATTGCATTTCAATTTTACAGCCTCTTGATATGGGCATAATTAAGTGCTTCAAAGGATATTACAGAAAACGGTTGGTGGACACCATACTTGTAAACTTTGAAAATAAAGTAGAAGACCCTTTCAAAGCTGTAAATGTCAAGGAAACGTGTGACAATATTGCTGGAAGTTTGTGGGAAGTAAAAGAAAAAACCATTCGGAATTGCTGGAAAAAGGCCGGTCTTTGTGTTATGGAAGATAAGAAATCTGATAATGATGAAAATTCCATAGACAATGATCTTGCAGATGATCAAGAATGTGTTTTGCACATAAAAAAATCCGTATCCCAACTTGAGGAAACAAGCGGTAAAAAGTTTGGAATTAGTATAGAAGACTATTTAACAGCAGATGATGATCTTATGGTTTTCGCAGGAGTTACTGATGAAGATATTCTCTCTGAAATTACTGATGAGATAGGAAACAATGATGAAGATGATGATGATATTGATGATGATGATAATACAGGTCCATCGCAATCCTTATTGTCATCCCAGAAAGCTCTTCAGTCTGTGAATTCTCTACGGACATTTTTTTTCAAGCCTTCCGTCGACAAATGAAGAACATTTTCGTGCACTAGACTCAATGCATACAGTATTGGTGAACTTAACAGTTAAAAAAATCAATAAACAAACAAAAATATTGGATTATTTTCAATAAAAAGTGTTTTCAGGTATGTGAATATTTCTGTGCTTATTTTCTGAATTTATCTTATTTATTTATTTTTTTAGTATTTAAACCACTATTATTAGTATTTTACAAATTAATTTCTTCTAAATATAGACTTAAAAGTAGTATGTTATGCACCTTAAACTAATAATAATAATAAAAAAAAAACTCTTATTAAATGCTCAAAATACGAAGGCACGCTAGGAAAGCGGGAGAAATATCTTATAAACTCCCCTTTTTAAAGGGCGACTGGGGTTTTAGGGGACGCAATCGCCAAATCCTGGGTATGGAGAATCCTCATTCAACACCCCTTTTATTTTAGGCGCCACTGTAGAGACATTAGGATATTTGGAAGCAAGAGAGATTGAAAAAATAGCAATCGCCTTCGCCGGGAATCGAACCGCGGACCTCTGGAGTGCCGGCCCAGCGTGTAGAACCACTACACCACGAAAGCATGCTAGGAAAGCGGGAGTCCCTCACCTTATAAACGTAGAGTGATAATGGTTTAGATGCGGAAGGATACTGCAAATTTGTTGCCGAAATTAAATCATTTTTGCATTTTTGGAACGCTTCGCGAGATTCTGCGGTCCAGGTTATAACACGTTTATCGTTTTTCTTGATTCCAACCAAAAAGGAATTTAGAGGTGCTTGTATGGTTGCTGCATGAGGTAAGAAACGTCGATAAAAATTGAGCATAGCAAGAAATCTTCTTAAGTCGTAAGTTTCTCACTGTAGATGGTTCGGGCATATCGCGGATAGCGGTGACTCTATCTGGAAGGGGTCGAACGCCATCGGAGGAAATTTCATGACCAAGAAAGGATACTCTTGACTGGCCAAAAACGCATTTGGAAGGATTAAGACTGAACCGTACCTCTGAAAACGTTCAAAAACTGTTCTCAAACGTGAAAGGTGTTCTTGCTCTGAAGAGGAGGCGATTAAGACGTCATCAAAATAAGGTACACAAAAGTCAAGGCCGTTTAGCACCTGCTTCATGAAGCGTTGGAATGTTTGAGAAGCATTGCATAAGCCGAAGTCATAACCGGAAGCTCAAATAGTCCAAAAGGCGTAATAAACGCAGTTTTTGGAATATCAGCTGGCTTAACGGGCACTTTGCGATACACCTGCTCAAGATCAATGGCTGTAAAAATAGCTTTTCACTCGAAAACTTGCATACAGCCCTTGAATATGAGGGATTGGGTAACGATGAGGAATTGTAGCTGCATTTAACCGGTGATAATTGCCACACGGGCGCCAGTTACCATTTCGTTTCCGAACTAGATGGAGCGGACTGACCCTAGAGCTTTTTGAAGGATGGCAAATTCCCTGTTCCATCATGTATTGAATTTCCTCTTTGGCGGCTTTAAGCTTGTCCAGAGTTAAGCGTCTTCGTTTAGCGGCAATCGGAGGTCCGGTAGTTTCAATATAATGTAATACATCTTGCTTGGGTTCGCAAATACCCATAACTGGGCGCGTGTTTGTAGGGAATTCTCTGAGAAGTTGATGCCATGGGGAGTTACCCGAAATCAGTTTAATGCTCAAATCTTGACTATTGAGAATTACTCCCGGATAAGTTAAGTTGGTTGTGGAATCTATCAAACGGCGATTTTTAAGATCGGCAAGCAAAGAAAATTTTTGAAAAAAATCTGCGCCAATAATAGGACTTGAAACAGTAGCAATAATGAATGGCCATTGGAAGTTGTGGTGCAATCCTAAATCAAGAGATATCAGGCGTTCACCAAAAGTTTGAATAGGAGTTCCATTTGCTACATAAAGTTGTAACTTGGTAAGGCGATTTTGTTCGTGAAAATGTGGTGGAACGACAGTAACATCAAAAGACAAGAACAACAAGAAACTTAAGCCCGAATTCTTTTCGATGAGAAAAAGGCGTGCAAAATTCCAGCCGCTGTCGTTCACAACTTCAAGCAACGGCCCTTCTCGTTTCCCTGGTCGTTATAACGACACGGTGGGCGGTATTTGTTTTGCCTTGTTTCGAAATTTGTGGTGGTAAAAACAAATACCCGGTCATGAAAAATTATAATAAATTCATTGTTACCGGTGATTTTAACTCTAAACATCCAAGCTGGGGCGCAGAAGATATTGATGCAAGAAGGCGATTGGTATTTGACTTTATCGTCTCTAATAATATAATTTTACTAAATGATTTGAGTTTTCCTGCAACTTTCAAATCTACCATCGGTGAGGTATGGACTGATCTTGTTATGACCTCACCAGGTTTTTCTATCAATTCTGGAGCTCTGCAAGTTCTGATGGATGAGAGTCTTAGTGATCATCGTTATTTGCAGTTGAATTATGATGAAAATATTCATTGTGCTCCTAAGATTGTTTTAACAAGAGATGTCCACCGGATTACAAGGTATTGTTATAAAATTGCTCCGATAATGCAGAATCGATTTAGTTTATTGAAGTTTTAGTTTATTGATAATTAGTTTATTGAAGTGTGAAGACTCTGATACAATTGAAAATTGTATTGAAAAATTTTTGAGGATCTGTCTATCGATGTTAAAAAGAAGTTACGAACAAAACAAAAGGGAAGTAGGCAGATTTCGTGGTGGACTCCACAACTTACTTGTATGCGACGCCAGATACGTGCTTTGAGGAAAAGTTCGCAAATTTTGAATTTAACTGACAATATACGTAATGAAAGGAAAATTGCATATAAAAAAGAATTGGCAACTTATAAACGTCTAATTTGGAAGACAAAATTTGAAACTAAGAAGAAATTTTTTCTTAATAATCTTTATTATTATAATGGTTTTTATCGAATTGCCTCTGAAAAAGTGAGACGTGCTGTTGCTCTGTATAATCCTCAACACGCTGACAATTTGATTGAACTCAATAGACAGAAGCTTTTGCAGTCACTCAAATTGGGAGCTCCTGAGGATATTTCATTAGATGAGGATAGACTTTCTGATTGCCCATTGGATGACGCTGTAATTACAGAGGCAGAGATCAGAAGTGCAGTTGAACAAATAAGGCGTCGAAGCGCTCCGGGTCCGGACTGTTTTAATCCTATATTTGTTCAGATTCTAATTTTTACATATCTGGATATTTTTATATTGCTTTTTAATTACTGTTTTAAATTTTATGTGTTTCCAAGAAATTGGAAAATCGGTCGAGTTGTTTTAATTCCAAAGCACAATGACAGATATAGACCAATTGTACTTTTGAGTGTTTTTGGGAAAGTGTATGAAAGAATCTTGGTTGAGAGACTGAAGTTTTACCTGAATAGTAGAATGATACTCAGTCGGCGACAGTATGGTTTCACAGCTGGCTGTTCTACAGATGATGCATTATATGATACTATTGACTTTATTAGAAGCAATAAGAGTTCGCATCACGTAGTGCTGCTGTCCTTGGATGTTTCGTCTGCATTCGATTCAGTGTGCTGGAACTCTATTTTACAAACCATGATTAACCTTAAATTGCCAAGGAGTTTGATTCAATGTTATAGGAGTTATTTTAACAATCGCAAAATCTTGTTTAATGCTTTTAAGGATGAGACTGCAGAGATAGAACTAGAGATTTTCATTGGTTGTCCGCAGGGCTCCTGCAGTGCTCCCCTGCTCTGGAATATCATATTAAACAAATTTCTTATTTTGGAATTCCCCAGTGATGTTAACTGTATTGCATATGCAGATGATCTTGCTGTTCTGATGTATGTTGCATCATTGGAAAAACTCGAGAAATCATTTGAGAATATTATGTTAAAACTGGAAAACTGGAGAATCGGCGAGGGTCTTGAATTCAACTTAGAAAAAACTTTTGCAATCATTTTCCCGCGGGCTGGGATCAAAGTGAGAGCTCCACGATTTAGATATCAAGGAAAAAGAATAAAGTTTGTTGATGTTATTAAATATTTGGGAGTCAAGACTGATTGCAAGTTGACCTTCGCAGATCATTTTAAAACAATTCATCGGCTCTCAGATGATATGTTAATGTTTTACAGGAGATCCTTTTTCTAGTGAGACACTTTGTAACAAATCATGCATTCTTAAAGATATTTTGAATAATATAATTATCCCTAGAGTTTTCTATGGAATTGGTGCCTGGGGATCCAGTGCCGGGGATTTGGTCAGGTTGAGGAACAAACTCGATGCGATACAGAGGAGCTGGTGCTTAATGATTACAAGATGTTTCCGTACTGTCTCAACTGAGGTGCTCTGCGTTCTAGCCGGCACGCCGCCTCTTTCAATTTTATATAAATTATATTTTGAAAAATTTTTGTTTAGAACTGGTAGACTTGATTTTAAATTGTATAAAGATATTTTGATTACAAGGCATATGTTTGAAAGAATTAATAATATTTTGGTACATCCTTCTGATTTATGTGTTTTTGAATTTGATTGTAAACTTCCCAATAGTCGGAGAATTGGATATTTATACTGGCGGGTCCAGGCAAGATGATAAATTGGGAGCAGCATTTGTGATTTATCATTATAGAACTAAAATTGAAAATAAAAAATATAAGCTTAATAATTATAATTCTGTATTTCAATCGGAATGCTGTGCTTTAGTTAAAGCCCTTCAATGGGTTAAGAAAATTTTGACTTGTGTTAATTCTATTCATATATATACTGACTGTATGTCTTTGCTTCAATCCTTGACCTCGGCCCGTCCTACTAATTTATTAATATTTGATATTAAATGTCTATTGAAATTTTTGATGCAGAATATGTGCATTCATTTACACTGGATAAAAGCGCATGTTGACTTTGTTGGAAATGAAAGGGCCGACGTGCTGGCTAAAGAGGCGACCACTAATGATGATTGTGAATATAAATAGAAATTTCTGGTTTGAGAAGTTATGCAATTAGAAACATGAAAAATTTTTATAATGATATTTGGAATACTACTAGATGGAATGAATCAGAGAGGTGCGTGGGTCTTTTGAAGTCTATTAAAATTCAAAATGGTATGCGACCAATTAGTAATATTGATTTAAACCAGTTTTTAACTGGGCATGGAAGACTTCCCGCGTACCTCTCGAGATTTAATTTACAAAATTCAGACTTGTGTGGTCATTGTCATCAAGTTGGTAACGCAGATCACTTCTTGAATCATTGTTCCTTATTGGAAAATTTGAGAAAGAAATGTTTGGGAGATAAGTCATGGAACTTGAAAATCGTAAAAACATATTTCTAAATGTGCAATGGATTTGATCAATTCTAATATTGAATTTGGAATATTTGTTTAGTATTGTGTATATTTATCTTTTGATTATATGTATTATATTCTCAGTTATGAGTATTTATAGGTTTACTACGAAAATTTTGAAATTTTTCTGTGTACTGTTTTATTTAATGCATTGTGGATGTTTTGTACATGCGGTATTTCGAAGAGATGCAGATGATTGTTACATAGATATGGCCTTGCAAATGTTGATAATCCTGATGCAAATGTTGAGAATCCTAAATTAGCGAAATTAGTGGTTTTGAGTTTTAGGATTTTGATTTTTAAATTTTAAATTTTATGGAATTTTCATATTTTTTTAATTGTAGTTTTTGATTTTAAAATGTTCTGAAATTTTAAAGTTTTAAAATTTTTCTTATTTAATGCATTGTGGCTTATATTCTGTTCTTAATGAAGTAATTACTAGGGTTTTAATATGATACATGGCAATCTTAAATTTTTCCAGTTTCGGTTATTGGCAGTCCTGGAGCTTCTTTTCTATGATTATTAAGGATAATTAATACATTTAAATTCAGATAGTAGTAGGACTATTAAAGTAAATTTTTAAAATAAATTAATAGTTTAAATAGAATTATGATTATACAAATAATATGCTATTAAAGCAATACTGTAGGGAATTCGGTTTGACCTTCTGCAGGTTATTTAAATTGGGAATTCCTCGATGGCTTTGGACCGCCTGTGCCTGTTCCGAAAATTCATGTGAATGAATATTTCTTGAGAGTTTCCGCCACTCTGTTTGCTCGTGGGGTTTTTCATTGTTTTTGGATTTTGAATGTTGGTGTTGTGCTTCGTTGTTTGTATGTCTCTTCCTTATTTTTAGTTCGTTAATTAACCTCCAGTTATTTTTAGATAATTAGCTTCTTCTTCTCTCTTCTTTCCTTTTGTGGTTTTGAGGGGGTCGACCTTTCATAATCATATGGTCCATGGGACTAGGAGGATTGGGTCTTCCCTGTATTATGACTATTATGACTCAAAGGAGGGCTTTGATAACGTTTCCTCAGTTGGCTACAGCATGTATTTCGACGTGATGCGGAGCGGTTGCGCTGGAAAGGTTAAGCTTGGATGACTACTAACTGAGCAACCTGTTTGGACAAATCATCAATATAAGCTTGTAACGCCACAATACCTGGACCAGGAGCCTGCACTGCGTGTATTTGCGCTGGAATGGCCATCTCGTGAATTTTATCAGCGATTTCGGGAAGATTTTTAAGTGGCTCGCTACTGGCCGCTAAAATGGTTTGCATGTTAGATGGGAGTCTAGTCATCCATAATGTTTTAAGAATGTTATCCGTTAGGTTACCGGCGACTAAATCTGACATTTTAGACAGTAAGTGAGAAGGCCTCTTATCACCCAACCGTAAATCATGCAACAGCTGCTCGATTTTAACTGTCTCGGATGCTTCATAAACAGAAATTAATATTTTTTAAAAGTATTGTATTTGTCCGCCGTCGATGGATTCAAAATTATTTCATGAGCTGATTGCAGTACCTCTGATTCTAACGCAGCGATTACTGTATAAAATTGAGTTTCGTTGGCAGTAATGTGACTCAACTGCGCATCCAATTGAATGAACCATAACGATGGGTCTCGGCGAGAAAAAGGCGGTGGCTTAACTGCCACTTTCGCCAATTGCGAAGCAGCATCGTTGTCAACCACTTTAGCTCAATCAAATATGCACAATAATAATATGTATAGAATATGCACAATAATAATATGTATAGAATATGCACAATAATAATATGTATAGAATATGCACAATAATAATATGTATAGAAAAATAATCAATATGTATATAGTGACACAGTTTCTTGGTACTTGAAATCAGAGAAATTGGAGGCTCAAATGCAGCAGACGATACATATATCCGCTGAAATTATGACAGAAATATGTTGACTCACCGGAATGCGGCAAAAAGCTTGAAATGACAGGTGAATGTCTTACTTGCATCTCATCACACTGGATAACTTACTGCTGCTCAGAATTTAGACATATAAACTCCAAACTTGTGCAACATTGAAGGTTGCCATTCGTAATAAATACGTGTCACCAACTATGGTAGTACAATTTTTTGAGACAGATCGTTAAACAAATATAACAATTGAATGGAACAAATATTATTTTTGTTTTTGGTTGCTATGGGTTATCAGACCGGCAGAGTTGAGTTGTAGTAGGCAAGTTGCCACATATCTGTTTACCTATAATGTATATTAAACTTTATTAAACTTGTTTAAAAACTGTACTTTTTAAAAACATTTATATATATATATATGTGTGTGAAATAAATAACACCTTTTTAACTAATTCTAGATCATCGTAGGTCAGATTTTTCCGCCGACACAGATGCATTTCCTAATCCAAGGCTAGTGCAGTTAGGTAGTGATTAATCTTTATATATTTTTGAGTATTTTATGGCAGATTCAGCATTTTATTATCATTTGCATTATTTTCTTATTACGAATATATTCTATACATAATATTACTGAAAGTTTTTTTTGTGGGGGGGGGACGCCAAAAAGTTATTTTGCCCCGGGCGCCAGTTATGCTTGCTACGCCACTGGCTCTGCATGCTTTCCCGCATTCAAAAAAAAACAATAAACAATAGTATAAGTACCCGTCAATAAATTGTATAAAAGGACATAAGGAAGTGAGCAATAAGAAATGAACAAGGGAAGAAAAGCAAAGACAGACAACAAAAAAAGCTTACAATAAATACAATATTTGTAAATAATCTCTCAAATAAAAATTTTTAAAAAAGTTTCCCATTATAGAAAAGCATATTAATTTCTTTGAATTATTTTCCTTAAGAATAAAAAATGCAAAATAAATAATAAATAAATAAAAGTATGAAAAAGAAATCTTAAATAACTTAAAATATAAAATGTACTTCTTTCTTGCCTTTTTATACATGAAAAGAAATGAAAAAAAAAAAAAAAAAAGCACAGATGTAAAGAAAAATTATTCAAGAGTGATTTAAAAAAATGAAAAATTTCAAAAAATAATTATAAAACATAAAGGGTAAGCGGAGGGTTTTTTTTCCTTCGACATGACAGGGGTATCATTATCCGAATCTTTTGATTTATAACTTAACTTAAATATTATTGTTTATAAATACATGAACCGCTTCATAGCAACAGTAAAAAATTCATTTAAATTAATGTATAAAAAATCACTTTTTTTCTCTTTTTTTATTAATATTTAGTTTAATAGCTCTTGCATGCATAGTGTTTATCATCTGAAAAATAGAAGCATAATTTATTGTTTTCAAACTGAATGCCCGATTTGGAGCAACAAATGACTTTTCTTTTCTTTTTTTTTTTTTTTCATCGACCACACACTATCTGAGATTAAAACTTTTAATGAATGAATATAAGAAAACGTATCTATTCATATGCTGTTCAAGCTAAGGTGCAAAATGCATGTAGTTAATAATTTTTAACTCTTATTTGAAGATCTTGAATTTGAAGCAGTTTGTATTCAGTACTTTTTCGGTTACTATACAGATGGTGTATGAATTTGTGAAATTCTTGCGGAACGTGTCCTTGTGACGTACTGTTGAGTGAAACCAACAAGCAAATAGAAGTTCTGTGGTTGGATTTATGGCGCCAACTTAAGTTTGACCAGCGACACACATGAGGAAGCTTAGTCACACGAGAAAGCGGTTAATCTATGATGAAAACAGAAGGCTATTTATTTACATTTTCCAGGAATTATACTTCTTTCCGGATGTCAATGAACTGTTTTCCGATATTTGGAATGGTATTATAGGTTTTCAATCTCAGTCAAATGTCCTATTTTATGATATTGCCCAGCTCCACTTGTGTTGTGACTTGTCTGAAAATAACACCTGAAATTCATCGCGGCAAGAAGTGCAAGACTGTGCCTGCTGTTCGCAACAGCCTTGAGCATCATACAGATGACAGTAAGACTTTGATCATTTCCAATTTTGATAGAGAGCACACAGGGGATAATGAGTCCGATCCTACCCCTCTTTCCCTACCAGTAGTCTCTCGAAAGGATTTTCGGTCCGCCACATATTTACAGTGCCCTCATGCTGCACGGACACTGTACATTTATAAACATCCCTGCCCTCTCCGGGATTCTAATCCAAGCTCTTCGGCACCGAAGTAGACTTTCCTAGCCACCATGTGATCTGGGCGTCTCCCGGCTCCTTTTCTTGCTTATTTACTCTTATCATTCAATTCTTTATTACATCTAGTATCTACTACAAAAATTATGATAGCTGCCCAAACGGTACAGCGGTTAGCGTTGATGACTGCCGTGCCGAAGGGCCTGGGTTCGAATCCCGGAGAAGACTTGGATGTTTGTAAACGTACAGTGTCAGTGCAGCATGGCGGCACTCTAAATATGGGACGAGCCGAAAGTCCTCTCGTGGGGTTTGGTGAAAGGGAAGAAGTGTGGGAGACCCTTGGATCCTGCCCTCCATCAAAATTGGAGGCGAAACTGAGCGAAATCGCATTGTCACCTGTAAGGTGCTAAAGGCTGTTGCCAACGGCAAGTATATCTTGAGCACTCCTTGCCATAAGGAATTTCGTGGGCTTGGGCGGATGTTGCTGTCAGACAAGTGAGCATAAGTAACAACAACAACAAGAGAATAATTACATAAAACTTTGCGTTAAGATTAGTTATTATTTATCAAGGTTATGGTTTTCCCAGTGCTCCAGTTCAATGACGTCATTTAATATACAGAATTGAAAGAAATGTAGACACACTTACATTTAGTTTCTGAATGGAGTAGTTGCTTTAAAACACTCTACGACTTCAACATTCCAAGATTTCTGGTCGAGGAGTAAACCTTGTAGTACACGGTTATTTATATTTACAAATGTGATATATTATGCACATATTATGTTCGAATTTCCTGTATCTGCCTTTAATGGTTTCGAATAATTCTAATTTGAGTAATTTGACGCTGGGCCGGTAGTCCGTAGTTCGATTCCCGGCGAAAGCGTTTGCTTATTTTTCCTCTTGCGTGCTTCCAAAAAAAAATACCTAATTTCTCTACAACGTTTAACCTTCGTTAACTTTAAATTTATTTGAATTTTTAAATTTATTTAACTTGAAATTTATTCATGATTTACGCCTTAATTTTATAGAAAATATAAAACCAAATAAAATTTCCTGAATTATATTTTCAGCAAAGAACTGTGTAAATTACTTGCGTCATTTAAATAAATATATTTAAAAGAAAGGAAATAATGTTATTTTGATTTTAAATAAATATATTTAAAAGAAAGGAAATAATGTTATTTTGATTTTAAATAAATATATTTAAAAGAAAGGAAATAATGTTATTCACCCTGTTCGAGTGGTGGTGAACCCACTCGAACATGGTGAAAGTTTTTTTTTTTTGTTTTGTTTTGTTTGTTTGTTACTGTGTAGTTTGTCGCCTGAAGTGCATATAAATGGTTTATGGAATCTGACAATAATATGCACCTATGAGTACTTTTTTTCTTATAGTATATAAATATTTTGTCTTTTACATTGGTGGGTGTAATAACTATGCACACATGTACGCATTTTTTTTCCCTTGTATTATGTAAGTATTCGGTCTTTTACACCGGAGATTCACTTTCAGAATTCTGCAAGTGGAACGCTTTAATCCCACCCCTCAGCATTATAATGAGTTTAAAATTAACTCGTATTATTGGCCAAATGATAATAGCAATATTAAATTATACTATCGTGCCAATACAACCTTTTTAAAGCTGATTATTATTCTTCGGGCCACCAATCACTGGTCAACTAATAAATTCTTTAATTGCTCCTCTTACTTCGTCAGTCTGCCATCAGCTTCTTGTATATATATTCTGGCACGATTTGGACCTCTCAACCCGAACTATCGCTCTGGACCACCCTTAAAGCATAAATCAGTCAAGGATCGAACGGACGGGGCCCATTAAAAGTCCCATTAGGGGGCTAATTCATTACATAATGGCCTGGCCAGATAGCGGTTTTCCATTGCTTTATAGCGTGATAAAACGGTCATTACTTTCAACACGCCTTCCTGTTTCTGGAGTAGCGGATGAGATGCTTTTTTCGACAATGCTGAACTTTTCTTATCCGGGATGGCACCAGCCAGAGGAACTGCGGGGTAGACATAAATACTGCGTCTTGCAATTTGTAGGTTAATAGTGGATTTGCAACTGGGCATATTGTAAATTTTTTATTACTCATTACAGCTTTAAATGACATTACAGTTATCTGCGAGTAATATTTGAACTACTCATTACAGATTTAAATTATTTTTGCGTAACTTCCATTCATTTAGAAGTTTCAAAGTATTTTTGGATTTAGCTGTCTTATAGAAGAATTACAGAAGTAACACGATGATCTTGAGAATTCTTGAAATTACTGAATGTAGTTTACAAATTAGCCAATTTTCTCTAAAATACGTCTTCCCCAATTTTTTTTTTTTTAATTCTGAAAAATATGTACTAACATTCTGAAAAATATGTAACACTGAAGTAATACTATACTGTATTTAACACTGTGTAGAGACATTAGGTATTTTTTGAAGCAGGCAAGATGAAAAATATGCAACGCCTTCGCCGGGAATCAAACCGCGGACCCCTCAATTACGCGCTCAGCGTGCAGACCATTACGCCATGAAGGCTCGCTAAGAAGGCGGGAGTAATACCTTATATACTCCCCCTTTTAAGGGGCAACTGGGTTTTTTTAGGGGACCCAATCGCCAAATCCTGGGTGAGGAGAACCGTCATCCAAGACCCTTTTAGTTCGGGTGCCACTGTAGAGACATTACGTATTTTTCTGAAGCAGGCAAGATGAAAAATATACAACGCCTTCGTCGGGAATTGAACCGAGGACCTCTCAATTACGCACTGAGCGTGCAGACCACTACACCACGAAGGCTCGCTAAGAAGGCGGTAGAAATACCTTATAACTGTACTAACATAGAATTGCATTACACATTTACCACCCAGTTGGGAAAGTGGTTAGTGACTTTGAATGCCGTTCCGAAAAGCCTGGATTCGAATCCCGCAGATGGCATGGGCACATATTGTCTGTCCCTTCATACAAGATAACGGTGACTACCTATTAGGTGCATTCATAATAAAATGACCACAGGCTTCTGGACTTAGTAGACGTCAAAGTCTAAAATATACATAAGATGTATAAAGTCCTCATATTAGTCTAAATGCATATTCATCTAATATACTGTATAAAGTTTCGTTATTCCATCCAAGTCATCTCTAATGATAAAACATGTTAAACTCTAAACGAGCCTTTTTGGGCGACCGTTAAAATCCGAACACTTTCAAAGTTTTTAGTCCAAAGGGTCCTTGTCCCTGAAGGACTATTGTTTTCGTTTTACGATTTTGCGTCGAATCACTCTGAATGTCCGTTTCACTTTTCAAACTCTTGCCACCAAATACTATCGCCCTGTATTATAATTGAAGAAATTAAACAATGAAGAATCTGCATCAATGTACTCGTATGTATGTATCTCGCATTATGATAAAACAACTGTACCTAGAGCCATCGAATTTTGAATGAAGTAATCCTCCTGCGAATATGGGCATGTGGGAGCCCAAATTTGAAATTTGGAATTTATTATCGATTTCCTATATTTTGTAAAACTTTAACGAATTTTTGATTAACAACGATTTAAAAGCGAATAATGGAAACGTTGTACAGAAAAAACATTTTTATCTCCAGCGCGTGGAACTGTATATCAGAAATTCTAAAGATAGGCTCATTTTAAAATTATTTTGCGACATTGCTATTGAACTGAATTTTACGGTTTACGGGCGAAGAACATGATATTTAATAAATAAAGGTAACACACAAAATGTTAAAAAACGTCCCTTTGGAAGTAATTTAAAATCTGAAACCTTTCAGATTTTTCTTTACTTATTTTTTATTATTATTTTTTTACTTATTTTCCTATTTCGCCTCATAAAAATCTTAGCTCTATTCATTTAATTCCTGTTTTAGAACCCCAGTATTCCCTTCATTCTATCTTCATTCTATCTATAATTTCCTTTTCTTTTCAGTTTTTAATTTTTGTCTTTTAATTTTCGCGACTCATTTCTTATTAGGTCTGAATAAAAGCCTTCTGTGCGAATACGGGTTTGCGCATGAAAATTGAACCGGGTTTTAGACAGTAAAGACTAACCAATGCATATCATCTTACACACTGTATGAGGCCATGTATACCTAAGTTACACACTATTCCTAAGTGTCTCGTTGTAAGGTACTGGTGCTCTTGTGCGGCATTTTAGTGTGCTATTTAGTGTGTATATGATGGAACTCTGTACATGAACACTCTAAAGTAACTAACGTATCCAGAGCAACTATATATGTAAAATGCACCACGGTAATTTATGTGTGTTTATTTATTTATATAAATATGTGTGTATGTATCATTGTAGTAATGGCCTGTAACCAAGAATAATATGCTTAATTACTAGTGTTAATGTTTATGTACGTGCAACAACGTACGCATGTGTAAAACAAAAATTATTGTAACAATGTATTCCTGGTTTTTAAATTTAGGTGCACATAAAATGCACCACGGTAATGTTTAATTATTAGTGTACAATAATGTAACAGATGCAGTGTATGCATGTCCACAATTATTGTATTATGTGAAATATATCAGTTTAAAATGCTCAAATGTCAATATACAACATCAACAAAAGTTTCTATTAACCTCCTGACGCCGCGCTTCTGGAACGCCAGTTCTCGCGTTGTACAGTTGCGGATTCCGGACGATATCTGAATATCATTATTTATGTCCTAGTAAGCCGCTCGGGTGTTCGGATCCGCTCTCACCTATCACCTGTATGACGCCATGACTTTCTTCGAATGAACAAGTGTATTGAAACAGCAATATTTTAGGAATCACGGCTATTTAATTGGTTACGTAAGATTATTTTTTTCATCTTCACTTATATTTGGAGTTGATCCCCTTACATGCTTGAAAAATTTATGTTAGAACATACATGATATCAGTTCGCACCGCATACATACATGACTATGAATGTCAGTTCGCTGTACTAGAATTAAATACGTAATTTATTGAGACTCATACATTTCTATTCAATTTAAACGATTATAGATTCGTTCTACTCAAGTTTAGTTGGAATAACCACAAAGAATATTACATTAATTTTTATGCAAGGTAGCATTTAACCGAATATATTCAAGAATATTTTATTTAAATGTAGTCTAACACGAATTCTACCAAGATTCGAAATGCATTGCTACGATAAGAATCTTAGAATAAACATGAAATCCTAGATTTTACTTTTACAAACTCTAATTTTAATTAATGTATGTTTGCTAAACCCTACTACCATTACTTGAAAATAACAGTTCAGGAATTCAACACATATGAATCCCATAGCTATCACAGACTCTGATAATAATTTTATTCGAACTCATTCTTTTCAATCAGATGCACTAAATTCATGATGCTTTTAACTCATAAAAGAAGCATCCACAAGAAAATGTTTTAAATTCACATGATTCTTAGATCTTTTGGCATAGATCAGCGGTTCTCAACCTTTCAAATAACGCGTATCATCTAAAAAAAATTGAAAACCTTTAGTACCACCACTACAAAGTACTACAACCACCACCACTCTTGAACAAAGCTCAGATCGCATAAAGTTACGAGTGTTAGAGAAAAAAATCAGGATGTTGGGGTTTTAATTTTTGAATTTAATAGTTAAAAATACTTTATTTCTTTGCATACCCCATTTTTCTCTTTCGTACCACAAGTGGTACACGTACCATCGGTTGAGAACCCTTGGCATGGATTATAAATTTTATCCAGTTATCTCTGTTATATAATGTTCAGTCAATTTTTACAGCCAACAACATGTGGCTGCATGATTATTTTTTTAATTTCGATTTTCAATGAAATGTATCAATGAAAGTACTAAAACTATCTATCAAGTACTTTTATTAAAAGAATGAAATACGTTTTTGTGAATGAAGTCTATATCAACATTGATTAAATAACTGTTTACCAAGATTAGAATTTGAGTTATATGAATAACCTTTAAGTGATTTCTCTTTTCAGTCTTTTAATGGAAAAATGTTCCATTGTAAAATTGAATCTCTAGACTATCTGAAGCTTATTGTATTTTTCATTTACGTACAAACTACATGTACTCTCATTTATGTAAAATGTGTGCTTCGTACTCGTTGGTAAAAGACAGTTATCGTTCAAGAATCATATTTAAACAGTTAAATATTTTAAATGTACTTTCTATTTATCTTTTACAAAGCAAATAAATTAATTGAAGGAAAAGTTTCCGTCTTAACTAATTAAAGTGTATTTTGTTAGTCCTAAAAAACTGAAAAGAGACGTTTTAATATTGGCAAAAAAATTAAGGGAGACCATTTTCATGTTACAAAAAAATATAAATAAAAATTTTCGTCTTAGAAGACATGTAAAGTGAAGCATCTTCGGGTTAAAAATAATTTTTAGTCTTAAAGGAAATTGAAATGAATTTTTTTCATCTTTCAAAAATTTAAAATAAAATATTTTCACCTTAGAAAAAATAGAAGTGACACTTTTTTTTAAAAAAAAAAAAATTTAAATGAATTTTTTTCGACTTTTTGTTTCTCCTTACGTTTTTAAATTAACATGGGTTTTTCCATAGATAAAATAAAAGTGGAGGTTTTTCACCTTAAACATTAAAAGTGAAACTTCTGCAACTTAAAAAAAAAAAAAAAAAAAAAAAAAAAAAAAAAAAAAAAAAATCAAAGTGTTTCTTTTTAGTCCTAACGAAAACTGTACTGTTAATTTTTCGTCTTAGGAAAATGTAAACAAAATTTTCCGCCTTGGAAAAAATGCAAAATCTAAATTTTTTTCTTCATTCATTTTTAAAGCAATACAACATTTTTCACACAAAGAAAAATTTTCTGCCTGAAAATTTAAAACTTAAGCTTTCTTGCCCTAAATCAATGAAAATGAAATATATTTCTTATACTTTGTTTCTAGGTTTCTTCTTTAGCCTTCATATTTTTCAATTTCCATTATGCATATAAAAATCTTTAAAGATTTTATTATATTTATTACAACCTATACTTAAAGCTACATTTCAGTATTTCGTTAAATACTCAAGTTAATAATATATTTGAACACATATTTAATTTGTCATGACCATCATGCACAGGAGGTAAGGAATATTCTTTTTACAAAATACAAACTACATCGCATGCACTCGACAGTACTTCATCTTTCTTACAAAATAATTAAAAAGACATAGAACATGAATGCTTTAAACCATTCCTCTAAGATAAATGAATATGCCTCAAATTTCATATAGAATCGGAATATCCGTTTGTATAATGTAGTATATGTATGTAATGTGCATATAGCTTTAATGTCAACCTTGTAAATTTAGCTAGAGTTATTCAAAGAACAATACTTTTCAGAGCCATAAAAGAGAAGAAGCAATGAAGTAAAATAAATCAGGTTTCTTTAATTCACTGCATCAAAGCGCGCAAAAAATATTTACTTAGGAAATGAGAAAGGAGAATCATCGTGGACAACTTTCTAAGAGAAATTGATCCTGTGCATGCTACAAATGGAGAAAGCCTTATGCAACTAGTCAGTTTGCTGGGGCCAGATCTCGGGTTGAATCACCGTTCATAAATTACCTGTACCTGTTCGACCATTAGACGGAGAACATAAGGAAAGCTTTCCCTAAACATGCTTCGTTTTTTCAAAAACGTTAAAGAAATCACAAGTCTGTGTATTATGTATGCAAAAAAAAAAAAAAAAAAAAAAAAAAAAAAAAACACTTCATTCAATTACCGACAAAAAATAACATATATTTAAGGCTACATTAAACAAACCGATATTAAGTACATTTTAATTTCTACTAGGATGTGTTGGCAGAAAATTTGAAATCTCTAAATCGTATTCTTCTCGTATCAGCTGTTAAAGAATGCTCATCAAATTCAGAATTCATTTATTATCGGAATGAAATGAACTGCTGAAGAAAGTATTATTCCTCGTTACACTTTTTTAAGATCTCAAAGTATTTTGTAAAGAAAAGAATTTAGAATTAAAAAGAGTAAAAAATTTATAGATAACCACATGAAAGAGAGAAAATACTAACACGGGTAAATCTCGAAACACTTAGAATTATGATGTAAAATATTTAAAATGAATTATTCAAAAAAATGTATGAGAAAAAGAAAGTGAAATTTTTTTTTTTCTGTTACACCCTTTATCATCTTACTTAAAGAAGTCAAAAGATGACGAAACATAAAAGTGTTTCGATTCCATCTTAATATAAAGTTTTCCTTTGGAATAAATGCATTCAATGTTTTCGTTACCGTTATTCTAAAAATATGAAAATATTTCTACATGTATTCTTAAAAATCATGAATCATTTCTGAATTTAAGCTACATAACTTTTTTTCACGTTATCCTTGATCTAAGATCTGCCATCAGATTTTTTGCATCCATCGTTTCAGTAGCAATTAAATTTGTTTACAGCTAGAATTACGCTTTCGAAGTGAATAGTTTACAATTTTTGTTTCCGGTTGCATTTCATATCTCACATACGCTCAAGTCAGGAAATACAACTAAACAAAATTACAGTCGAATTAGAAAAATATGTGAATATTTGCTGAAATTCTACGCATTTATTTTGAAACACTTACAAGAATACCTTCCTTTAAAACCTTAGCATTTTTTTGCTACATCATAGCTAAATTTTGAAGCCGAAATCTGAAACGTAATTAATACCATGTTTAGCAAAATATTGCGTTCTTGAGAAGATATTTGATTTAACAATTTGTTGTGCGTTTCAATGATTCAGTTTTAACAACTTTAAATGAGAAGCTTTGAAAGGAATAAGAATTCTCCCGAATTTTCTCTGAAACTTGCGTAATCAAATTTTGGTAGCGGGAATTCAAACCAAGTTACACGGACTTCTACATCGTCAATCTTTTTTTACGAAACTGATAGATTTAACTCAAAGCGTTCGTAACTTACTATCAAGTTAATTTATACAAGTAATTTTCTGTAATTTTGATTATTTTTCAGCTTTTTGAATGTTTATTCTTAGTCAAATATTAAAATAATTACTAATTTTTTTTTCAATCCATTTCGCATGACACAAAAACTCAATACTAAATGTTTACCTTATTTGCCAATACTGCAACTAAAATAGGAAATAGGTAAATATTTTCAGATTTGTTTATCAGCATAAATGTATACAAGCATCATATATAATCTTATAATATATCCCCCCCCCAAATAGAACTACAACTTCAAACAAAAATTTTTAAACATCTTCACATTCCTCGAATTTATGATGTCATCGAGTTTTCACAAAAATTACAAAAGTACACTCTTCTTTGACCTTTTAGACACCCAGAAAAATTTCTTTGCTAGTGATACACGTCAGTGAATTCATGTTCAGAACTATCTCTTCACAAGCACTGCATTAAGCGGAATCCTACTTTTTAACCTTACAGAAAAATGAATTGATAGAATAGTGGTTGTAATTAATCGTCAACTACTGGTGCCAAAAGGTGTCAGAAACCATTGACATCCTTATTACCTCTTTGTCGTCGATAGAGCATTATAAATACCTCATAGTGGTAGTGGATGAGCTATGCACAAAAGATCCGTGTTGTAGAGGATACAAACTTTTATTTTGCGAGCCCTTTCACAACACGACTCGCATACCACATAAACACATTGAATGAAATTAAAATTTAAACAAATTTAAATTCTTAACAAATACGTATAAAAGTAAAAAAGCAAATTTAAATTCTAAAAAAGGGAAAAAAGCCAAAATAATTTTTAAAAAAAATGTGCAAACATGTAAAAGATTAAATTCTCGAACTAATCTACAATATCATTTAAATTCAGAAGAATAATAAGCAAATCAAGTGCAAAATCTATCCATGAAAATAAATCTACTAATTTAATAAATTAAAATTAAATTAAACAATTTTTTAAAAAATGCATATATGAATGACCGTTGAGTAGGTAGGAGACAGACTTATCAAGGGGAAGTTGCCTCCAAACCTAACTCTCCAATCATTCAATTCGTGTTTCGTCATTCATGCAGGCAAGGGTAAAAGTCAAAACCAAAAGTAATTCCAATAAAGTGGTACCCTTAGAAATTAACATTTAAGTATTAACATTTAAGAATTAAAGTTCAAAAAGGAAAATACTAATGGAGTCTTTTGAGAAATAAGCAAGTAAAGTCAAGAATTAAACATTTTCTTAAAAAATTAAATTTTTTAAAAAATTAATTTTTTATAAAATAATAAAATCTAGAAACCATTGTATTTTAGAAACCCTTGTCTACAGAAACTTCCCCTACACGAATATGCATATCAATAAAAAGAAACTATAAAAGAACTATACATAATCCATATAAACCAATAAGAAACAAAAAGAACTAATTCACAATTTTTAAAAAACAAATACATATTTAAAAATATAATTTCATATTTAGAAAATACTTAGATACTATATAAAAAAAATACTTAAAGCAAGTAAATAGTAAGTTTTAATTCTAACTTACCTACTATATGAGTGTTGGGGTCTGCAAAAGTGTTGTGAAAGAGAAGTAAGTGTGTTCTTCAAATTATATAGATGGCGCTTATGTAGGTAAAGTTGAGTGTCAATGCTAACTTTGTTATAGTACAAATTTTTTTTGTAAACATTAATATTAAAAATTAAATTAAATTAAATTAAAAATCCTAAAGGTAGTAATATCAATTATTTAGGGAGTTAAGTAACTAAGCCAATCAAGAGATGTAAGTTTGCTTGAAGGAAATTAAAGTGAAGTGGTATGTGAAAAAAATGTAAACTGTTTGTAATTTGAAATGTGTGTTCTGTTGAAAAATTGTGAAAATTGTTAAAAAAATTAAGTGAAAGATTTTTTGTGTGAAAATTGCAAAAATTAAAGTAATTAAGAAAAACTGAGATGTTTTAATATTAAAGTTTTAAAGTAAAATTTCCCAAAATTTTTTTGAAATGAAGTCCTTAAAAAACCTCTAAAAATTCCCAGAAATTTCTCAAAAATTCCTTTAGGAAGTTAAATAAAACTTAAATTTGATGAAAGAAAATATTAAAAGTTTAATGAACTTGATTTCAATTGGTATATCAAAACTTAACTAAATACTGGCTAAAGTATGGAAAATTAGAAGAAGAAGATTTAGCCAGTGTTAACTAAATACTGGCTAAAGTATGGAAAAGTAGAAGAAGAAGATTTAGCCAGTATTTAGTTAAGTTTTTATATACCAATTGAAATCAAGTTCATTAAACTTTTAATATTTTCTTTCATCAAATTTAAGTTTTATTTAACTTCCTAAAGGAATTTTGAGAAATTTCTGGGAATTTTTAGTTTTTTAAGGACTTCATTTGAAAAAAATTTTGGGAAATTTTACTTTAAAACTTTTCAGTTTAATTTAATTTTAAAACATTTCAGTTTTTCTTAATTACTTTAATTTTTGCAATTTTCACACAAAAAAATCTTTCACTTAATTTTTTTAACAATTTTCACATCTTTTCAACAGAACACACATTTCAAATTACAAACAGTTTACATTTTTTTCACATACCACTTCACTTTAATTTCCTTCAAGCAAACTTACATCTCTTGATTGGCTTAGTTACTTAACTCCCTAAATAATTGATATTACTACCTTTAGGATTTTTAATTTAATTTAATTTAATTTTTAATATTAATGTTTACAAAAAAAATTTTTACTATAACAAAGTTAGCATTGACACTCAACTTTACCTACATAAGCGCCATCTATATAATTTGAAGAACACACTTACTTCTCTTTCACAACACTTTTGCAGACCCCAGCACTTATATAGTAGGTAAGTTAGAATTAAAACTTACTATTTACTTGCTTTAAGTATTTTTTTATATAGTATCTAAATATTTTCTAAATATGAAATTATATTTTTTATATATATTTGTTTTTTAAAAATTGTGAATTAGTTCGTTTTGTTTCTTATTGGTTTATATGGATTATGTATAGTTCTTCTATAGTTTCTTTTTATTGATATGCATATTCGTGTAGGGGAAGTTTCTGTAGACAAGGGTTTCTAAAATACAATGGTTTCTAGATTTTATTATTTTATAAAAAATTTAATTTTTAAAAAAATTTAATTTTTTAAGAAAAAGTTTAATTGTTGACTTTACTTGCTTGTTTCTCAAAAGACTTCATTAGTATTTTCCTTTTTGAACTTTAATTCTTAAATGTTAATACTTAAATGTTAATTTCTAAGGGTACCACTTTATTGGAATTACTCTTGGTTTTGACTTTTACCCTTGCCTGCATGAATGACGAAACACAAATTGAATGATTGGAGGGTTAGGTTTGGAGGTAACTTCCCCTTGATAAGTCTGTCTCCTGCCTACTCAACGGTCATTCATATATGCATTTTTTAAAAAATTGTTTAATTTAATTTTAATTTATTAAATTAGTAGATTTATTTTCATGGATAGATTTTGCACTTGATTTGCTTATTATTCTTCTGAATTAAAATGATATTGTAGATTAGTTCGAGAATTAAATCTTTTACATGTTTGCACATTTTTTTTAAAAATTATTTTGGCTTTTTTCCCTTTTTTAGAATTTAAATTTGCTTTTTTACTTTTATACGTATTTGTTAAGAATTTAAATTCGTTTAAATTTTAATTTCATTCCTTGCAGCAATGGCGCAAAGAATATTTGATTAAAAATGTATTTAAATTTAATTTTTTTAATTAAATTCAATTTATTCTTATGAAACAATTGAATGAAATTATATATAGTTGCTGTTCTTGAATACTGCAGCACACACTGTCTGTTTCATTTTTATTTTCTGACTGCTGTAAAAATAAAAAGAGGTACCAAATGGGCTAAATGGATATTTCTTACATACTTCTATCAGAGAAATGGGGGGGGGGAAGGCTTAGGCAAACATGACAACCAAAAAAAAAGTTTAAATTTCCTTCATTGTTTGAGTAGATACTGCCATCTAGTGAGAGAAAGAAATACTTTTGCTGGATTCATAACAGTGATATTCAAATTACTTTTATCATATACTTGCTCTTTAAGCCTCTTTTACGACATTTGTTGACGTGTTAATAGTTAATCTTCCTCACAGGTCTAATGGTAAGAGCTAGATGAGATTACACTCGTTGCATCTTATAATTAAACCCTTATTTTATTTATTTAGATTTGCATAATCGAAATTAATCAAATGAGCGGAAATGATATTCTTAAGTGTTTCAAAAACAGCATTATTATTTTCACTACATGAATTTCGTATAGGCAAAATAAAATTGTGACCAGGCCACTTGTGGAAAATATTTCATCACGCTTCGAGTCTAAACGAGCCAACGAAAAAAATCTACATTTAAGTCTGGAATAATTCAGTATTTCTTTTATTAAGTTGTAAAGTATCATTTAAGTTTCTAACCCGTTATTTTATATTAATATCCATTTCTATCAGTCTCGTTTCTATTTCCCTGCCCGAATGTAAATTTCTAAAACGCGCTTTATTCAAATGAGGTAGAAAGTATATAAAAGAAGGTTTTAGAGGGTAACATAAGAGCGTGTTTTGCCTGCTTGAAGGTCACTTTGCTAAATCTGATTCTCTCGAGAATAATATTCTACGGCATTGAGTTACTCTTGCCATTAGGCTTGTTTACACTATTACTCTGTCTGTGTGGTATTTGCAAGGCATGGAGATATTTCACCAATTGTCTTTCAGAGTTCTGGTCTAATTTCATGCTATCTAAGAAGACCAGACTCTATAAGTAAGTGAAGAAATCTCCACATAATGTTAATTTATGGGGGAATTAAGTTACAGTAAGTTCTTCCATTGCTAATTTGAAAATAGCTCTTACATAGCTCTTTCACTTTATATTCTGTGTCATGAATTTTCGAGTGTAAAGACTGAAACTAGTAGCCCTATCGTAACAGTTTAGTTTAAAACTGCTTCAGGAATTAAACTAAAATATAAATTTGAAGATCATACCCCGTTTTTTTCTAGCATTTTAATTTTATTCGTTAATTTTAAATTTTTTATGGCAAACTTTTCTTTGAGATATTAGGTTTTAATAGAATTTTCAGATTTCTTATAAAGTTCCCAAGTTTTCTAAGAACTTTCCTCGTGAATCGGAAATTTCAAAATATAAAGAAAAATTTTTTTGAGAATCAACATTCGAGATTTTTGTACAAATCTCAAAATTTTTCGAGACAAGATTCTCGAGAACAGTCACTACAATTTATAAGATTATCAGAATCCCTCTCAACTTCTGTTATTTTAAATTTTGTATTACTTTAATTAAATATAACCACATCAGAAGCTGAAGAATATCTGCAGTTGAAAAATGAATGTTCAGTGATTGTTATAGTCTGCAACAGGTACAGAGGGAAGAAAAAAGGTACATTCGAGAAAACCGCTTTCATAAAAAAGAATTATAGAGACAGATACGCTATAAGTACTATAAATTTCAAAAGAAGACTGTATTAAGTACATTTGATAAGGAAAGGGACCATCACTTGTATAAAACTTATCCAGCAAAAGACAATATACGTAGCAAACAAAGTAACTAGACAACATTCCCCACTTGATTGTAATGGCTTTGCAATCAGCGTTATAAATCTGAAGTAGGCAAAGAGACACTGTTAAAAGCAAGACTTGGCTTATCTTACGGAATGGGTCTCCGATAACCGTTTGATGTAATGCTTCTGACATGATGTTTCACATTGTAAGGGGCGGCATTCCGCCCAGAATGGGCTTTCGGCTTGTATCGCAGATAAAGGAGAAGAATGGTAGATGGGGAAACTTGATTTGAACTTCAAGAATGTCCACCTAACGAGTGGCTATTGCACATAACTACCTGATAGTGAGATGTATAAGTTTTGGGGGCGAGATTTTTATTGCTGTGTTTATTAACGAGTAACATCTTTTAACTGTTGACCTCAAGTTTAAGGGCTTAGTGTTAAGGGGGGGCGATAAAATTGTTATTCACGAGGAGACAAACTGTTTGAGAAAATCCTACTGAATCAGGAACTGTAGCTGCTGATTCTTTTATCTTCCAAAGCGATCATGTCTTTTTTCCCAGACTCTTTAGAAAGCAATATATTGTACTGCAATAATTTTATTTAAAGCAATATTGAAACGGAAATGATTATGAAACTAAATATAGTTTTATAAAGTAAAAATGTTATTATGAAATTTAGAAAGGTTATTAAAGTAGGGTAAACTTCATTATAAGGTGGAGTTGTGCTAGAAGTAAACCTATCCGCGTTGTACTGAAAATTTAGAAAATGAAAAACTGAATAGAAGGAAGAAATCATGCAGTTAATAATGAAATTTAGAAACTACTATTGTATAATTCAGGTAGCAAACTGAATAAGTAATAAACAATAGCTAAGACAGATAGGTGAAAAGTCAGCAGATGCGTCGAATTTCGGCTTATTCGTATTTTGCGGATTATCTGTATGTTACCCGTACTCTAACTATTCTCAGACTATTACCTAATGATTTAAAAAAACTGGTATTATTGCAAGAAAGGGACTATTTAAAGCAAAGTTTGACCACCGGATCACTGGATTATTACCGCCTAACAATTCGGTTCACGAACAAATTATTTGACAAAAAATTCCCCAAATGACGAAAGCTGTATCTAACGAATACTTAAGTCGGCAACAAAATATTTTTGTGAAGCAATTCCTGCCACAGAACTAACACTTGAAAATTTCTTAAAACGCTATTTTAATATTTTTCTTTTCTGAACTCTCCTTAACAAAGCCTAGTAACAAGTGTCTAACTGGACCATGAACTTGGTCCTGAGGAAATTATCCACAGATTGCGTTGCAGGCAGAGATTTTGAATATTTTGATAGGAACGTTTAATATAATTATCGGGTTTTAACGAAAGTTTCCTGCCACCTCAGATATCGTCTGCGCAAACAGTTCGCGTTGGCGTGTTTAATCATATTTTGTCGAACGATATTTGGCATTTGAAAGAAAGAGACTTGCTTAGAACACTGTCTTGTGAAATTTGAAAAAAATTATGTTTATCATTCAGTATAAGATGTCTGAAATGGAACTATCACGCTATCAGACTAGAACCATCATTTACTTCTAGTTCCATTGCAAAACGTCAGCTACAGAATGTGACCAAATTGCGCGTACAGCTTTAGATACTACGAAGATTTAGTGCCGAAAGTTCAAAAACAAGGACTACGACATTCAAGAAGCAGAGCCCTCTGCCCAGCCTACTGATGTTGATGAGGCCCACCTGCGAGAACTTGTGGAAGAAGGTCAGTCAGTATAGCAACGGCTCGAGACCTTGCTACGGAGTCAGATGTTAGTGTCATGTTCATTCGTAGCGTCATTCATCGCGTAAACTTGACGTACAAGTTCAATCGCTGGATGACGCATAAGGACAGACATGTTCGGTTCTTTACTAATCTGCTCGAATATCAACGCAAGGACAAAATTCTGGACCAGATCGTCACTTGTGATGAAAAGTGAATTTACTTCAACAACACAGGCCGGTCTGCGTCCGATGAGCCCGTCGGCAACGTCGCAAAGCGCAATTTAACTAACAAAAAGATCATGTTTTTTATCCGGTAGGACTGCCGTAGAGATAAGGATCCACAAAGAGTATCTGGAAAAAGCTAAAACTCTCGACAGGAAGGTGTACAGCAGGGATGTCAAACTCATAGGTACACTTGGGCCAAACAAACAAGGTTTAACTTTAGGCGGGCCGCAAAAAAAAAAAAAAAAAAAAAAAAAAAAAAAAAATCAATATTCATAGAAACGTAGATTTATTTCTTCGAATAATACAATAATAAACATATATATATATATATTTATATAGAAAAGAACAAGAAAAATTTAATGTTTTCGTCCTGATACTTGACATCTCTTCTCTGCTATTATCTTTCCTAATTCGGGAGAAATTTTGTTTGCAGTGATAACTTTCAACGCTGACCCAAGGTGAGCATCATTAATACGGTTTCTAATAGGAGACTTATTACCTTTCATGACTGAAAATAACTGCTCGCACCGATAAGTGCTAGCAAACATGGAAATAATTTCATATGCGAATTTTCGAGTATTTTCAAACCTGGCTGGTAAATATTTGTAAAATTCAGGCACGCCCACTTCAATGAATTTTGCTTTCAAATTTGAGTTGCATTGAATCTCGATCACCTCCATTTGCATATGGCTAGGTACTGAGTCAATACTTATTGTGAAAAATCGAAGTAAACAAAAAAAAAAAAAAATTCCCTTCGAGGGAACTAAAATCATTAAACCTCGTTTCAAATTCAGTTGTTAAATTTGCAACTTTTTCTGCGTATTTTTGATACGAACAAGTATCATCTAAACTTGATTTGTTCATGCTGCACGTCGGGAAGTGCGTCAAATCTTCATTTTTAAGTTGTTTTTCCCAAAGAACTAGTTGACATTTGAATGCTTTAATTATGTCAAACATGTTCGTAATGATATGATCTTTTCCTTGTAACGATAAATTTAAATCGGTTAAGTGTTTGGTTATATCAACCAAGAAAGATAAATCTTGTATCCATATTGGATCGTAAAACAAACTTATGTCTTGATTTTTCGTTTTTAAAAACTGACATATTTCTTCTTTCAAATCCCAGAATTGTTTGAGAATCTTGGAGCAAGATAACCAACGTATAGTAGGACAAACCCAAATATTCACTATCTAACTCACTTAAGAAAGCAGTGAATTGACGCTGATTTAAACCTCGAGATCTTATAAAATTTATAACTTTTTTTATATATGACAAAACATTCTCCATATTTATTACTTTCGTGCATAGAACTTCTTGATGTATAATACAATGCATATGATGAATGTTTGAACCGTGAATTTCGTTTTTTTCTTAGTAATGCTTCGAAGCCCTTGTTTTTCCCGGTCATTGATGGAGCGCCATCTGTAGCTACAGAATTTAATTTTGCCAAAGGTAGATTGTATTTCTGCAGAAGTATAAAAACACAAGTAAATATATCTTCTCCTGTGGTAGTACCAGGCATCGGTATTAGTTCCAGTAATTCCTCAAAAATGTTAAAATTCTTGTCACAAGAACGAAGAAACACTGCTAATTGAGCTTTGCCACTAATGTCCGTGCTCTCGTCACAGGCAATGGAGAAACTTTCTAAACTAGATGATTTTGCTTTGATCTGATCACTTAAATTCGCGGCTAAATCAGTATTTCCGCAACTGTATTTCGAGACAATGAAATTGATTGAAAAGCCTTCACATTTCCAGGACAAACAATTTCTCCAGCTTTCATTAGGCATTCCTTGATGAAATCACCGTCAGTAAAAGGCTTCGAATGTTTAGCTATCAACTCGGAAAAGACGTAGCTTGCATGCACCGCCGCTTCACTTTCTTGCAATA
Organism: Stegodyphus dumicola; assembly: GCF_044657685.1. Lineage (NCBI taxonomy): Eukaryota > Metazoa > Arthropoda > Arachnida > Araneae > Eresidae > Stegodyphus > Stegodyphus dumicola. The sequence continues at coordinate 183,944,932 of NC_140772.1, read as the reverse complement.
CTTTACTAAACATGGACTGTTGCTTTTTCACTCCTAACTTGAGCTCTTTCAACTTTTCTTCTCTCATTAATCCTTCGTAATTGTTATATTTCGATTTGTGTTGTTCGTAATGACGTTTAATATTATATAACTTTGGTACATTAATAGTATTATTACATATCAAGCATGTTATTTTATCTTTTATTTCACAGCAAAAATATTCTAATTCCCATTTTACTTGGAATATTCTATGTTCGTCAGCGATTTTTCGTTTAATTTTACTCCCACTTGGTTTTGATATAGACATACTGAATACAAAGGGCTGGAATAAGCACGGTTAACGTTAAAAAGTTAACAAAAATTTATTCTTTCCACAAGAGATAAATCAAAATGCTGAAATATTTCTTCAAAAATATTCTAACAATATCACAAAATGTCAAACGTTTAGCAAAAATCAATTCAAAACAGAGAAACTAATTCTATCTCACAGCGAAATCGCTACAAATCAATCACAGCATTAAGTAAACAAACAGTTCGCTAGAACTACAGCTACTACTGAGATGAGTGGTTTGTTCTCGGCTTTTATAAGCTTTATAATTAATTTCTCGAATATACTGGAAACATCTATAAATATCAGGATTTTTGTGGATGGCAACAGCAATTACGAGATATTTATTTATTAGGTATTAAATGCACGCGCTGTTCTATTTTTAACCATCCAACACTGCTGTCTTTTCAAAAATCGTCTGCGTTGCTAAGGCAACATGAAGCAAATCTAATTACAATTCTAAATTTTAAAAAAACTAAATAAATAAATAACTATGAAATCCGTAACAATATGAATTAAGTAATAATTAATAATAAAGCAAAGTGCATGCACATTCGACTATCGGGGGATGCGTACAAGTTCTGAGTGCACGTGTCCCCCAAAAGCCGAAGGTAGCTGAACGCAAGCTACTCACACGCATTTGTAATTTAAGTAGTGTGTGTGTCAGCTCGCTGTGAGTAATCTAACAACACTGAATAAATTATCGTTAATTACTTAGCAGTAAACATTTCATTTTTTTCTTCAAATATGTTATTTTATTATTATATATTATTATTTGCCGATATATTGGCCGGGCCGCAAAAATATTTTTTGTGGGCCGCGAGTTTGACATCCTTGGTGTACAGGAAGATGCTAGTCCGTGTTGACACAAGGATAAATGCCGATGCCGAACTGAGTTCTGGGACAAACAGGTAAGGTTCCACCAAGATACTGTAAGACCACACGTGCGTACATTCACCGGCTGGAGTCTGTACGGACTCTAGTAGAATCTTTTGCCACATCCACCAAACAACGCCAACATCGCTCCTTTGGACTTCTACGTTTTTTCACACATGAAGCTATATCTTTGTGGTGCTATTTTCGATTCTGCACAGGACGTACGAAATGAGGTCGATCTGTTTTTGGACTCGCGGCTACCAAATTTCTGGGCAGAAAGTTTTGAAAAACTACCAAAACTTTGGCAGGAAATCATAGATTTGGGTGGTGATTACCACCCGCAACAAGTTAAAACTTTTGAGTGAAACGGGAGTGTAGTGAGTATCAGACGGGTTCGAAATAGCGTCAAAAAGGCAAACACAAGATAAAGGAAGATGTTTTAAAAAACAGTTAATTTTGTTTTTATGAAATAAAACTTCCCTTTCAAACAATAACATCTCTTTTCTTATAACATCTTTTTTCTTATAATAACATCTTTTTTCTTTTCTGTTTCTCATCACTTTCCAGATATGACGTCCTTTCACTTTCTTAAAAGTACAATTAAACTGAATTAAAATTTCGTTTATTTTATCAGTTTAATATTTTAAGCCCAAAAGGAGCTATTAATCTCGAAAGGAATTTTGCGTTGGTTCGAATTTTGCGTTGGTTGGTTAGGTTGTGTATAAACGGCAAATCGCGTTTTAAATTTTTGCCAACAAATATTATCTCCTTCTATTAAATTAAATAATGAAGAATCTCCACATATCTATATATGTTCATTGCACTGTGAAGAAAACGGTAGCTAGAGCCATCAGGTTCTGAATAACGTAAACCTTCACCTGAACATGTACGCCTGGAAGCTTGAATTTTGAATTTCGAATTTAAAATATTTTGTAAAGCTAATGAATTTCTTGTGATATTCATATTTTGTGAAACTTAAATGAATTTTTGTTACAAATTCAACGATTTGAAAGCGAGTTGTCGCAGCACTGTACGGAATATAACATTTTTATCTCCAGTGCTCAAGATTGTCTATTGGAAATTCTAAAGATATGTTGTTATTAAATATTTTGTGATTCGTTGTTGAGTTGAATTTTATGTGGCGTATGTGCGAAGAACAGGATATTTAAAACATAAAGTTAACACACAAAACCTTAATAATAATAATAATAATAATAATGAAAAAAATTTTGCAAGCCATCTTAACTAAGAAAATCTAACATTTGATATGATAAGCTGCTGAAAGACTGGAAAAAAATAGAAAAATCTATGTTAACACTTAAGACTGCATCTAGAATTCTTAACATATGCTACTATGCCGCTTTTAAAATTTTGGCTATTTTGCTGTATGTGGCATAAGTGCAAAGAAAATTATGCTTAATAATAAAGCTAAAAAGACAAAAAGAAGTTGGTTAACAGGAATGAGTGTAACAGCGGACTGGTAGACTGCGAGCTCATCGAGAGTGTTAAAACATTTTAGACGAACGTTAAAATCTAAAATCTTTCAGATTTATATTCAATTTTTATTTTTACACAGTTAAGACATACTTCTTTGAATTACACTTGTTCGCGCACTCTTTCTTTAAATGGTATTTTTCTGTTCCTGTTAAAAGTTAATTGAACCTCCTCAATGCTGTTTTTCCAGATGACATGTTACAAAAATATAACTATTTGAGACATATTGCGATCTTTTAAAAATGTCTCTGATAAAAATATTTTAGACTATTTTTATTCCCTAACATTATATGTTATTGGAAATTGTTATTATAAGATTAACGAATAAAAAATAACTAAAATTGCAATAAATAAAAGTTAAGTCAAATTAATTTTAAGTTACAATTTCATTGAGAAAAACTCCAGAAAATTTCTAAGCATTTTCTTTTAAGAAATTTGTTTAAAATTTAAAAAAATCAATCAATAAATAAATAAATCCGAAAACGAATTTCTTAAGGAAACTTTTTAGTTTTCCATTTATTTTGAGAAATTATAAACTCTTAAATATTTTATATACAAGGTATCCCCTAAATGTTGCGACAAACATCTGGGCGAGGTAGGGTACATCATAAGGATTAAGAATTGCATAGGAACCCATGCCCGGAAATGTCAGGGTTAAGTAGAGAAGATAGTAGAGGTAGATGATAGGAAAGAAAACAAGAGAGTGGTTAATTTGAAACAGTTATTGGACATGTATACAAATGGCGTACGACAGCCTGAATGATACAACAGATGCTGGAAGTTCGCACCATCAGATGCCAAAAATGCCTGACACCGACGGACCATTGATTGCCGGACGTGTTCAAACACACCAGGAGTTTCTTTGATTGTAACAGCTGCACAGGCGAGTATTGCCACGAGATCCATTTCAAGACACAACAGGATCGTGATACACGACACTTTTGATGGCGCCGAACAAAAAGAAATCAAGGCTCAATAAATCCGCTGAGCGTGAGGGCCAAGGAATCGGTCCACTACACCTAATCCATCAATGCGGGAATGATCTGTTCAAATGGCTACGAACATCCAGTCCAAAATGAGCAGGCGCTCCATCATGTTGGAAACGCATGTTCACAAGCTCTCCATTCGTACAGTGTTTCATGCTCTTCGTATGGTGCCTACTGCTCGAATGAGGCAATCACAAGCGCCTAGATATTGGGTTCTCATCTATCCCAGAGTTCCACACTCTCTTCGCTCGCAGTATATCATTTCCGGTTGTGGGGAGGGATCTCAAATGATAGAATAGCTATTGAACGGAAATCCTCGTATTGCAATTTTCGTAGTCGAGTGTTTACAAGCTAATTTGATCAAACATGTCTGATCACTTTAAAACCAAACGGTCCTCAAATGATCACTTTAATAATGGGCCCTTTTGAGGGCCAAGTGTTCAATCTGATGGAAAAAAATCAAATTAATTCCGATATTTCTACCGATATGATTACATCAAACAAGTTTCCATGCAGATGTGGGAAATCCTTTTTTTCCAAATTTAATTTGAAGAGGCATGTAATAAAATGCCATCCGACGGGTGAACACATATTGCAGTCTCTAAATTTAAAAGTATGTGAAACATCCAAGCTCAAAATATGTGACTCTAGTTGTAATGGTGATCCCATTTCAACTAAGAGACAATATAAATGTCCTTTGTGTAAAGGAGATTTTGAAAATGAGTTGATAAATGAACACTTTTTACAAGCTTATGATATAAAACTTGAAACATCAGAATTAAAATTTGAATCCTATGAAAGTTTTCTTGAATGGAAAGATGATTTAGAAAATAAAACAAGGTCGAATTTATAACACATGTATCTGAAAAACCAAATGCCAGTTACATATTTTAGATGTCACCGTTCAGCGCATTTTCATTCACAGAGTTCTGGAAAGCGACACATAAAGCTACTGGGCAGTAAAAAAATTATTGCTTATTGTCCTGCAAAAATAAAATTGGTCAAATCAAAACAAGAGGAATACTATATATACTTCCAGGGAATAATAGTTGGTAGAAACATTGCAGCGATCTTGCTAAAATGTTACCAGGAGCTGTAGCTCTACGAAATAGTTCAACGCTGTATGACTAAAATATGAACTAAGAAGAATTTTTAAAAAAATTTATCTGGAAAAACTGGAAAAAAAACTGTAAACACGCGAAAAAAACTGTTAAAATTAATGTTGGAAGACATGCGAATAGGCCATGAAAATGATGAGTTATCTTTTCTTTTAAAGTAAGGATAGAACCTTAGTAGTAAGTGGAGGTAACCGGCCGGCGGAGGTGACGTCACAGAAAAGGGGCGTGGCCTCCGCCATTTTAAATTTCTCCGGAAGTGACGACACCAGCGCCATCTTGTATCACGTGATGGAATGACGTAATCATGTTGAGTTTCGTTTTGATTCTGTGGCAACGATCTTTTCAAAGTTTTTTATTTTTGTGGCAACGACACTATTTTTTATGTTTGTGGCAATGGTCGCTTAAACCACGTGACGTCAACTTTATTATTTTCCTTATTTACCAATTTTTTTCTTTATTATTTTAGTTATTTAATCTTTTTTATTCATTACTTTTTAATTATGTTTCATTATTTATTATGAATCATCCTTTTTAATTATTTAATCCGTCATTATTTTTAACTAGTTTTAATTGATTCCATTATATTTTAATACATTTTAATGAATTTTAAAATAAACTCCACCGCCGGGATTCGAACTCGCTATCTCTGGGATGGGAGTCTAGCGCTTTACCGCTCGGCTACCCAGTCCTCTTATCAGACTTGTTATTTGAAACTCTATTTCGCCCTTTGACTTTTTGCACCATTGATGACATAAGGCTGAAAGTCTGCGCATACGCTTTGACATGAAAACCGCGTCACACATTTGTTTTTACACGACGGCTAGGATTTTCTTTTGGCTTCTTAATCATTACTTTATTCATTGCTGTTTTAAATGTAAGATTTTCCCACAGTTTAATTTTTTTATTATTAAGATATTTTTAATTGTTTCCATTTTTCATCTCATTCTTACATTTTTAAGTTGTTAGTTAATTTATTAATTTTTATTTCATTTTTTTCCCTTTCCCAAACATAAATTTTATTTTTAACTTTCGCAAATTGACGTTTACTTCCAACAAAAGTGAATTTAAATTTTCTTTTTACTTTTTATCTTGCAAAGTTTATTTATTTTTTTTTTATATTTAATTTTCTTTTCGGTTTTACAAAAGTAATATTTATTTTTACGAATTGAATTTTTCCTTTTCACTTTTTTATTTTGCAAAAGTTTTTCTTTTTTTTTTTTCCAAATTTTTTTTTTTTTTTTGGCCAACTATACAAAACTTTGTTGATTCCCTTTTACACGTCTACTTTTATTCAAAGGATTCACCAAACTATGTCTGACAAATGTAATTTTTACTTTTTCCGGAGAAATTTAAATTTACACATTTACCCTTATATTTAACTTATAAAACATATTCATGCTGTACTTCTGATTCCTTTTTCCCATAATAAATACAGACTTACACATGTTTCTTTATTGTAAGACTTACTAACTTTAAACAAATCTTACAAGGAGCAATAAATTTTCATGGTATGAAGCCCACTGAAACCAATGCATGGAGGATTTCTACCCAGTTAAATTTAGATACATACCAATAGTACCTCATTTATTCTTATTTTACTCTACAGACATTTATACATATATATTCAGAACACTCCCTTTTATTCAGTAAAATTCATTGATAATACTAACAAAAATTTTGCTAACCCTTTGAAATATTTTACAAAAATATCTTGTATTTTCTTGCACACATCCTACTTAAATCACCAAACATACACTGAAACCTTGATTTTTCCTTCATGTGAAAACGTCACTCGGATTCTTAATATGATTACACCATTTACAGCAGAACTTTATAAACACTACTATAATTTGAACTTATCACAGCCTAACTTTCTTAACAAGGTACAGAAGATTGAATTATATTTTAACTACAGAGAAGAATATTCATATTGTAACGCATTATTTTAGACTTGAATTCTAGTCACATTTTGTGAAGGAGAATTTAAAAGTCTATAATACACATGGAATTAATATTCAGCCATGGAAAATGAAACTTTATCGCCTTTCTCCCAATTTGGAATATAAAAAATTTGTTAACTTGGAATATTTTTAACGTATTCGTTGTAATTTAACTGAAAAATACCCATATTTCACATTGTCAATAATTTATTTAGCACTGAACTCTTACAGCCTTTTGAGAACGAAATTTAATTTATCATACCTGATAAATGACTCCTACATAGTTATGATACATTACACGAAATAATGAGCAGAGTTCCAAATAATGATCTAACATAGTAATTAACATAAAAGACCTAACACAAATAATTTTAAGATAGAAATTTCAAACTGACATTGCTTAATAATGAACTTTTACAGCTTTTTTGACATTTAACTTCTCATAGATAGTAAATAAAATTACATACAAATAATTATACAAAATAGGTAATAATAACAGAAAGTCCATATAATGATCTACCATAGTCACCAACTTAAACAAATTTTAACGCATTTTGAACATGTCATAAGAAAGACCACACTTTTTTGAAAAGCATTATTTTAGTTAAACATTGGAACCACGCAGTCCAGCGCACATGTATAACATTTTTATTTATCATGAGCATGACACATAATAAGTAAATAAAATTTTCACAAAGTACGAAACACATTTCGCTTTTAACTGAACTGTGATCTTAAGAAAAATGCAGTATGAAATGCTTAGAACACTCAATGCCGCAGTTCCTCATTTCCCCACGCATTGGCCAAAATATACATCTACTTTAAAATCAGTTAAACAAATTCAAATGTTAGTATTCAAAGAGGAATACTTCACAAATTAGATAAAAGAGAGGTACACAATGAATTTGAGTGATAAATACAGAAAAGCATGTAAGGACCGAGAAAAAGATGTATTCGTGGAGAACTTTTTAAGATAAACTTGCTCTATTTTTGCTCATGGGTTACATTTTGCATTTCAGATTAAGGAAACTTTCAAGATAATTCCAGTATAACTAGGGATTTTCACATGTTAGTAATGTAATTTATTAGAACAGTGACAGACATATAGGACAACTGTGCCATTTCCACGGAAAACAATTTTCCCAAGCCAGACTTTAACTGTGAAATATAAAATGGAATAAGCAAATGTCCTATTTCCAACAAAATTAATATTTGAGTATGCAAAAACATGAACAAGAAATGAATATTTTTCTGAAAATGTTCCGAATGGAATAAGTCAGGACTAGTTTCATGAACAGAGCATGAAAAATAATGATGAATTTTTAATTTTATTTTGCCTGTAGTACCTTTACTTATGCTAAAATCTTCCATTTTGGTTGAATGTACTTTACATTTAGACCTAAGTTGATAAATTAGAGGGATTTTGTGTTTTAAAGCTTCAAATTCAGAAATACTACAATTTCAGAAATAATACAACTCAAAAACAAAAAGATTAAAAACGACAAGAGAATATACTGTAAGCAAGCGAACGTGATAAATGACATTTTGGGCTGAATTTCATGAATTCATAGATGGGGTGCAAAATTTTAATGCACTGTATATGAACTATTTTTCAAATGTATTACGATCACCAACTTTACATAGACTTTAAGTAAATATTTCATGTTAATTTACCCTTTTTTCCTGAGATTTATCTACGTATTTACTAAATTTTTGCATTTTGTTTACAAATATAATAACAAAAGGACATAAGAGAACATTTGTTTCTTGAAAATGTCCATAATTTTACCCAACAGTTATTTTTTTCGTAACTTTGAAGTAACCTATTAAACATATAGTTATCTTTTATTGATCAGACAGCCGTTGGTCTTGCCCAATGTCTGAGTTAAGTCACAAAGCTAGAGAATTAAAGTAATACTTTACCAGTACGGAGAACTTCTTACGGCGTTTTTGAGGAAAATTGACCGAATTTAGTAGTTCATTACTAACCTAGAGCCTTTAACAATTTTTTTATTCGAAAAAAAAAAAAAAAAAACTCAACCGGAAATTATCATCAAGATTTTCTATACAGATTTTCCATGTACTAATTTTCATGTCATTATATTTCCAATGAAATTTGATTCATTGTCAGATAGTTAAATGTTTGTTATTTTTTTGCATACGAATTCATTTCGTGTCTCACATACGCTCGTTACATATGATTTAACAAAATTACAAACGAGTTAGAAGTTAAGTGAATATTTCCTGAAATACTGTACATTTCATTTCGGAAAGTTTACATGAGTATCTTCATTTTGAATCCTTTAATGTTTCTTTCCTGCATCCAAAGTAAATTTGGAATAAAAAGTTTTCAGTTTGGACGAAAGTTATTTACCGATGGTTGTGACGTGTTCGTGTTTTCATATATTGTTTTTTGTGAAGTACATAACCTTTTGAACACTTTGAATATTACGGCCACTGCAAATCATTGAATTTTCAAATATTTTCTTATTTATCTTTTACAAGTCCTTGTAAAGATTTGGGAACAAATTTTTATTAAATAGTTGTATTGTATGATTTAATAACTTTTTACACGTTTGGAAGATTCAACTTCAACAACACTACCACACTGAATCAGAAATTAAGAAAAGAAATGGAATTTTTTATCTTAGTATACTACAGGAATAGATAAATTTTCTCTAATGTATTCGAATGTAGTAGATAATGGAGACTTTTAACACAGACCATACAGACTTTGAATATTTTCTCTAAGTCATCAAAAATTGCATTGTCATAGATTTTTCTCATAAAGTCTATTTCTTTCTTAAAAGAAGTTTGTAGGGTTTATATTTATTTTAACTAACATTTATTTTAAGTTTAAACTATCTTTCCTGTCAAGCCTTACTTTCCCCTGGAACTGCCAATGCCAGAATATGTAAATTTGAGTAGAACGCGCAAGCATTCAAATTATCAGCGGAAGTAGTATGATTTAAATAGAAGGAAACAAGTTCGGTGAGAGAGTTATTCTTACTTCGCGAGCGCGGAGGTAGAAATCGAGAATTAAAGAACCCCGCGTTGCGGCCTATGCGCTTGGCGGGAAGTAGTTGCAATTGTTCCAGTGAGCTTCAAGTCTGCTGAATTAGCTGCGGTATTTGTAAAACGCGGTGAGTTAGTTATTTTAGAGAGCCTCGTAGTTAGAATATTGTCTTTACTTTCTTTTCAGGTTTTTATTTTTATTTGACTGCCTAGTTGGCACAGTTTGTAAGCGTCAAGAGGACGCAATTGTAATTTAGTACGTTGAATAAAAAGGGACTTAAACCCTTTATAAGACTCTGTGGTTTATACAAGCTTTCACAGTCACCTCTAGGTTGCGTGCTAGTTAGAGGCGCGCAACGTTATAAGTTTATATACTAATTTCATTAAAAACATACCTAAGAAAATATCTCACATTCATAAGAAAATCAGCGCTTGTTTCTTTACCAAATTTGTACTTTCTGACTTCATTCTACTGAAACGAAAACATTCATAACTTATTGCGAAGAAAAATGTTATACTTTTTTTATTAATTTTCATACCACAGTATTATCTTTGAAAATTTTTTCCTAGTCCACTGCTAATATATTGCTAATTCTCGTACGTGACAAAAAAACTCAGTTTAGAAACTTTTCTACTTAAAACCTTGTATTGCATTGCTGAACCGGGGCCATGCTTTCATTTTTATCACATATCATGCGAATATTTTAAAAAAAGCATATTTTTTCCTTCTGTTAGCACAATTTTAACCAACATTTTACTATCACAGAGACTTCTTTAGTAAAATCTCCAGTGTTAAATTGAACGTTTCATTACTAATTTTGAAGATTCTGGATATATCCTACTTAAAAGTTCATAACAGATTAGCAAAATAATTTATATATGTACTTCGTTGTGCTCTTGGTTAATTTTTAAATCGTTGTTCAACTATAACACTTGATTTCTAGTGAAGTATCGAAATGATTATTTACTTTCCGCTTTTTCCAAAGAATTTCGTAGACACATATGTTCAGAAAATTTTTCTAACTTACCAATATCATTACCAAAATAGAAAACATGGAAAATTTTCCTAAAAATTTATATATTTGTTTTTTACAAACATTTACACGAATACCCACATTTAATTATTTAATGTGTATTTTCCTATATCAGAACTAAAATTTCGAACGAAAATTTTTAACTAATGTTATGTTCCGTAAAATTTTTGTATTTGTGATGTCATCTTTTTTTCGCAAACTTTTTCAGAGTGTGCTCTCGGTAGTCTTTTAGACATTTTGAAACTGTTTTCTCTTTGCTATTGGAAGCTATTTTATATTTGCTGTTGGTATATACCTATGAATTCTCGATACTTTCTTGGTTTATCTTTAACTTATGAAATATTTAAATACTTAAAAATATATTTGTAGATCGCCTATGTTGACACTTGTGATAGATTTCCTGGATGAATTTTTTTTTGGAAAATGTATTTTATTTTATTCACGTGAATGAAACTGATGTTTTCTTAAAATTTTATTATTCAGAGTATTAGTCAATTATGACAGAATGTCTGATTTGTCCTCTTTTTAGTCAACATTCATATGAACTTCAGTATTCCAAATCTCTCACGTAACTGTAATTTTTCCTATTGGTAGTAAGAAGACGAATGGAATACATGCAGGTTATGCAGACATAAAAACAGGTAAAAATCTGGAAGTAGAGAAATTCTTCATATCTAGGCAAGTCAGTAGAATGCGCAAATACTCATCCTATTCGAAGCTTATTTTTGGAATTAATTAGCTTATAAAGTGTAAATTTAATAAAAAGAGATATAAGGAAAATCAAGTACTCAGCAAAATCTGAACGATAATTTATGCAAAACTAGTTATATAGCGGATTTTCATAAAAAGTGGTTCCTGCGGAGGAAACACACCAGCAATCTCCTGAAACTCTTAAGTGAGCGTCTGATTTTCGCTCTTACGTAGAATTTACAATTTTACTTTACTTTTGTAAGAGCAAATATCAGGTGTAATATCACAACCATCGGTAAATAACTTTCGTCCAAACTGAAAACTTTTTACTCCAAATTTACTTTGGATGCAGGAAAGAAACATTAAAGGATTCAAAATGAAGATACTCATGTAAACTTTCCGAAATGAAATGTACAGTATTTCAGGAAATGTTCACTTAACTTCTAACTCGTTTGTAATTTTGTTAAATCATATGTAACGAGCGTATGTGAGACACGAAATGAATTCGTATGCGAAAAAATAACAAACATTTAACTATCTGACAATGAATCAAATTTTATTGGAAATATAATGACATGAAAATTAGTACATGGAAAATCTGTATAGAAAATCTTAATGATAATTTCCGGTTGAGTTTTTTTTTTTTTTTTTTTTTTTTTTCGAATAAAAAATTGTTAAAGGCTCTAGGTTAGTAATGAACTACTAAATTCGGTCAATTTTCCTCAAAAACGCTGTAAGAAGTTCTCCGTACTGGTAAAATATTACTTTAATTCTCTAGCTTTGTGACTTAACTCAGACATTGGGCAAGACCAACGGCTGTCTGATCAATAAAAGATAACTATATGTTTAATAGGTTACTTCAAAGTTATGAAAGAAATAACTGTTGGGTAAAATTATGGACATTTTCAAGAAACAAACGTTCTCTTATGTCCTTTTGTTATTATATTTATAAACAAAATGCAAAAATTTAGTAAATACGTAGATAAATCTCAGGAAAAAATGGTAAATTAACATGAAATGTTTACTTAAAGTCTATGTAAAGTTGGTGATCGTAATACATTTGAAAATAGTTCATATACAGTGCATTAAAATTTTGCACCCCCATCTATGAATTCATGAAATTCAGCCCAAAAAGTCATTTATCACGTTCGCTTGCTTGCAGTATATTCTCCTGTCGTTTTAATCTTCTTGCTTTTGAGTTGTATTATTTCTGAAATTGTAGTATTTCTGAATTTGAAGCTTTAAAACACAAAATCCCTCTGATTTATCAACTTAGGTCTAAATGTAAAGTACATTCAACCAAAATGGAAGATTTTAGCATAAGTAAAGGTACTACAGGCAAAATAAAATTAAAAATTCATCATTATTTTTCCTGCTCTGTTCATGAAACTAGTCCTGACTTAAACCATTCATAACATTTTCAGAAAATATATTCGTTTCTTGTTCATGTTTTTGCATACTCAGATACTAATTTTGTTTGAAATATGGGATCTTCTTATTCCATTTTGTATTTCACTGTGTAAGTCTGGCTTGGGAAAATTGTTTTCCTTGGAAATGGCATACTTGTCCTATATGTCTGTGACTGTTCTAATAAATTACATTACTAACAAGTGTGAATAAAATTCCTAGTTATACAGGAATTATCTTGAATGTTTCCTTAATCTGAAATGCAAAATGTAACCCATGTGCAAAAATAGAGCAAGTTTATCTTAAAAAAGTTCTCCACGAATACATCTTTTTCTCGGTCCTTACATGCTTTTCTGTATTTATCACTCAAGTTCATTGTGTACCTTTCTTTCATCTAATTTGTGAAGTATTCCTCTTTGAATACAAACATTTGAATTTGTTTAACTGATTTTAAAGTACATGTATATTTTGGTCAAAGCGTGGGGAAATGAGGAACTGTGGCCCTGAGTGTTCTAAGCATTTCATACTGCACTTTTCTTAAGAGTACAGTTCAGTTAAAAGAGAAATAAGTTTCGTACTTTGCGAAAATTTTATTTACTTATTATGTGTCATGCTCATGATAAATAAAGATGTTATGCATGTGCGCTGGACTGCGTGGCTCCAATGTTTAATTAAAATAATGCTTTTCAAAAAAGTGTGGTCTTTCTTATGACATATTAGAAATGCGTTAAAATTTTTAAAGTTGGTGACTATAGTAGATCATTATATGGACTTTTTGTCATTATTACATATTTAGTATAATTATTTGTGTGTAATTTTATTTATTATCTATGAGAAGTTAAATGTCAATAAAGCTGTAAAAGTTCATTAGTAAGCAATGTCAGTTTGAAATTTCTATCTTAAAATTATTTGTGTTAGGCCTTTTATGTTAATTACTATGTTAGATCATTATTTGGAACTCTACTCAATATTTCGTGTAATGTATCATAACTATGTAGGAGTCATTTGTCAGGTATGATAAATTAAATTTCGTTCTCAAAAGGCTGTAAGAGTTCATTGCTAAATAAATTCTTGACAATAGGAAATATGGGTATTTTTCAGTTAAGTTACAATGAATACGTTAAAAATATTCCAAGTTAACAAATTTTTATATTCCAAATTGGGAAAAAGGCGATAAAATTTCATTTCCATGGCTGAATATTAATTCCATGTGTATTATAGACTTTAAGTTCTCCTTCACAAAATGTGACTATAATTCAGATTTAAAATAATTCATTACAATGTGGATATTCTTCTCTGTAGTTAAAATATAATTCAATAATCTGTACCTCGTTAAGAGAGTTAGTCTGTGATAAGTTCAAATAGAGTTGTGTTTATAAAGTTCTGCTGTAAATGGTGTAATCATATTAAGAATCCGAGTGACGTTTTCACATGAAGGAAAAATCAAGGTTCAGTGTATGTTTGGTGATTTAAGTAGGATGTGTGCAAGAAAATACAAGATATTTTCGTAAACTATTTCAAAGAGTTAGCAAAATTTGTGTTAGTAGTATAAATGAATCTTACTGAATAAAAGGGAGTGTTCTGAATATATATGTATAAATGTCTGTAGAGTAAAATAAGAAGAAATGAAGTACTATTGGTGTAGAATCGGTATTTGTGGGATGGCATCGTTCATTATAATCAGATGACGCGACAAGCTGTAAAAATAAATCTTTTACTTTTCCGATGATAGAAGTCAGACGATTCCGCCATCAAGACGATGACGCGATTCAAAGATGTTTCCTTATGAAATACGATTCCTTCTCTTCGTTTGTAAATAATCTCATCTATTTCCTTTTATGTTTGTAAACTTACTTCTTAGGTGGCTGTCTAGGGGCTAATAAACTAGTCCAATTTACAAATAACTTGAATATTTAATGAAACATGAATAGTTGCTACAAACTACAAAGTAATTACATACATAGAAGGAAATAGATGAGATTATTTACAAACGAAGAGAAGGAATCGTATTTCATAAGGAAACATCTTTGAATCGCGTCATCGTCTTAATGGCGGAATCGTCTGACTTCTATCATCGGAAAAGTAAAAGATTTATTTTTACAGCTTGTCGCGTCATCTGATTATAATGAACGATGCCATCCCACAAATGCTCGTCCATCCTGATGGAATGCGGCCTCGCATTCTCGTAGCACCACCATCACATCTAGGGATCTGAAAAATAAAATTTAAAAAAACAAAACAAACAAACAAAAAAAAAAATGTTAGTTACTATTGAGGGAAAAGTCGTCCTAAAAGGTTTATTTCAGCCATCTTTTCTCATCATCTTAACATCTTCAGAAATAACGGCTTTATCTCTTCTTCAATGCTCTTTTAGTGTTCGTTCATCTTTAACAGTCTATCTGAATACATACATTTCACAAACACGTCTTCTTTGATGTTGTCTGGTACAATTCGTCTGGATTCGTCTTTACATACGTCTTAATATTGTCTGAATGCGTCTTCTTAGATACCGTCTGGATACGTCTTCTGAATGCATGTTAGATATCTTCAAGATCCGTCATTCGAATGCGTCTTCTTAAAATCGTCTTTTTTAAGCCGTCTTCCTTCATACATTTCATCCTTAGACACCGTCTTCAGTCTTCTTAAATTAGTTCACGTCTTTAAAATAATAGTCCATTAGTCATCGGGAGAAATTTGTCTAAATCAGGAATAATCAAAATCGTTATTTCATTATCAAAGATTTTCGATTTTTTTCCTGGGTCTTCTGAATCTGCTTTTTCTCTTCTTTTTTCTCACCTTCTTTAATTTCTTTTGTTCCGTCTTTGCTTTCCGTATCAGCGTCGTTGTGATCAGGTTTTCTGACTGACTTCTGCTTTTCAATCTTCTCTTCTTCTTCGTTGGTCTCTGTAGATTCTTCGTCTCCAGCGGCTTCTTTTCCTTCTTTATTGTAAGGTATTTCACTGCAATTGTTCTAGTAGAATTCACATTTGATTCATCCTCTTTAGCAACTGACTCTTGTTCGGAAAAATGATTCTCTTCAGAATCTCCTTCTACAGTGTCGTTTCTCCTCGTTGGCTTCGAAGCTAATTGTATTGTGCTTGAGTTTCCTTTTTGCACTAATTCAAATTCATCTTTAATAGCATCATTTTCGTTTACAGAAGAATCTGCGTCACTCGGGACATCATCAGAATTCACAATAAGGGAATGAATGCCACTTGCTTTGATTGTAGATGAAGTGTCCAGTTTGATCACATTCTGTACTGTAGCAGGAACTATACTAACAGGATCAGTTTCTGGTTTTGGAAGTAAAAAACCATAATTAACAACTTTTTCAAATCTTCTTCAGAACCATTTCCATTGCAATAAGCATTTTTTTGCTCTTCAGAATCATTCTCAGATTTCTTGTTTTCTGCGATAAAGCAAATATTTGATCTAAATGAAGAACCATCAATTTGGAATTCACCTTCAAATCTCTCTATAGGTTTGTTGCCAAATTCTGTTAACTGTAGCTCTGCCGACTTAAGTTCAGAAGAACCTATCTTCTTATGTATATCTTCTCTGATTAGCGTTACTTGACTACCAGTATCTATTAAAGCATCAATTTGCAAATTACTCAAATTAACAGTTTTATACATTTTTTTCTGACAAGTCTGAGTTATTGGAGTTACAGCTTTGGCCTCTTGGATATTTTTAGATGATGCTTTGGAACAATCTGCGGCCTTGTGTCCAAACAAATTGCATTTAAAACACTTAAATCCTTTACTCTTATTGTTACAAAAATTAGACTTATGACCTAAACTTCCGCAATTATAACACCTTGGCTCTTTAATCTTACTAGGTACAGCGCGTGTTTTATTTTGTGTGTTAGTACTTGAATAACCCTTATTCTTCGTATCTGGAACGCGAATTTTCTCATAAATTTTTAATTTCTCTTTGAATTCAGAAATAGTTTTACAACCGTACAAAACAATTTTGTTACTACTATGATCTGGTATCCCATTGATTACATAATCAAGAATTGATGAATCATCAACAGAACCGCGACTGGCTATTTCACGCATGGCCATTAAATATTCGGAAAGTGATTCGCCAGGTTTTAAGTGTCGTTTCTGTAACAAATTATGAAGTTGTCCACTGTTTATTTTAGAACCAAGTTCAGATAAAAGATTTTCTTTTAATTTCTTCCATGACATTATACCTTTCAAAGACCTAATAAATACTTTAGCCGAACCAGTAAGCAATTTTTTAGCAAACACAATTTTCTGTAACTCCGATAACTTAAATAATTTAAGATTCTTCTAAATCACCAATGAAGGATTCAACTGGATATGTATCAGTGCCATTAAATTCAGAAACAGTTTCTAAAATATCACGAAAATGTAAGGAAATATTGCTAGGCATTATAATGTTTTCATTCACTGAGTTATTTATGGGAGGTGATTCTGACAGAACAGACTTAATATCATCATTTCTATCAGAATCATAAACACTTTCGTTTTCAGATAACTCCTCATCGTCATCACTTTCGGATTTTAAAAGCTTAAAATCACAAAGACTATTCAATATTAAATCACAGTTTTTATCAGGATTTGAATCATAATTAAGATGTAACAAATTACACACAGAAATAAAATCATTTGCAGTAAGAGTTTTAAGTAATTTTTGTTTTGTTTCTTCAATATTAAAATCAGATGGAAAACCACAAAAGTTACGCAATCTAGCTCTATTTTTTCGATCACCCAAAGTTCCAAACACAGTTTGATGTAAAAGTTTAATTGACTTAGTAGGCCCAGTCTTTAAAGAATTTGAAATTCTAGGAATAGAATTTAAGGTAGTCATCTTAATTCACAGTATCATAGAACACTATTCTTAGAAGTAACAATGTGGAAATAATCGAAACAAAACTTACATCTCTTATTTTGTAATATTCATAATGCTTCTTCCTAGACTCATCCCGGCTGAGCCCCCAAATCTGTAGAATCGGTATTTACTGTCTAGGAATATGATGTTTGTAAACTTACTTCTTAGGTGGCTGTCTAGGGGCTAATAAACTAGTCCAATTTACAAATAACTTGAATATTTAATGAAACATGAATAGTTGCTACAAACTACAAAGTAATTACATACATAGAAGGAAATAGATGAGATTATTTACAAACGAAGAGAAGGAATCGTATTTCATAAGGAAACATCTTTGAATCGCGTCATCGTCTTAATGGCGGAATCGTCTGACTTCTATCATCGGAAAAGTAAAAGATTTATTTTTACAGCTTGTCGCGTCATCTGATTATAATGAACGATGCCATCCCACATTGGTATGTATCTAAACTTAACTGGGTAGAAATGCTCCATGCATTGGTTTGAGTGGGCTTCATACCATGAAAATTTATTGCTCCTTGTAAGATTTGTTTTAAAGTTAGTAAGTCTTACAATAAAGAAACATGTGTAAGTCTGTATTTATTATGGGAAAAAGGAATCAGAAATACAGCATGAATATGTTTTATAAGTTAAATATAAGGGTAAATGTGTAAATGGAAAGTGTAAAAATTACATTTGTCAGACATAGTTTGGTGAATCCTTTGAATAAAAGTAAGACGTGTAAAAGGGAATCAACAAAGTTTTGTATAGTTGGCCAAAAAAGTTAATACAGTCATTAATAGTTAGTACAATGCATTAGAAGGAAAAGTTCTGAGTATCTCCAACTTAGCAGTAAAAAGTAAGAAATGTAGTATTCCAGTTAAACTATATAGAAAGAGCATTGTGTATATTGGCTTAATGTTACAGAAAATATTGTCTAGTGAAGTTATATGCATGTAAATATGTTAGCATAAATTTAGGTATTTTGCTTAATGAAACTCGAAAGGCATACGAAACGAACGTGCGCCAAGGTATATATTGGCGAGAGAAAGTAAAGCTCGTGTGCAATGCAGTATATTTGATTTTCACCCTAGCTACTTGTACCTGGCCAAAGGTCTAATCCAGTAGTACTTTCTTCTCTTTCAGGTACGATGGCAAAGTATATTCCTATTTTTCTTATTGCATAATATAGGTAAGCCTGATGATATTTAGGACTGATGATGATTCTCTGTAAGTTATTCTTTTGAATACTTCAGTGTTTTAATGTCCGTGAACATTATTACTTTTTTGTTATGCTTAAGTTAAGCAAAATTACCCTATTTTATAAAATAAAGATTTCGTAGTTAATCTTTTGACTTATGATTCTTTAATTCTGTGCTTGAGGAAACGTACTCATTACACCTTCAGGGCTAATGCACAACCAACAAAAGGATTATGAGACTGAGAAATTGAAATTTTGTAGTGTTGTAATATTCCAGGGGCATAAAGTGTTAAAACTCTTTGTTGAAAAAAAAACTAGTTACAAAGTTTAAAAGAATAATTGTAACAAGTAATAATGTCTATTCTAAAAGAATCAATTTGTATAGAAAAATTAGCTGATGAAAATTATTCAATGTGGAAATTTAAAATAAAACAACTTGGTGAAGCTAAATATTTCTTAGGCATGGAAATAAATCGCAAGGAAGATGGAAGTTATCTCTTATCACAGAAAAATAAAATAAATCAACTTGTCAAGCAATTTCAACTTGAAGAAGCGAAACCCGCTAGCACACCAATGGAAACGAACTATTATAATCTAAACAAGGAAGAAAGTCTCGTAACTTCAAATGATGAATTTCGCCAAGCTATTGGAAGTCTTTTGTATATATCGTCTATCACAAGACCAGATATCACAGCTTCGACTCACATACTCAGCAGAAGGTGTAATAATCCACGTCAAAAGGACTGGAATGCTGTTAAAAGAATCATTAGATACTTAAATACGACAAAGAACCTATCCTTACAAATTTCGTCGAGTGAAGAACCTAATATTACAGTTTATTCAGATGCTGATTGGGGACAAGATATTGAAGATAGAAAATCTACATCAGGAAGTGTTATTTTATTAGGAAGGAACTGTATTTGATGGTTTTCAAGAAAACAAACTTGTGTTTCTTTATCCTCAGCAGAAGCTGAATATGTTGCACTATCGCAAGCTACGCAAGAACTATTATGGCTATTAAAATTAACAGAAGATTTCAATCTACCCGAAACTCTACCGATAAAGGTATTTGAAGATAATCAGTCTACTATAAGACTCGTAAAATCTGAAAAATTCAGTTCACGCACTAAACATATTGATACAAAAGTTCATCATATACGCGACTTGAATAACAAAGGAATAGTAAAACTTGTTTATCTTTCAACAGAGGAAATGGTTGCTGATATTATGACTAAACCAATTCCTAAAGCTAAATTTCAGTTTTGCAGGAATGAATTACAATTGGTATGAGTTTCATTAGCAAAACAGGGCCAATGTTAGCATAAATTTAGGTATTTTGCTTAATGAAACTCGAAAGGCATACGAAACGAACGTGCGCCAAGGTATATATTGGCGAGAGAAAGTAAAGCTCGTGTGCAATGCAGTATATTTGATTTTCACCCTAGCTACTTGTACCTGGCCAAAGGTCTAATCCAGTAGTACTTTCTTCTCTTTCAGGTACGATGGCAAAGTATATTCCTATTTTTCTTATTGCATAATATAGGTAAGCCTGATGATATTTAGGACTGATGATGATTCTCTGTAAGTTATTCTTTTGAATACTTCAGTGTTTTAATGTCCGTGAACATTATTACTTTTTTGTTATGCTTAAGTTAAGCAAAATTATCCTATTTTATAAAATAAAGATTTCGTAGTTAATCTTTTGATTTATGATTCTTTAATTCTGTGCTTGAGGAAACGTACTCATTACGCCTTCAGTGCTAATGCACAACCAACAAAATTCCAGCTTAAAATTTCAAAGACACAGAAATGTAGGTAAGTTTACTTTTGGAGAAATGGAAATGTAACATCGTATTGTATTTAAAACAAGGGGGGAAAAGTTAAGGGTAAAATAAAAATGTTACAAAAAAAAAAAAACATTTGTGTAAACAAAAACTCAAAAAAATTAAAATTATGAAACTAAATATTAGTTTTGTAAAAAAATTAAGTTAAAAATGTAGTAACACCTTTTTTTAAAATAAAAAGCGGAAAGGAAAATTAAATTTGGAAAAATAAATATTTCTTTTGTAAAACCAAAGAAAAAGTTTAAACAAAAAATTAAAATAAAGTAAAGTAAAAATACGAAAAGGAATAAATTTTGGGAAAAAAAAAACTTTTGCAAAATAAAAAAGTGAAAAGGAAAAATTCAATTCGTAAAAATAAATATTACTTTTGTAAAACCGAAAAGAAAATTAAATATAAAAAAAAATAAACTTTGCAAGATAAAAAGTAAAAAGAAAATTTAAATTCACTTTTGTTGGAAGTAAACGTCAATTTGCGAAAGTTAAAAATAAAATTTATGTTTGGGAAAGGGAAAAAAATGAAATAAAAATTAATAAATTAACTAATAACTTAAAAATGTAAGAATGAGATGAAAAATGGAAACAATTAAAAATATCTTAATAATAAAAAAATTAAACTGTGGGAAAATCTTACATTTAAAACAGCAATGAATAAAGTAATGATTAAGAAGCCAAAAGAAAATCCTAGCCGTCGTGTAAAAACAAATGTGTGACGCAGTTTTCATGTCAAAGCGCATGCGCAGACTTTCAGCCTTATGTCATCAATGGTGCAAAAAGTCAAAGGGCCAAATAGAGTTTCAAATAACAAGTCTGATAAGGGGAACGGGTAACCGAGCGGTAAAGCGCTAGACTCCCATCCCAGAGATAGCGAGTTCGAATCCCGGCGGTGGAGTTTATTTTAAAATTCATTAAAATGGATTAAAATATAATGGAATCAATTAAAACTAGTTAAAAATAATGACGGATTAAATAATTAAAAAGGATGATTCATAATAAATAATGAAACATAATTAAAAAATAATGAATAAAAAAGATTAAATAACTAAAATAATAAAGAAAAAAATTGGTAAATAAGGAAAATAATAAAGTTGACGTCACGTGGTTTAAGTGACCATTGCCACAAACATAAAAAATAGTGTCGTTGCACAAAAAATAAAAAACTTTGAAAAGATCGTTGCCACAGAATCAAAACGAAACTCAACATGATTACGTCATTCTATCACGTGATACAAGATGGCGCTGGTGTCGTCACTTCCGGAGAAATTTAAAATGGCGGAGGCCACGCCCCTTTTCTGTGACGTCACTTCCGCCGGCCGGTTACCTCCGCTTACTACTAACCTTTATTGCATCAAAAATAGCAACTAAAGTACCATTTGATGCAATTTTGGATGAAATTCATGATTCCATATCTGATTGTGGCCTCGAACGATTGCATCTAATAACAAAAAAAGATCTGCAAAACATTGAACGAAGTTTTGATTTAGCTTCCAGTGCAGTAAAGCATAGTAATGACTATGTGAGTGTTGACAAGTGGGTGAATGAAATGCTTAGTTCACAGAATCCATGCGTGTTATATTATATGGCACAGGGTGTAGTACTCCAACACATGTATTCCTTAACGATGAAGATTTTATTTTCATCATAATGACAGATACACAAAGTGAAATGAGATTTATTAGGGATAAAATGTTTGATAGAATCATTACATCAAATAAAGGAAAACTGGCAAGTAAAATTAGACTTGAGAAACAGACATAAAACCAGCTTAACACTGTCATCACAAATTATACAAAATGAAAATGGCTGGATTATTTCCTCAGAAAACAATTTAGATTTGTAAACCATACAAAAAGTGAGCAGTGAGTGTAACTGTGAATTGAAGTGTACTGAATGTAATGTATGCATACACACATATATGTGCACATGTATAGATTCTTCATTTAAGTGGAATATGTGTAAGCGTATTCATTATTTATGCCAGATGCAGAAAAACAGTCCAGCAGATACAGTTCATGATTCCTGTAATGATCCTTCATTGATAATAGACGACACAAATGATATAACAGTAAATGAATTAATGCAAAGTACATCACAAACTTTGACATTAGCAGAAAGAAAAATGGCACTGCTGAATAAATTTACAAGCTTAATAAACTCAATAACAACACCTAATGAAGTAATTAAAATGGAGAAAACTTATAAATCTGCTGAATCTGGAATAAATACGATTATACCACACTTTGAACCTCCAACTGTAAACATACCAGCTAATAAAAAAATAGTACAGCAAAGATCCTTTAAACAAACAAAAAGAAGAAAAATAAAGAAAAATTCAATTCAGACATCAGTACAAAATTTTCCTCTCAGAGTTATGATAAATAACAAAACAAACATTCAGGGGTAACATTCTTCTTAAAATTTTCATAACCTACTTAACAATACCACAGATTTTCAATAGCATTTAAATTCCTTAAAACATCATTATAAATAAAATAGAAAAATTATACATTTTGTTATTTTCATGCAGTTTGAAGTCATTTGAATTTAGATTACACCACACCAGTTTGTTAATTTTGATGACTCTGGGATTCTTAACTTCTGGAACTGGGAAAAAACTTCTTAGTCATCTCACAGAGCCAATAAAATGATAATAATCTTTATTTTACTGAAATTATTTATTGGGTGTAACACCTAACATCTTCTGAAAGGTAAATATTTAAAAAAAAAATATCATTCGAAATATATTATTTCATTATAATGTTACTCATAAAAAATTATCTGCTTAATATTATAGGCAACATTATAACAACAGAAGTAAAAAACACTACTTCATTAGCCATTTAAAATGTATATTTTGAGGACACACGATATTTAAGAGCTGCATGGAATGAGCTACGGCTCTGGGAAAGACATTAGACAGCTTACAACAACCACGTTAGCTTTGTTTCACCCCCCCAACTTATTTACATCTTCTCAAACGGAAGTGACGTCTGGCGAGCAACCAAGAGTGTGGAGCTCTGGGATAGATGAGAACCCAATGTCTAGGCGCTTGTGAGGCAATCCTCACTTTCCACTAGCACTCTCCTGTACAACACCCCCTGGCGACGTACAGTGACGTTTCTGGGTAGGGGTTCCTATGCAATTCTTAATCCTTATGATGTGTCCTACCTCCCTCAGAAGTTTGTAGCAACATTTACGGGACACCCTGTATATATATATATATATAATATAAACAGGAATAAGCATTTGTAGCTTTTGTAAGCCATAAAGGTGCGTTCAGACGTGGGCGTAAAGCACATAGAGGCATAGTCATAAGGGCATAAAATACGGGAGACCCGTTCACACCTGCGAAAACGAGGTGTAAGCCATAGCCAATGAGAGAAGCTAAATTTGCGCGTGCGTGGAATGTCTAGAACGCTGTTCTCCCGCTCGATTGATTTCCCGCGTTCGCTCTGCTTGTTTTTTTCGTTGTGTCATGGCTTTTTCAACTCGCCACAAAGTTTTACCGGCTCAACAGAATGATCTTTTATCTGCCCTTCTCATTAGCCAAGAGGCAACGGAAGAAGGTAAAAAAAGAAAAATAACAAAATGGTCTAGAGACATTTTTTTGAAAGACCAATACTTTGGCACATATCTTTCTGTACAAAGCAGTATGGAATATTTCTGCATTGTACTGTAGTACTCTCTATACTATAAACATGCACATGCATAACCACTTATGTCCTTATATACTACATAAAACCTTCTTCAATTTTTATATATAATTTCTCTTAGGAGAAATACGATATTCTAAATATGCCTAATTTTAAAAAAAATCTTGAGGATAACTAACAGATAGCCTGTATATAATATTTTTCTATTTTGCAGGTGTGAAAGCAGTTAAACTAAAAACAGTACTTACCATACATTATTATTATTATTATTATTATTATTATTATTATTATTATTATTATTATTATTTTCAATCAAAAGGAACATGTTTCTGTGACAGTGAAACATGTGTGCTTAGCACTCCTTATTCACTGTCCCTGTCGATCACTATAGTAGTTTGCTGCACTACCAGTATCAATTATCACTAGTACTAGTATCCCACAACTGGTCACAATGACCAGAAAACACAACTAGTACAATACTAGGAAACGTTCACCCAACAATGTATTTTATGCTCAATCATTAAATACATTTTGCTGTCTTGCCAGCTGTTTGTATACATCTATTTTTAATAATTTGCATGTATAAGCCGCACCCCTGAATTTAATTTCAAGATATGCTGTCATTTCTATTTACGACCAAATCTCAAAAGTAATTTCACATTGACAAATTTTAGGTACCCAAGTCTTCAAATACATCAAAATTATAAACATTCATACCTTATCCAGGAATTTCTACCAGAGAAATAGCATGAATTTAATGATCAAAATTCCGTTCAAATGATAGTAATAAAGAGTGGTTAATAATAACAAATACTATTCATTAAATTATAGTCCATGTTATGAATTATGTGTGCTATTTAGTTTCATTAAAAGTAAATTCCTTTCATGGAGAACGTAATTAAAAAACAG
The DNA here is from genome assembly GCF_044657685.1 of Stegodyphus dumicola. Taxonomy (NCBI): domain Eukaryota; kingdom Metazoa; phylum Arthropoda; class Arachnida; order Araneae; family Eresidae; genus Stegodyphus; species Stegodyphus dumicola. The sequence goes on along the minus strand of NC_140772.1, from coordinate 183,919,604 downwards.
AACAGACAAAACTGCACTTTAACAGGAGACAAAACTGTCTAGACTGTTGACTGCTGTTTTAAGGATATTTCACTACATCTTTCCTTTCTTGGAATTCATAAGAGCATTTTTCTCAAAAGATTAATCTTTTATTACTTATACAAAGCTTACACTATTGAATTGACTATTGTGACTATTCTTAAATAAGTGAAAATAATTTTTTTAAGTAATATTTTTACTGTTAAAAAAACAGCAGATTCTTGATATTGATTTGATGTTTTAGTAAAATTAATTCATGAAGTTTGTTTGGAAAGAAAATCAGCATTTGAAGCAAATACCAATACAATATTTCCAGCTTTTTTAATAAATTTATTCTTAAATACAAAAATAATTAAACAGGAAAAAAATTACAGTAATAATTTTAAAAAAATATATAGGCAGAAAGAAAGTAATAATAATAATTTACACAGAAAAAATAAAATTTTTGCAAGCATGCTTTTTTTAAAGAATTTTCATAATAAAATGAAAAATATTGGAAGGGATCAATCATCTACAGGATCATACACAGCGTGCATAATCCTGAGCTTAACTTTCGCTTTACGAGTTTCATCCATATTTTTCAATATAAATTGAAAAACTCATTAAAAAATGCATTAAAAACTCATTAAAAAATGCATGTCATCATCGTAGATTTCTTGCGAGATCAACTCTTTATTTCGTTCGGATACGATTACAACTCATTATTTTGTTTGGATACGATTACAACTCATTATTTTGTTCGGATACGATTACAACTCATTCGGATACGATGTGCTCCATATTAAAAAAAAAAACGTCGCCTTCGATGTGACTGCGAAATCGTCTCAAGAAAGCCGCTTCGTTTTAGCTTCGCTCTGATTGGTCGACGCTTATCCCAAACTCGGCGTAAAGTTGAAACCTTGGAACCTTGTGCCACGAGCCCTAAACCAGATTCTGTGACGTAGCAGTGACTGGTTGCCTTGGCAACGGAGCTCGGCTTTAACCACTTATGTCCTTTACGCCCTCGTCTGAACGGGGCCTAAGATACCTCATTGCTCAATGAAAATTCTTATGCTAAGATCTGTATCCAAATTTTGTCTATTGTTGAACTTACTGTAGATAAAATTTTGTAGCACATTACATCATAGATGAGAAATCATTTTCACGTAGAAAAGCTCTTGAAAAAAGCTTTATAAATTTTATGATTTTGATAATATGAATAAATACAGGTACCACAACATGTAAAACCTGAAGGCCTTCAGATTTCCTTTTTTTTTTTTACAATTTTCTTGCATTTGATATATCAAAAAAGATTTCCTAACATGAAATTTATTAGTGTAAAATTACGTTGTTAATATTCTCCTGAAGCTTTATTAGTTTAAAAGAATAACTAATAAAGCTTCAGGATAATTTCAGGATTCATTTCGTTTCAGGTATGAGTAAATTTATATTTGTAAGCAGGAAACCATTTCAAAATTTAATGTAGATATTTTTAAGCTGCTAAATTACCCGGTTCGGCATTTTTTATTTGAAAACATACCTCACTGAGATGCTGAGACGTTTGAATAGAATCCAATTTCCTCATAGTAACCTAAGTACATATATAATAACTTTAAAAAAATTATAAATTTTATAAAATCTGAATTTAGTGTCTGTGAAGTGAAATGTATTTACCGGAACATCGATGTGGTTGGAGAGATTTTTTTAAGCGGATTTCATGCCTTATGACAAATGCATTAGGACGGGGAGCGAGAGGAACATGTAGGATGACTATATGGAATACATACATGAGCATAAAATGCAAATCTGTGCATGTTTTATTCACAAAAACATGCTGTGTTTGATAATGCTTTTTAATAAAAATTTGTAAACAACTTGAAAAAATAATCATCGAGATAAACAATTAAAAATATATAATAAACTGTACTTCCAAAATATAACTTAATTTCGTAACGAATTCAATTTTCTAAACAAATTTTCCCATCTTTCAGTTGAATAAATACAACTGTGATTAAAACATTTACCCTTCTTTAATTATAGTTGTATCTAATGCAAAAGACAAGATAAGCGTGTGGCGCCATGGCTTAGTTGGTTAAAGCCCCTGTCTAGTAAACAGGAGGTCGTGAGATCGAATCTCGCCGGTGCCTTAGCAGAGCTTTCCAAGTTTTGTTCCGTCATTTGATTTAAATACACATTATGAATTATGTGAATATAATATGTGTATGTATATATAATGTAATCGCTGTTTGTAACAAATTTCTCTGAGATAAGAAAATAGTCAACCTTTATGTATATTTTTTTCGGGGGAGGGACTAAATATTTAATTTACAGTCCGACTTTTTCAGTTTTAAATTTATAATGTTACACACACACACACATATATATATATATATATATGAAAATGAAACTCTTTTTTTTATATCTATTCAGTGTGATGCAAGCAATGCAGACTTATAACCTACTTTTTCTATTTTTCGCTTCATCTTATGTAACTTTCCGCTGCCCAATATTATTCATCCATGAAGCCTTGAAAACTGATAATTTTACAAACTGTTGCCATTTCCTGTACATAAAATTATTAACTCAGCTTTCAAATTAATTACTGTATTGGTGTTTAGCTTAATAAATTCAGCATTTTAAAAAATGCACTTAATTATTACCTTTATTTTTCTTCTAATCTTTCAAATTACAGCCATAAGTTGCTTATCAGCTTAACAAAAAACTTGATTTAAGAAAATATCTTATAGAACTTCTTAACTTATAGAAGCATCATTGATAAATTATTTATTAATGTTGCATAATTTTGTAAGTCATTGAATCGATAATTTCGAAAACATAACTCACAAATTAGCTTGGCTTTTCATAAATAGCCTATTTATTAGATACAAAATACTTTGACTCGTACCAAATATTATGCACTGTGGCTAAAGAATAATTGTTTGCACTTGTAAAGAGTAGATCTATTACATTTGGTATAAAAAAAGTAAATCGATTCTATGCACCACAAATTTAATGCTCCTAAATCTATTACTAAAAATTAATTCGTGTATGAGGTTACTGCGTCTATCAGAGTAAGGCCATGAAATCACAAGGTAATCTGCAACAGCTAGTTTATATTTCAGTTCTTAAATAATTCTTTAATATTCATAAAAAAGATATCAAGATCTTGCTCTTTTCGATTTTTGCAGGCATGTACAGCTGCGGCCATGTGGTTACAGGTAAAGGCACCGCAGATTAAAACTTCATAGAGGAAACAACGCGAGGGAAAACAAACGTGGTTCGTAGAAAATCTCGTGAGGAAAAAGAAAACAAGGACAAAACATTTGGCATAAAAAAATATTATGGTAGAAAATAAAGAGAAGCAAAAACTTCGCAGTTTTAAAACTTCGTAATACAAAATATCGCAGTATAAAATACTCTGCAGGTTATCGCATCATGATAACATCGCAGACATGCGTTTTCTGACTATAAAATATTTTAAGGAATTTTCCCGTAATGACTTGTGAGCACAAAAAGATGTAATACTTTTGCATCTTTATTTCTAATATTTGTATTAACCAATAAAATTTCACTCAAAAAGCAAGACTGAAAATTAAGTATTCAAGATCAGGAAATTAGTAAAGATTAATGCAACAAGAAAAGTTAACAGAATTTTAAATAATCTTTTTTATACTATGTATTTTTTCATGAAAATTTAGCAATATGTCTGTATAAAATAGGTTAATTTTTATTGGTCTGCCAAAAAAAATATTAATTTCGTTAATTGCTATACGAATTCATTAGCAGCCTAAGTAAGATGCCAAGCAGAAATCCATTGGCGAAAGAGTATTTCGATCGTTCTAATGCCTTGTTCCTGAGTGGTTGAGTTATCACCAACATTAGGCTGGAAGCGACGTAATGGGTCTCTTGTAACATTACAGGATTACAGGAACAAAGTCTTACTTGTGGAAGTTTACCGTTAGGAGCGATTTTATCAGAATCTGTTTCGAGGAAATATTGAGAGTAGCTTCAGTTAATGCCGCAAGCTATTCATTTAGCGAAATGGTATGACAATTAGTTATGGCCTAACTTTGAATATCTCTACTGTGCTTTTCTCAAGATCACTTGACAATAAAGCGTCATAGATGAACATCCTTATTTGAACTATCGAAAAAGGCACACCGAAAGAGTCGTTTAAAATTTCTTTAAACTCTCAGCCAAAATGCAATTTTTTGAATAGACCATGTTCTTTTTAATTTTAAGCTGTTTAGTAGGTCTTCGTATTTCTTTTATTTTTGTTGTATATTTTAAAGTGTAAGATTACATAAAAAAAGAAGAGTATCGTTGTTTTTGTGACAGCATATCCTGTCGACTTTTATTTATATCATAATTCCGGGAAGCATAGAAAAGGAATTAGCTTGCAATCGTTGTAGCTGAGGGTGAAGTCTTACAGATGAAGAAAATAAAATATGAACTTAACGAATTGCCAGTCTTTATTTCCTCGCATATAAAATCATCTCCGTATATGTTTATCCAATCATAATGAATTCCGAGACATTTCTGTTATTCAATCATAATGAAATATGAAATACGATAAATTGTGATGTACATTGATTCTTAAAATTAAGACGCAAGCAGTTTCGACTGGGAAACAAAGCGAGGAGCTATTAGCAAGGTAGAAGCGAGCAGAAGTGACGCAGAATTAATGACATAGTTAGCTCGCCAGAGGTTTTATAACAAAGCGGGTGCAATTCTAGAAACAAGCTATGAATGGTCAATATTAGTTTTAGTTACCTTTTTGAAACAGTGTTATGTAACGTCGAAAGATCTCGAATTTGGCACAAAAGATGGATTTAGAAGATCACCAAATCTAGAATGTTAATTTTGAGGTCGCCAATCATTTTTTTAAAGTGGCTATCGTATTTTATTATATCTTACATATATATGTGTAATATATACATAAAAAAAAATATATAAATAGGCTAAAAATTCGAATTAAAAAATTAGAATTTTTTTTTTTTAAACCCGTCCTTCGCTATATGTAAAACCTTTTATACACGTTTACAATTACTATATTATAGAATAATTGCCTTGTTTTTATTCCAATTTACTAATTAATGTTTGTAATATATACATATCTATCTGTATATAAGATATAAAAATATGAAGGAAGATTATTATTAAACTAGAAACTTAATTGGCACTAGCCCTTTATATTCCTACAACCCTTTCAAAGGTTCTGTACTGTGTCACTGACGTCATTATATCCCTGCAGTAAACCGCAATGCGAAAGTTCTGGCGTAGTCGCTATTCAAGTCTCATACGAAGAATTTGTTATTTTGACTGAACTGCCATATTAAGAAATTGCTGTTTTAGCCCAAAGGGACAATTTGCCCAGATGGGCTATTCAATTCGTTTCTGGCATTTTGTGTTGGTTCACTACAAACGGCATTTCACTTTTCAAACTGTTGCCACTGTTGCAACTTGAACATTAGAGCCCTGCTTTATATTTTATTTATAAAGAAATTAAATAATGAAGAATCTGCATGGATGTATGCATTTTTCTCGCTCTGGGAAAAAACAGCGGTATCCCTAAAGACACGAAATTTTGAATAATGTAGTCCTCCTCTCACATATAGGCATCTGGAAGATCAAATTTGGAATTTGTTTTATTATCTATTTCCCATTTTGTAAAAACTTAACGAAGTTTTGATTAATAAACTCAACGATTTTAAAGCGAGCAATGACAATACTGAACAGGAAAAAAAAAAAAATTATCTCCAGTGTGCAAGATTGTGTATCGGAAATTCTAAAGATGTACTCTTTTTAAATTATTTTTGTGATATTGCTTTTGAATTGAATTTTATGATTTAGGTGCGAAGAACAAGCTATTTAATAAATAAAGGTAACACACAAAACGTTAAAAAGGCACTTTGGGCGTAATATAAAATCTGAAAGCTTTCAGATTCCACAATAATATTAGGCAACAATGTTAGGGAATTCAGATTCCTCAACAATATTCCTCAACAATGAAAGGCAACTCGTCAACAATATTAATAACTGCATCCTTGTATAAGAAGTTAATACAATATCTAAACAATTCAAAATGAAAAGGATCATAGTAGTACAAACTAGTAAACTAGAAATGCAAAAGATAAAATATATACAAGATAATAAAAATATAAAAATTTAAAAATTAATCTCCTTTTATTGAAACTTCAATTCAGAACTCATCCGGGGAAAATGAATTAAAGCTTCATAAAAGTTGATTAATATGCTTTGAAAACATGTTTCGTTCTCCTGGTTCAATTGAGATCAAAAATCGAAAAAAAAAAGAAACAAATTTCCGTTACATTAAAACTCATATAAAACCGAAAAAGGTGAACCTCAAATGTATCAAGATTTTTCCGTACATGCCTTCGAAACATTTGGAAAAAGGAATAAAACATAACATTGTTTCAAACTGACTACACACACATACACAGAAAAAAAAAAAAAAAATAGTCTACAAACATAATATGCAAATTCAAAATAAAATATAAATATGTTTTGCAATATAAATATACTTTACCAAATAGTCATTTAAGCAATACTCAATCGGGGACCAATAGTCATTTAAACAATACTCAATAGGGGACCGCCGATTTTGGGGCGGTCCCATATTATGCTTAACTTAATTATTAATTTCAAGAAACGAAAAACTTTTTATAGAGATTGCATTAAATAATAAAATCAAAGCTGAGCCTACTTCGGCAAAAAAGAAAACCTATTAGAAACAAAATTGAAAAGTGGATTAATTACAAAAATAAAAAGCAAATGCAACTGTTTTCTTAAAATACTTTTTAACGTTAAATTAGAATAAGCATATGGATATTAGATGTAAATTTTATAAAAGTTTGTAATTTTTTATTTAAAAGATATTTTGTTCAGTTTTTAAGACAGATTCTGCTACACTCGAGATAGTAATATGAAGTTTTTAGAATTGCGATTAATTTACATACCTATTGTGTGTTTCCAGTACAAACTATTTTGTGTATTACTTGATTTGGCATAAAAAATTCTTTAAAACCTACAACAATAATTACAGTGCTATATACACCTACTACAATAATTATAGTGCTTAAAATATTACTATAATTAATTATAGTAATATATTTTAAGGTAAATGATTTGAATCAGAATTCAAATTATTGACCTTATAATATATTAATTAAAATTACACATACCTATTTAATATTAATTGTTTAATATAATAATTCAGCTAAACACACAAAGACTATCTGCCTAAAAGGAGGAATCTTTCAGTCAATTTCATAAATATATGAATAAATATTTTTGAATTTAATGACGAACGTTATTTTAAAATGTATATTCAGGGTTATAATGTTAATTATTGAACTTCTGAAAATTTTTAATTATTCATTTAAACGAAAATTAAAAACCCTTTTCTTAAAATACCTATGTGCCTTGATAATAATTAAACTTCGTTTAGGGTGTAGTTTAAAAAGATTCGTAATGGAAGACTGGCTACCACATTCCTTTTTGAGTTTCACATCTGTAATGTAAACAGAAACAGTTTGATGTTATAGTGAAACCTGATTAAATAAGACAGTCTGTCGTAATTCATGTATCTATAAATCATCTACTCTACCAAATTAACGGATGCTACTTCAAATACTATGTTTATAATAAATTTATAAGATACCTAACATTGTTTTCTTCAAAACCCTTTTAGCTCTAAAATTCGGAATTCGAAAGCATAAAAATAAAGTTGCCTTTCACATAATTTAATTTAGGATGGAACAGGCGAATCATTGTTTTATAGTAATTAATATTTAAAGAAGCGATGAATAGTTAATGAAGCAAATAAAATAAGTTGCTAGACACTAGTCTTAGGAAGAAGAATCACTTGAAGAGAAATTGAGAATATGTTGATGCAAAGCATAGCAATAATCATTATATCAGGTATGATATTTTCAAAATGTTAACTTTTAATTGTTTTAATAAGATTAAATTTTGAATTATGTAATAAGCTTTAATTTTTTTTAATTATTTGAACAACCATGTTGATAAAATTTATTTCGTAATTAATTTTCAAATGTTGAAAAGTTCTCCACAGAAGTTTGAAATTCAACTTAATATTAAGTATTTAAATAAAAATGCTTTGTTGCATCAAAATATAGATTTAAATTAGAAATTGTGAAAACTACAACGGCTGAGTTGATTCTTGTCATACCTTTAACTTGCTTTTGCTACGATTTTCGCAAATCAATTGATGTGCTGCCATCTAGTGAACCTATGATAATCTTCATGAATTTGACTAGCATGATTACCACAGATTACAACAGATGGCAGCACTATATTATTTTATTTTCAAGAGAGCAAGAATGAGAAAATTTGTAATTCCGATTAAAAAGTTGGTGGTTAAATAAAGAATTATGAAAAATTACTGAGACTAGTCTGGGATTAGATTTTTAAGTATCTCAAAATTTAATTTAAAATTCATGCAGATCTAAAGTTGATTTTGCCTAATCTTACTTTATTCCAGTTAGTTTACATATGAAAATTTTCTGGATGGAAAGATTTATTGCACTTATACTGTATTTCATAATGATCTTGCAAAATAGTTGCTTAATTCTTAAAAATCTTAATAAACTTCTAAGAACTCTTTGGTTTTTATGCCAACAGTATGATAAGTAATAACATTTTATCTACAATTAAGATGTATGGGCATTGCAAATATATATTAGGCAGAGAAAATTTGATATTTCATACAAGCGAGTTATTTTATATATACGAGAAATTTCTTACGTCATATATGTGAAATTAAGCTTCTTTCTCAATTCGCTTTAAAATTTACATAAATGGCCATACATCAACGGTACACATAATAAACATAATCAGTAAAAAAGAGAAAATTAAACAAAATGTCCCCACCCAACCCCCCCAAAAAAAGAAAAGGAAAAGACAAAGAGGGGAGGGGAGGAAAGAAAAAAATAAAAAGACTAGAACATTAAATTTTCATTACTAAATTCAGAATTAGTTTGTAATAAAAGTATATTAGCTTAGAAAATATGTAAAATAATATATTTTTTTAATTTAAATTGCAAATTTATGAATTTATGTTAAAAAGTTTATAAACTGCAAGAGAATATGTAAAATATTTTATATAATAAATGAGTAAATAAATGACAGCATGAAGATAAAAAAATTATCAATCCAATATTCACGTTCAAACTCATATTTTATGTCAAAAATTAAGTTACGAATTTATCTGAAATTACTGAGAAACATTAAATTTTTAGACAATTATATTACATTTTTAAGAACTAACACACATCACATTTTTAACAACTGACTTTAGCATTAAATATGTAAGATATTAAATGACGTATTCCGGCTTACATTTAACAACAAATATCAGCTATTATTTTGTTTTAAAATAATCAGGCATTAGTTTTGTTTTGTTTTTTTAACTCTGCTTTATATGAAGTAGAAAATAAGGGCACTCGTTTGGAAAATTAAGAAAGTTAGCACAGTAAGTCGAATTTCTGAACTACTTATGGACTGATTTTAATGAAGTTTGGTATGAATATACATTTTCAACAGAGAAAGGTTTAGTTTAGTTTACTTGATTACGGCAAGGCACTCGAGGGATATCTTCTTAAAAGAAGGGATGCCTTCGTGGAGGATTTTCTAAAGGAAATACACGTTACAGATGGAGGAAAACCACGTAAACGCCCATGCAGCCAGCCCGTTCACCTGGAATCGTACTTCGGACCGAACAATCACTGTTCAACGACTTTGCCGCTCAGCTGTTGGTTGGCCTTACAACAAGAAAGAGATATACCATTCAAAAGTCTTTTTACGTGCGCATGATTATCAGTAAAGCTCATAGTTCAGGGATGTTCAAAACCCTCGTTGTGATAGCGGACTAAGAATTAGTCTAATATGGGGTATGGCCCTTCTCTCACAGCCAGAGAGATCATGCCATGGACTTATAAGAGATATTTCCTATAAGGTCCATGGATCATGCAGCGTGACTTCATACTGGATAGGATCGCGTTCAACAATAGGAACGGTCACAGAAGCTGAGCGTGGAGTCACAACCTCCGTCTGAACTCAACCCATATAACCCTATGGTCGAACTTCATCATCGCATAACTTAATGAAATATGATTTTCTGCATCAGGTTTCAGCTTTTCATGTATCAAATATGCGGTTATTTTTTTTCTGTGATCATATTCTTCATGCCGTTTCTACAAAATTTAAAAAAAAAATTTCAATTTAAGTCGCGAAAAATAGTTAGCAGAATAACATCAATGCACGTTTATTGACATACGTAGATGTTTTTCTTACATAGAGGGATTAATTAAATATCATACACGTCTTTGTGTATGCTTTAATCACCTATAAATTTATATTTTCAAGTCATTAAATATTTAAAAATTAGTTAAAAATTATTTGTAAGAAAATGTTCTTAAATAAGTTTTGCAGAGCATGCACAGAAATATTCCTTTCATAAAGCAAGAAAATTTCGCAAAGTAACAAAATACCAATCAAAAGCATAATTTTTTTATGTTCATCAAAAAACCAATTAATTATCTTACAGGAAAATTATATATAGTATCTTGAGAGTTTAACAATTAGTAATTATAAGAACTGAGAAACAAGTTTAAATATAATGATGTAGAGGAAAGTGTGTTATAAATTGCCGAAAGGGACAAAAAAAAAAATCTTGCTGTTTCACATACATAGAATTTATCATAAAATATCTTTTACTGAATTTTCAATTACAGCATAATATTATTGCATTATTAATACATTCTCGATAAGTAAATAAGAAAAAAAAAATAAATTTCTTAGTTTTATTTTCTAGTAAACTGACTTAAATTAAATATTTCAATGTTCGATACCTAGTTTAAAAAGATTCATATAGCTTTGACGTGTAACCATAAATTTATTTTTAATGCTGAAAACAGCTAAAGCTATATTATAACTAATTATACGATTACACTCATACAAACCCCAGATTTTAATACTAAACACGCAGTTTTAAAATGTTCTTATAATGTAAGTTAGTAACTCCAACATTGTTTTCAAGGTTTTAAATAGTTTTAGAAACAAAAGCTTCGAAAATCACCAATTTTTACACCAAATACAAAACACTTCATATTAGCTCTACACACAGTCATAAGAAATAATTATCTAGGTAAGAAATATTTTTCTTCATGAATGCAAATCAACAAGCATTAAATTTTCTTATGTCCTTTACAGAAACAGCATATATGAATAGACTCACTTAAATTAAATTTTTAGTAATAAGTACATCATTTGAAAAAATATTAATACCGTTAACGAATAACTTAAACATTTTCTTCAAAACTTATTTAATTGGGAAAAACCACAGAATATATCAGAACCAAACTTGTGGTTAAACTCACATAAATAGAATATAGCACATACAGTGATATTGATTTAAGTGAATAACCGCAGCATTATTTTAAATGCTATATTTAAGCCTTTAATATTCAGATTTTACCAGAAGCATAAAACATTTTTATAATAATTCTAGTTACAAATCCATTATTACGTACCTTCGAAGCATACCATCATGTTCATTTACCAGAAGGATAATAGTTTTCTGATTTTATTTTTAAAAACACCATGTATATGAAAGGTTTTAAATAGTTTTAAGGTAAAAACTTCAGACATATAATGCGTTTGTGCTATAAATGGCTCTGCGTTTATTCATAACATATATTTATCTAGATTAGAAATCTTTATGAATATAAAATAAGCAGGTATTTTCTTTTCTTTTGTCACAGAAACAACACCCCTAAGTGTATTCACATAAACTAAGCATTTAATAATAAATACATCATTTGAAAAAAACCCAGAATATATCAGAATCAAACTTTCTATTAAATTCATGTAAATCATCAACTGAACATGGACATACAGTTTAAAAAGAGCCTTATTGATATAAAGGAGTAACTGCGGTACTGTTTTAAACACCACAAGATCTTAGATATCCAAATTTTATCAGAATCATAAAACACTTTTTAGAATAATTCTATTTACATCCAAATTCTTTTATTACCTACATTAGAAATATACCATCATGTTTATAAATAAATAAGGTGGGTGATAGTTTTCTGATTTTACGTTTAGAAATATAACGTGAATGAATAGCAAAGAAGACTATGATATGGCCTTCGTATATAAAGAATATGCAAAATCTACAAGTTCACTGCTGTACATTCGAGTCATTTTAGTTTTATCTCACAAGTTCATTTGTTCTAAAATGAATTTTCTATTTTCAATCTTAGCTGAAGAAAGACATTTTTTTCAATGACACACAAACTTTTCGTTTTAGGAAGCACTTCATTTAAATCATCTTTCTGCATGTCTTTAACGATGCTTAATATATTTTCCAGTTCACTCCATCGTAAAACATAATCTGGATTATTTAAAATATTTTTGAGTGAAGTATAGGAGCACGAATTTCACCAAGAAAAATGTTTAGACTCAACTTATCATTAATTTTCATGCTTGAATTTGTGCTTGCACTTGTGCTAATAATAAATTTAAATTCACTAAAAAGACATGATCGTTATTTTTTATTACATTTGGTTTGAAATCAAATTAAACAAATTTACCTGTTGCTCTAGTTGTTAACTTTAGTTAACTTTAGATTAAAGTTAACAACAAGATTTAAAATTCAATAAAACTTTAGATTTGGTCTTTATCTGAAAATTGCTGAAAACAAAGTTTTGCGATTTTGCAAGCTTTACAAATCTGCTTGTTCTTGCAGTAGGTTTGTTTACTGTCAGATGTTTGGGACAATTAGGAAATATAGATGCATAAGCATTTTTCTTCAGTTGTGGGCATTTTCTTGGTTTTTTATGATAGTACCATCTCTGTCTGATATTTCATCAATTCTTATCAATCGATTCAATGAAATGTTTCTCAGACACAACAAACACGTTTAGCAGATGGCGAACAGACTTTCGCAGAATTTTTTGGCACCGCATTCGTTTCTTATCAACGTTTTTTAGAAATTTGAAAACAGAAATGTATAGACTGGCGTTCTGGTACGCCCCATTTATCTGGCATTATTGAATAATGAAAAATAACACAATTTAAAAATTCTTTATAAGCGATCAAAACGCATGAAACACAACTGCAACAACAGACACATGCATCTTCTGCACTAAAATGGAATTCGTGAGGTCAAATCATATGACCATCTGAGCTTAATATCAGCTGTGTGCTAGGAAACAGTTGAGGAGCCCTTGTGGCAGGCGATTCCACTCCTGCAGCAAGACAATTTTCAACTCTGAAATAGTTCTCGGTGGGAGATGGCGAGATAACAGGGATACCCTCTTGACAGGGTCCCAGACATGCTGTATGGGTTTAGGTCAAGAGAGCTGGTTGGCCAAACCATCCGGCGAATAACCTCATTTTCCAAGTAATCATCGACCAACTAAGCCCTATGGTTCCTGTTGTCTTTTATTAACAGGAACCTAGGACGAACATAGAAAAAAAAAGTCAAACATAGGACTCTACGTTTTTCTCTCTATATCTCATAGTAGCCAGGGAGCCTTGTCAAACACATGAAAGGGTGTGCAGCCGTCCAACGTAACGTCCGCTCAAACCATTACACTTCAACCACCGTAACGATCATTTTCCCTGATGAGGGAGAGATCGGATCGGAATCCAGGCTCTCTCCAGATACAGACACGCCAAGTATCAGTGTCTAGGCTGAATAGCATTACAAAGTGAGGAACTCTACAACCATATAAAATTTTCCCTATTTTTGCGAAAAACACGGCGAATATCATGAAAGAATACGAAAACACAAATCGACTAAAACCCTCATGAGCTTACATCCCCTCCACAATCACAGCTCCACAGACACGCACGTATGCGATTACGTATTCGGCTCCAAATATTTACATAATTCTTCGGCGGCGTAATTGTACCTCTGGTTCAATACTTTTCATTAAAAGAGAAAGACAAAAATTTGTAAATTCTCTTAATTTTGTACACGAATGAACATCGGAATTTTTTTAAACAATATTTAACACTAAATTTAACAAAATTGTATTTTTTAAAAAGCTTTTAATAGTTTTGGTGAATGGGTGGGCTTTTGTGTGTTTCTAAGGAAGCGCGAATGTGTGAGTATGTACCGGGGAAGTTCACTTCTGCTTATATAATGTTTATGAAGACGGGAAATAAATTAATTATTCCTTCTTTAAATTGCTTTTGTTTAAATTAACTTATTTTGTGTATGCACTTTGAGGCTCCTTCTATTTTTGCACCTTACTAAACTCACTCTTATCCTGGTTCTGCTTTCGAAATCCAGGAATACTGAAATTTCAATTATATCATAGTCATGTGAGTTCAAGGAGAAAACTGGGACGATCAGCTTTACTGTAATATTGAAACCTTACATCAACTGTTTTAAATATTATTTTTTTTTAATTACTGAAATCGGACGTTGTATGAGAAATGAGAATATGAAAGTCACAGCTTTTATAAATAAGATTTAATATATCTCCTAAAATTTTAGTATATTTTGTGCATTTGCTTCAGCATAGTCCCACCCTCCTCTTTTATATATATATATAAGTATATTTTTGTATATACTTTTTTAAATATTTATTCTTAAAATTACATTATTAAAAATTTGAATATTAATATGAATATTAAAATTCGAAAAGAAAATTGAGTTGTTTGCGCAAATTACACTGCCTATAATTTAAATTGTTTAAGGCAAGCCAATTTGCTCTCCTAAAAAGAAGTTTCTTTAGAAATTCTCTGGATCTACATTTCTTCTAAAGTTGACTTCGAGAAAACGTTTTTAGTCATTTGAAATCACTTTTCGCTTAAATTCCTGTTACTTTGATTGTTCTACATAGAAAATGTAGCTCAGAATTTAATTATTTATTATTTATTTTTACTTTTAAACATGCATATTTTTACAAATTTTATTTATACATTTGGATATTGTTTTCATGAGAATAAATTATGATATTGTTTCAAAAATTAGTATAAATCTGATCAATATTTATTAAACATTTTTTAAAGTATTTCATTTATCTTTTATTTTAAATGTATCTATCATTAATGTGGAATCTTCACCTTCAAACTATTTATTTTATGCTCAAAAAATATTCAAAATATGATTACCTGACTAGAATATACAAGGTTTGAATTTTAAGGTATAATCATTCAATACTATTTATTTATATGCAATTAAAACCAATTTATACGACTAGTGACTTCCCTAAAGTATAATGAATTTCCTTTAAACTTGTTAATCTGCTCCTAAATTTTTATTTTCTTATGATTCATAATAACACGCTCGCTTGATGCATTCTTATCTTCAAATAGTGTAATTGTACCATAAGCACATTGATTTATAAATTTCAGAATGCAACACCAAACTACTTTTATTATTTAATCACGTAATTTTCCTTAGATTCGTCATCATTATCATAACTTTTAGAAGAAAAATATAAGATAGTCTACACTTTCTAAAACTTTCACTTATTACTGTTATTTTCTGTATGATTTCAAAATGTGGATTTGCTTACAATAATAACATCAATAATTATAAAATTACAATACTTTTTTTAACTAAATTAAATTTATTATTTGATTAGAAAGTTTTTATAGGTTCTTTATTCTTAATATGATCTTTTAACGAAAGAAATGTAAGGTCTTTTACATTTTTTAACACTTGCAATATTATGAAATTTTCTATAATAATCCCCAATATATTTTCCTCTAAAACAGCAGTAATAATAAATTTTTCATTTTAGTGGGAAACCTGTCTGCAGTTTACAGAAGGTTTCAATATCGAAAAGGGAAATTAAACATTCAGGTCTAGGCTTATAGCTTTAAAAATGTAGCCAATTATCTTACAGTTCATTTGAAGTAAAAGCTGAGTAATAAATGCTGCATTTCATTTATAACGATTTTAACAACAAAATTAGCTGTATAAGACAAAAATTATAAGCAAAGCCATAACAAACCGTAATAAATTTCAATAAGTGTTTCCAGTTTGTCTGTTTCTGATCAGAGGGTCCAAGTTATATCGCAAATGAGAAATGAAAACCTAGTTCGGTTAATTTGTTTCTTATAAGGTCCATGTTAGGTAGCATGTGACGTAACAAAAACTCAGGTGTCCTGTGACATCACTGGAAATTGCTACTCTTTAATTACTTTCCTGCTACTTTAAATCAAAACTTTCTGATATAGAAATCTGCAGTCATCGATATTTGATAGAGTTGTTGCCTGGGGTGCATCACAATGACAAACGAATACTACACCTAAGTAAATGTTTGCAGACAATATAACAAACCAAGCTTTACTGAGAAATATAAACAACTGCGTTACTGTCTTCGTTCCCTCTATCTGTAATGGATGGAAATGGCCTATTCCTATGGAAATGGCTATGCATAAAGAGCTAAGAAATTCTAGTATGGAAAAATTCTTTGAGGTGACACTCAAATAGTGTGGTGAGAGCCTGCCTGTCGGGAGACCAGCCGATTTTAGAGGCATTAGGTTTTCTGGAAGCAGAAGAAGTGAAAAATGAGCAACGCTTTCCCTGGGAATCGAACCACGGACCTCTGGAGTACGCGCCCAGCATGCAGACTACCCCACTACGAAAGCATGTTAGGAAGGCGGGAGAAATACCTTATAACATAATTTTCTGTGGATATGACATGTCTACATACTAAAAATGAATCCATAGGAGTTGAGACAGTGTTATGAGAGTAGGCCTCAGAAAGTTCTGAAATGCCCAAAAAAGAATTAAAAATCCACCAAAACTCTCCAAAAGTTTAAAAAATGATTTAAAAGAGGAAAATACTTACAAAATTCTAAAAAGGAAAAAAAAATGCATATGTCATCAAGATCTGGGCTTTGTTCCAGCATAACGTTCGTAACAATATAAAATTTCTTGAAAAATTTTATTGATATTCCCAGAGAAAAGGATTTTTTTAACTGTGTTTCACTGATAAGTAACACCCTTTTATAATACTGCAAAGCCATTTGGATCTTCGATTCATCGAAGATGCAAATGGTCTTCTTATATCTTAGTATCTATTTATAACGGAAAAGATCTCATCGTTAATTGAGAACATTTTACAGCTCCTTTAAGAGATATTAACCCAAAAAAAGGAAAAAAGAAAATAAATAAAGGTCTAAAATATATTGTCTCACTTAACCCTCGAAGACCACAAATTGTTTTAAATGGCGGAATAAGGTAAATAGTAAAGTCAGATAATTAATTTAAGTAAATTTAATTCAGATAAGAAATTCCATATAATTTTCTATTTTGTTACTTTATTAAATATTTTTATTAATATAAGATTATCCTACAAATTATATTAAGTTACAGTGAAATAAAAACATTAAGCCAATGAGTGATGATTGGATTAGGTTGGATTAATTGTAAAATAACTCGAGAACTATCTGCTTGCAAGAAGGAATGGTTTCTATAGGTAGAGAACCTTGAAGTTACTTTATTTTAATCAATACTGAAAAACTTTTTAAGGAAAGCTGCTTCATATTAATTTTTTACGTAGAGAAAACGATAAAATTATTAAATTTAATATCAAAATTTTAATTCTTAAGGTACACATTTATTGCTTTTAATTTGGTCAATTTACTAATAACAAAGATAACATACTTCATTCGGATTATTAAAAATAATTTTGTTCCCAGATCCGTAACATAAGGCTTACGAACTTTTTTTCTTAATTAGAATAAGGCTGTAAATGCTCCGTAATCATTCCCTGAATATATTATAAATTAAATATAATTAATTTCATAATTAAAAATTAAGAGATATAAATTATTAAAAAGTCTTTTTTTTGTTTTTAAAGCCATCAGTTTGTTTTTGTAATGCAATTAAAATTTGCAAGATAAATTAAATGCTATACCGTCCGTCGAATGACAACATATCGGAAACTTTTTGTGAAGATATATTGAAGATCCTATGTTTCGTGCAATGGCAATTTTTGCTTAGTAGCGTAGAGGAAAAATGCGTGACAGTGCATTATTATTTTATTATTTGTTTCGCTAATGCGCAATTAATTACTGTATTCCAAAAGATTAATTTGATGGTTGAATGCAATTAAGAACTAAATCAGCTTCAATCAATAATGAAATTTATCTCTTTATCTGATATTTTTAGAGCAAAGGCATTTTTGTAATACGGCAAAATAGCAAAAACACATTTGTTACCAAAAAAAAGGGGGAATAAAATATATAAATAATTATAAAAAAGAAAACTACTGAAGCGAACCTCGTTACGTAAAAGTAGTATTTACTTTTCAATCTTACATCAACCGCAGCATGTCAGGATAAAAAAGAAAATAGTAGTATAAAGAACAGAGAACTACAAAACACATCGAACTAAATTGGCTGTCTCTAATAGCAACCAACTCAAACAGTAGTTAACGTTAAGTAAAGATCCCAAACACACATTTACTGAGCTTAATAATAATAATAGAAAGGACACTATTTCGTCAGAGAGCGCGGCTGCGATTTCTTTTGAAATGGAACTCGATGTCGTTTGTCCAAATAACACCTCTGAGCCGTTTGCAATCAGTTTCCTTTTAAATGTTAGCGCTCTGTCACAATGCCAGGCTTAGGATCCATTTGTCGTATAACGCCTTTTTACGTTATTAAAAGGTGTCCTGTTCAAATCTGTAGCTTTGCGTTCTGGAGAATGAGCGGCAAAGCGGTATGAGTCACATTTCACTCTCAAAAGAATTGAAAATTCTTTTATTGAAGCAAATGAAATCTCATTAGGAATACTAATTCGGATTAAATTAGCACTGTAATTGATGCATCTCTCAATTTGCAACAGAAGTAGAAATTACATAACTTATGAATGAAATAAAAATATCCTATATATATATATATATAATTTATTTACTAATTTGTTTAGCATATAGATTTTTTATTAATTTGTAAATATTCAAATATTTTTTCCTCCTCTTTCACACTTTTCATAGCAACTAAATATCTTTATGTTGGAGTTTTCTCGGAGCCACAGTTTTTGGTAACGTTTTGGCGAGCTTACTAAAATTTATCTTCTAATTTATTTACTAAAGAGATATTGATTATATTATCTCCTAATATAAATTTAGTAGAATGTATCAAAATGAGGGAACCCAGAAGTAGGAAGTTTAATTCCAAAAATGAATGCAAATCATAAAAAAAACTTTTTAAGGGGACTTAAATTTAAATCATGAATAACAAAAATTCAAACTTTGAAAAGAAATTTAATAAACCAAGTAATTACCGTTATTGACCGAAAATTAGATGACTTTTCAAACGGAACAAACCAACAATAATTAATAATTATTGTTCAATGAACAATAATTAATAAATGCGAAGGTGTTTCGTCTTTTACTCAAGTAAGAATGATGATGCCACGCGGCCATCCTTCGTCTGGCTTTTGAATGTGCCAGAAAAATGCCTATAAGGAAAAAACATTAAATTTAAAAACTGCGTAGAATTTTACTCTGCAGGACTTTATAAAAAAAAATAAAAAAAATAAAAAAAAAAAAAAAAAAAAAAAGAGAGAGAGAGAAAGAAAGAAAGAAAAAAAAGCACAAATTTAAATAAAAAAAAAGTTATTGCATATATAATAAAAACTACAATGAAATAAGCAAATACAAATATTAATGATCCTAATAAATAAATTAACCAACTTCCCGTGGCAAAATTTTAAGAATTCAAATGGTATAAAGGAAATTAAGAAATTCTTTTCTTAAAAAAATCATGCAAAACTTTTTATATAATAAAACATAATATAAAAAAATTACAATGAAATAAGCAATATTCCTTAATACAAATATTAATTATTCTAATAAATATATTAACTAACTTCCCGTAGGAAGCCTGTGAGTTTGTTCGCTAATAACTCAAATTTACCACAGCTATCGTCACCAAACTTCTACAATTCTTTTCTGGGTCCTGGAAAAAGGTCGACGTCTACTTAAAAAAAAAAAAAAAAAAAAAAAAAAAAATCTGAAATGTTTCAGATTTTAAATTACGTCCAAAGGGGCGTTTTTTAACATTTTGTGTGTTACCTTTCTTTATTAAATATCATGTTCCTCGCACTTAAACCATAAGATCCAGTGCAACAGCAATATCGCAAAATAGTTTTAAAACGAGCATATCTTTAGAATTTCCGATACAGAGACTCACGCGCTGGAGATAAAAATGTTTTTTCTGCACAACGTTGCCATTGCTCGCTTTGAAATCCTTGAGTTTGTTAATCAAAAATTCGTCAAAGTTTTAAAAAATAGGAAATCGATCATAAAACAAATTTCAAATTTCAAATTTGGTCTTCCACATGCTCATATTCGTTGGAGGATTACGTTATTCAAAATTCGATGACTCTATGTACCGTTATTTTATGACAATGTGAGAAGTATACATACATTTACGCAGATTTTCATTATTTAATTTCTTCAAATATAATGCAGGACTCTAACATTTTATGGCAACAGTTTGAAAAGTGAACCGACATTTATCCGTCCGACGCAAAATGCCAAAACGAAAGTAATAGTCCTTCGGGACTCAAGTCCCTTTGGACTAAAAAAAAAACCTGAAACGTTTCAGATTTTAAACTACGTCCAAAGGGGCTTTTTTTAACATTTTTTGTGTTTACATTCATTTATTAAATATCACGTTCTTCGCACTTAAACCATAAAATTCAGTTCAACAGTAATATCGCAAAATAGAGCATAGCTTTAGAATTTCCCATACATAAACTCACGCGTTGGAGATATATATATATATTTTTCTGTACAACGTTGCCATTGCTCGCTTTGAAATCCTGAAGTTTGTTAATCAAAAACTAGTTAAAGTTTTGCAAAATAGGAAATCGATCATAAAACAAATTCCAAATTTCAAATTTGGTCTTCCCCATGTCCATATTCGTAGGAGGATTACGTCATTCAAAATCCGATGGTTCTACCGTTGTTTTATCACAATGCGAGAAATATACATACATTTATGCGGATTTTTCATTATTTAATTTCTTTAAATATAACGTAGGGCTATAATACTTTGTGGCAACAGTTTGAAAAGTGATTCGCCGCTTGTAGTGAATCGACGCAAAATCGCAAAACGAAAACAATAGTCCTTCAGGGACAAAGATGCGATTTCATCAAAAAAGATAAAATTAAAAAAAAACTCATTTGAACTTTGAAAAAAAATCGCTTCGAGGTGCAGTAGCTCTTGTCTAGATGCACGTATGTACCAAATTTCGTAGTCGTGGGTCTATTACCTTACGCGCAGCACGAACGAAAGGCAGACACACAGACAGGCTCTTTCTTTTATTATAGTAGGTAGAGATTATTAAATGGGATTTTATTGATAATTTTTTTCTTTAGCCTTGACAAAAGACTCCTCATACAGGCTTGATTTCTACAAGGGCAAACGGCACCACTTTCAATGCCCCACGGCTCCACTTTAATGGTCCCACATAATTCTGTTACAATGTTTAAAACATTTAAAACTTTACATATTTAATTCAAGTCTGGGACATTTGGAAGAGAGAACCTCCAAAACAGATTTTACCCAGGTGCTCCAGTTTTGTAAACTGGTTCCGATCCAAACTTAACGTTGATGAGAATCAAGGCAAATCTCTCCACGAAAAGGAAAGCCAATAAGACAGCTGTTGAGTTCATGCTCAACTTGCCTCTTGGCAAAAGAAAATTTCTGTTGATGTAATGGAATTTCTGAGTAGTCTAAATAGTCTTACTTGAAAATAATCCCATATTTTTTTTATGTGTAACGGAAATCAGTTTATATTAGAAACTTCTCCACAAAGACATCTGTCTGCCTTTAATTTCCTTGCTGCAATAAACGAAACTATCTGGCTATCATAGACCATAAACATTTTCAAAACTTTAGTGTAAATGAGAAAACTATACGGAACAACCCCTCAAAAAAACAATAAAAATTTTAAAGGAAATTTAAAAAAAAGGGGGGGAAGAAAGGAAAACTGTTCTATGCTAGAGTGTGGGAAAATTATTCCTTTTTATCAGTATAGCAAAGGAATTTGTAACGTGCCCTTTCTTTCAAGGATTTCTGAAAATCGCAAAAAATCGGCTAATTATGTTAAATTCTGGATATAACTTCCCCTGAAAAATTACTTTTCCATTTATCCAAGTCATTGGAAAATAAAAAGTAATAGTGATTAATTTGATTGCTAAGCGAGAATGACTGAAAAAATTCTTCAAGACCAAATTATAAATCGCTTTAAAAAATGTGTTGAATTTTGAAATAAAGCTCTGTGTAATGTTTTATTGTCATCACAATACATAAATGTGGAAAATTTCAAGAAAAATGGTTCTGTAGAAAAGAGTCAAAACGTAACATCAAAATTTTACCTAAATGAGCAAAGAGAAAAACCAACTACATAAAACACAGTAAGAGTAACTGAATTATGTTATTACTTATTTTATGCAATTAGTCTTCGTAAGTGCATAAAAATGCAATCATTTACACAAACATAAATTTGCTTATAACTCCTTAAGTTTCTATCTTCTTCTTTCCCAAATAATTAGTAACTTTTTCGTCTGTCTCATCTATCGTGTTTCATCAGTTCAGAGACAGCTCTTTTATCCGAGATGACATCATTATTCTTAATATTCCTTAAAATGTAGATCCAATCATCTTATGCACAAAGTGCTTACCATCAAAATGTCGAAATGAATCTCTACTTGACAATTTATATGAAACTCCTGTGAAGATTAGGGTCTTTCCTTATTTTGCTTTCACGGCCTCTCCTTAACTTATTTTTCTACATTAGTCTACATATCCTTCGTATTAAAAAGAAAACTTAATAGAAGGCAACTTAATAAATCTGAAACTAAACCAACTTTCTTATACAAAAGTTAGAGAAATTGTTTAACTTAAAAAATGAATAAAACTGTAAGGAAATTTCTGGAAAATATTGTTTAGAGTTGCCCGAATATTAATGCTTTGCTTTACTCAGTATTAACGCTTTTGCCCAGTATGACCGTCATCAAGGCAAAACGAAACCTCTAATCGTTTCTGACTTGAACCACTGCTGCTCTTAATTCAGTCAACGCTGCATCCCTAGTATGACGGCCTTCATCCCAGAGTTACTCAAACCCGCTTATTTCGTGAAATGGATCGATAACAATCAGGCTTATTTGCCGAACACGTTTGCAACTTCACTGACTTCTCTTCCTCTTTCTTTCTCTCTTCCTTTTTTTTTTTTTTTTTTTTTTCTTTTATTCTTTTTCTGCCATGGTCTTTTCTAGACGATATATTTTTATTTTAAAAGGAGCGTGTCCCGCAAATGGTTGGCTTGGAAAGGCGATCGGCTTAAGCCCCGTGGTGGGTTTCAATGCTGAATTTGACATTTATCGGGGTTGTGAGACGAGAGGGGGTTGGGTAGAAAGCTAGAAGCACTCTTCAACAAAAAAGGGGCACGCGGACATATGTTCGTGACGACGGGACCTTCACTACGGAGGATAACTGCTCAATGCCGAAACTGTAGCGATCACTTCTCCTAAAATGGCAAATAAAAACAGTATCATGCAATACTTTTAACGCTGTTTTACAAATAACACCTGTTCATCATCTACAGAACATTATTACAGGAAACGTAAACTGAGAATAAAACCTTTAATTTATCAAAATAAAAAGTTAATTAAATTTAAAATGGAACAGGATAACTTAATTTTGTTTAAGTTGATCTATTTGTACCTAACTTTATTTCAACTATTTCATGAATAAATTTAATGTTTCAATAGGGATAATTTTTCTGATATTCAAATTATTTAAATTTACGCTGAAACTGCGATTTATATTTTTCGATTTTTCTAACATAGGAAACTAAATTAAAGAAAAGATATAATCATAATACTGTTAGAATTCACAGTCTGTGTATTCAGCATTCAATTTCGGAAATGTATTATAAAAAAAGAGAGAGAAAGAGAAAGGAGGCAGTTATGTACCATGCATTATAATGCATGACATTAAAATATTTTCTATAAATGAAACTATAGCTGCAGATATTCATAAAAATCTACCAGTTTACTATATTTCAAAAGTAAGTCGCTACGACTTTTTTTAAATAAAAAAATATGAGGCAAAGAATTCAGAAATGTTCATCTTTTCTTCTAGAGAAAGGTTGCCAACAGAATCAGATTTAGTATCTTTTAAATGTCCGACACTTTGCTTCCATGATTTAGCACTCCCAGCATAAAAGCCTCGCTACCGTTAGCATAACTATTTCTTTATCTTGAAACAAAAAGGTAAATATATAGCCAGTACAAAATTAAATATAAACGGCGCGTCTAAAAGTTTTAGGGCTATTTAATTATTAATAAATTCCAGAAAACTTGTCAAACGATAATTGACTTATTACTGTGACATCTCAAATTACTTTTCCTAAAATTTTGTCTGCTTTTCTATATTTTGTGCAATTAATAGATTTAATACAGTGAATATTTTCCGTTATACATTCGAAAATAGAGCAGGGAATAGCAATAAAGCTTTGTCGTAAAGCTGAAAAACAGTAACGTAGAAATTGGAAATGCTGCGCAAAGCATACCGGCAAGGCCGTTCCTAGGCCATTGGATGTCTGCGTACTTTCCTAAGATTGCCACCCCAAATTTAAAAAAAAATGTTCAATGATTAATAAAAATTTTGTTTCATACTCACTAAGTACTTACATATGACAAATTTTATACAAATTACTTACATATGACAAGTACTTACAAGGAATTTAAAATATTTAGGCGTGGTATCGCGAGAGTCCGGCTGCTTTCTGACTTTAGCCGCCCGCGTTCTTTTACGCAGCCCCCCCCGCTAGGAACGGCCTGCACACCGGGATCATGCATTAACATGATAAAGCTGTAAAAACAGTGACGGAGGTACTGTAGATATTGTGTAAAGAATATCGGGTTCATGCATTAATCTGATCCAATATTCTTTATTTGCAATTATGCGAACATGTTGATGATAGTCTCGAATGCATTGAGAAAAATTGTCTCCTGTCTCGTCGAATGATAGCTGATGAGCTTAATATCAGTAAAGACCTGCTCACAAACTTGTCGTGAAAAATTCTGAAATATAAAATTTTCTTTTCGGTATGTTCCTCGTGCATTGAGCCTCTTTAGTGGCTGAGTAGTTAAGATCGCTGAATGCTGGAATTTCAACCTTGGTTCGATCATAGGTTAACGGGCTAGCTGCATGGGCACTTTTCCTGGTTTTCTCCATGGGTAATGCGAAAGCGAGCTAATTTCTCTTTAACAAACTCCACTCCGTAGTCATCTGCTTAGACCTGCAGAACGCGTTTGTCTCGCTGCAGTGACCATGTGTTCTAGAGGCACTCAGGAAAATCAAATAGCCATCCAACTTATTTCATCTAATCAAAGATTATTTCAAAAACAGAAATTAAATTCAACAGTCAAATTTAAACGATTCTAACTTCATCCAATATAGTTTCCCTCAGAAAAAGACAGCAACATAAAATACCTCGTCAAGGCTCATAAGTGAGTGTAGCCTTTTGAAATTTAACTTTTAAATCCATTACATCTGGCATATGATCATCCACACGACAGTGATTGTATTCGCGGATGACAAAGCATTTGTGGTCAGAGGAAGCGCTCATTATATTTTACAAAACAATAGCTATAAAATCCATAAATATCTTCAGAATTAAAATTAATCATTTTTGAAAAAAAATCTCAAGCAGTTATTTTCCACAAACAGCGACAACCGATTACTTGTAATCCAATATTTACAGCAAATGAAAAAAAAAATTAAGATTCTTAACGAAATTAAATACTTTGGAGTAATTATCGATAAAAAAGTTTCTTGAGTTTTCCATCTTAAACAGCTAAAGTGAAAAAAATTGCCCCGTTGTCAGAACATTGCATCGAATGCTGGCCTCTAATTGGTGTTTAAAACCAGGAATTCAGACAAATTATAAATAGCACAGTCACAGAAAAAAGTCACGTATGCAGCATCTACTTGGGCAATTCTTATGACAAAAAATAGTATTCAACAACTTTTCCTTCTCAACATATCAAGAACGTATAGAACTACTTTCACCTCCGCAATTTCAAATTTTAACAGAAATACTACGTTTACATATCAAAATACAGTTGACAGTGGACAGAAGACGGAGACATCATCATTCTACTAAGAGATTAGGTTGTATTGTCTAGCGTCGCGGCTAGCAGGTATATTAAATAATATTGTAATATATTGTAGCCGTTGTGGCTCATGGTATAATTACATAATTTGCATAATTATTACATAATTTCAAATTACTTTACAGCAGAAAGTACACTTACAATAGTACACATTATAAATACACTTTACAGACTTCATATAAATTTACAAACGTATACTGCGCAGTATCCAAACACAGTAATAGTACACATATCAAAGAACCGATTGAAGCTACTAAAGCTGAAATGTTACAACTTAATGTCCCGCCAAAGGGCTTTGGTAACAGCTTCAACTCAGCCAACTACGAGTCCAGATACTCGTATCTCGATTATCACCGAGCTCAAAAAGAACTTCTACAACACGTCACTACCACAAAATTAGTATGTCTATCATCTTAACTTTAACGTATGGTTCCTAAATAGAAGGACCTCTTAAATTCTACCTCGTATGGAGAACTATCATCTTCGGACTTCATCATGTGTCAGGTCCAATCGGGATTCTTTGAGGATACTGGGAAGAGCAGTAACGAATCATCCTGCTGAATGCCAGGAAAAACACTGAAGTATCAAAATAGAAGGAAATACAGGCTGTGTATGTATGTTCAAGAGGCCCAACAAAATGATTAAAATACAGAAAGGCCAATTAGCGAGCGAAAACAGTATATTCTAAGCAGAATTAATTACACTACAGAAAATACAAGAATAGGTAAGAACAGCCAATATCAACAAACTGCATATCGAATCATATTATATACAAACAATACTGCAAATAAGCATTACGCGCTATTTGGAACACACAAAACATTGCCCGGTAGTAGGAAAAAAAGTTAATAGATATTAAGAAGATGCAAAGAACAGTACGTTATTATCTCACGGTCAAAGAACACGAAGGAAACGAACAAGCAGAAAAACTTGCAACAGAAGCTGCACAAGACACACCAACAATAAACAGCTACGCATTATTCACAAAATGGCCAAGAATTCGTCTAACTACCAATCTGCAACAAATAGCTATGACAGCATGGTAACAGGAATGAGATATCCTACGAAAGAGAAAAAGGACTTGGCGAGAATTTTCTCTAACTGTGATTCCAATAGGCTTGCAGTTATTCTGCAAATTAGCTAAATTTTATCAGGCCATGATCTATTTCTTGCATACTTTTACTCCAGAAGCTCCTAATTCGCTGCAAATGCACGTATCATCAGCAGATAAGTGCATCTGCAACGAATTAGGAGAAGGTCTACATTATGTTTTCAAATGCTCAATAACAAAATGTTTCCACATTCATCATCCTTCAAAATAAATAGCCTTCCTGATGAAAAGGAAGGAACACAGAAGAAACATCATCAAAATATGGTAACAAACATATCATATGGTAACAAACGTAGACGCAGATTTATATTATCTCTGAAGAAAAATTTTTACATCTAAAGAAAAATTCCATTATGTCAACATCTTTTTTTTTTCCCTTTCAGGTCTTTTGCATGCATAAAACGCCAAGTAATTAGCATTCATATAAACGACATTCCAGATAAGCATTCATTATAGGAAGCACTGAACATCTTAAGAAGTACAAGAGTCTCACATATAGTACGTACGATTTTGTTCTTATAAATCTCAAACATCAGTGCTAGAAACATCAGAAGTACTGAACATAGTAACGATATTTAACTTAAATTCTTTAAGTTAGATGATTTTACAATGTTGAAGTCGAAGAATAGCACCTGTTGACCCCCACGATAAAGCACTGGTGCCCTCGCCTGCTATGAGCTATCACCTAACTATCTCTCTCCTTAAACACACAATTCTTGAGTGTCTTGGCATATTCAAATAACCTTATATTCTCACGCGTTGATTGCAACAGAAAAAGAATTTTTCTATGTCATGATTTTATCCAAATGGGAGATATTTATACTGAATTTTTAAAATTCTGACCGGAGATGAGATTTGGTGCTTTGTTTATGACTTTGAAATAAAGCGGTATTCATCTACTTGGGCCGGAGAAGGTTCATCAAGGCCACAGAAATTTTATTTCAGAAATCTCCAGTAAAGATGATTTTGGTCACCTTTGTTGAATGAAAAGGGGTAATTTACGAAAATTCTTTCCTGAGGGACAGTCAGAAATCCATATTTAACGAAGACGCAATATATATATATTTCTAAAGAGAATTTGATGCGCAAGGCCTGAGAAATTTCACTTGATTAACTAGCTTCTGCTGTGAGACAAAGCACTGTAACATAATTCCATTCTCGTCAAGCCGTTTCTAGCAAAGGAAAGTGTCATAATTTTCAGCAAATTTTGTATATAATAATGGCAAAATTTTGCATTTGGTGACATTTCCAGATAAATCACCAGTAACTGCCTACTCCACTTTACCTCAAATCGAAGATTAACTATTTAATTTTTGCCATAATTTTTGAAGTCATATTTTAGAAACCCTCCCCCTTTCCTTTTCATTTCATTTATGTAGTTATTCAGTTAGCCTCTCATTCTACTCCTCTTTTCTGGTCACTCTGATCTCAAATGAATTTCTCACTTGAATCACCTTGATCTACTATGTTAAATTATCACAACTAACTAGGATACCTTCTTCTTGTATAAAGCGATTCAAACACACTAAGAGCAGATCCTGAATTCACCCAGAGAAACCTTAATCGCGCTTCGGGAAGAATTATGGTTTTGAGGGAAAAGTAATACATTTAGAAATAAAAAAACAACGGTTTGATTATTTCGGATGTTGTAGACCACGGGCTCTCAATCAGGAGAAATCCCCCCCTTGAAGGGAATTTCAGGGGAGGAATGCGATCAACCTTTTTGTTAGCTGTTCAGAATTTAGTTTTAGTTTATGAATATAAAGCAAACTACTTTTTTTCAAGTTTTGATATTCATCAACATTTTTTACACTTTCTGTTGTTTCATTAACAAAAAAAGTTTAAAATAATCTAAATCTAAATAAGTGTACACGTATTTCTTAAGTCTGGGAAATGAAGGGGGAAACTTCTAACAGTGGTAAAAGGAGGACACGGAGCAAAAAAAAGATTGAGAATCGCGACTCTAGGCGAATGGTTCTCAGCCTTTTTTTGCCTCTTAAACATTTTTCACCATTGCTATACGATAATTTTTCCTTTCCTACTTTCCTAAACTCGAAAAATACCTCTACATTTATTTCAATTTAGATTATTTTTTTTTAAAATTAAACCAGAAAATGTTGATAAATACCAAAACTTAAAAGCAATATTTTTATATTCATGAACTAAAACTAAATACTTAACAAGTAATTAAAAGGTTGATCGCATCACTCTAAAACTTGAAATTTCCCCCAGAGAAAATTTCTTCGTTGCTGAGAACCCTCCTCTTGATGCAGACAAATGGGTTTCTTCAAACTAAAATGTTTTTTTATATCTTCAAAAATTTCACCAGTTAAAAACACTAGGTAGCACGGATTTACCACACGGACTGTTGTAGCCAATCTCTAACCTTTTAACCTGAAAGATTAGTAAGCTACTAATCTTAATATATTACTTCTGTGCACATAACCTTGCAAAAATTACTAATTTCAACAGTCCACTGTATTTATGATTTCTAAGGTGTGGAAAAAGATAGATAGAAAAGTAAAGTATTTATTTGAAAGCTCATATCTTCGTACTACTAGCTGAAATCGGAACACCCTCTCTGAAAAATGCGAAAATCATTCATACTGTCTCTACATTCCAGTAGACGTTTGAGCTCTAAATGAATGGATTTATTTTTTTTTTCTTTTTATTTTATTGCAAACCAGATAGAAGCTAGTATGGAATGCGCCGTGTTAAGCGAACAATGCTAGTATTCTAAAATATCTTTGTGCGATTGATAAATTAATTTAAAATTTCACTAACATCAGTGGCTTCTTCAGTATACTAAAGCGGAAAGAGTATGTTTCCCGGGCTTCAAAAGCAGAAAAATAGGTCCTTAACTTTTAAGAAAGCTGTAGCGATAACTGAAGAATTCTCGTTATCATAACTTATCCCCGTATGTCACTCGCAATGAAGAGCTCACTTTCTCTGCAGAGGACTTCTGTTTACATGCCTGTTTCGGTAAGAGGTTGGGGGGCCCACCCAATGTGTAATGGAAACCCTTCCCTCGAGGATGTTTAAAAAACAATGTACGCACTTGAACACGACACCCCTGAGATTAGAGGAACTGATTACACTGTTTTATCAGGATCCAGAGAAGGACTGCTTCCCGATTCAAGCTGCTTGCTTGGAAGTCAAGGGTAGAATTATTAGCCTGACGAATAAACACAAATCCTTACCTCTTGCTTAAACACTTTTGTCAGAAATGTTAAAAGTATGAAAATAATAGAATTACGTATTATTCAGAATCTTAAATTTATTTTTAACCCTTAAAAGAGCTGCTAGCGATAAAATTCAATTAGCGATAAAATCCTGTCCTTTCCAAGTAGATAAATAAAAGGAACACGACAGCCAGTTGAATTTTTGTGACATCTCTTATTTATCTTAGATAATATGAAAGATCTCTTCTCATCAGGGTAAGAAAATAAATTGTTTAAACATGATGTTACCTGTAAATGTTTTGATAAAATTTCCAAAAACGTGATATTTTACATCATGAATTATGAGAAATAAAATATGTTTCGCATACGCTGTAAAATATTTAATTGTGAAATTTCTTGTTGTGCTTCCTTCTGTACATTATCATCTGCGTTCAAACAAGACCGATGATGAAATTTTGAAATTCTAATGCTCTTCATGTATTATATTTCTAGTTGCAGAGTACTTTCAGTTGAAGATTTATGTATTTGTTCTCTATATACAGTTTTTACTTTTCAAGGAATTTTATTTCAAGTTGCAGACTATTTTCAGTTACAGATTTATGCCTGTATTCTCTATTCTAATAAAACATTTTTCAGCTTTCAAGGAATTATACGCATCTAGTCCTTTTACGCGTGGGGGGATTGAGGAAGAGTTCTTATTATTTTTCAGAATTTATGCAACAAAACCTGGAGAAAGTAATAACATTAGAAAAGTATTTTATTGCGTATTGACCAATATTAATTATGTTGCATAATAACAGTTTTTTATTTGAAAAATTAAAAATTAAATACAGGAACAGGCAATGAAAAATTTAATATATAAAAGGATTCAATAAATAAGTACACTTGTTTTTGTACACACAGATATTAAAAATTGAAGAACATGTATTCAAATTCGTGGCTTTTTCTTTTCTTTTCTTTTCTTTTTTTTTTTTTTTTTTTTTTCCCTGTGATATTTTCTTATATTGCTTTATGTTCGTTACTTAATTTTTCTGTACATAAAAAAAATTAATTTACTTTACGTTATCTACTCACGTTATATTTCTGCGCATAGCTTTGTAAATTGGTCTTTTCATGAGCATATGGCTATAATGAGAGGGATTAAAATGATTGGAAATAATTACATGATTGTAGAGTTTCCATCAAGGACTGAATGTTATAAGGGCTACATTTGAGGTAACCATCATTTCGATGTGATTAGATGCAAATGTTGCTATGAAATTTTCTTTTAAGAGATTGTTACCAAAAATTTAACTAACCAAAATTAATTATTAAAAAAATTTTTTAATAATTAATTACAGAATATTAAACATCGATTAGCTTATATTTCTTTACCTTCGATGACTTCACTCAAGGTATTTTATTTTTCGTCACATATTGGCAGTTCTAATTATTGTTTTCAAGTATCAGTAGTTTTCCTTTTTTTTAGTTAATGAATTTGATATAGACACACCAATCATTCGGTAGCAATCATATACATTATTTCTGTGATAAGATGTTTGTTCTTTATTTTTACTAAAGAACATGGTAAATCTTTCTCCAAAGACTGCATAAGTAGATAGAAAATGGGGGTTCTGCTGCACGGGGTGTGGGGTGTGGGCGTGGTCAATGATGTCACACAGAGGGCGGGGCCAAAGGCAACGTCATCACACTAGTAGGCGGGGTGACGAGTGGAGTTGAGGTGTTGGTAGATTGCTGATTGAGTTGTAGACCTCCTGCTTTTCATTTAAAGTTAGTTTTTTTATATTGGCAACAGGAAATATTTTCTGCATCTTAACTTTGATGATATAGCGATGCTGCCCTCTCTTGACGAAAAAGTGAATTATATGTTTTAGAAATATATTTTTTAAGTCTGGTGTTAAAATTATTCAATGCGCGACTCTGAAAACAATGTAAAAGAAATAAATATAAAAAAGACTTTCCTTTAATGATAGTTCATCATGTCATGAAAATGAAACTACAAGATAATTTGTTTTTATTACTCAATTTTATTCTGATACTTTTATCCTTTCCAGTTTTAAATGAAACTTTAACTTATTTCTTAGGTTTTCTGTTCATAATAACATATTCATTTACTGTCATATTTTTTTTAATACTTAACGTTTCTAATTTGTAATATTTTATTTAATTTCCTCATACTATTTTTTTTTCATACCTTTCATAAATTTCAGCATACCCTGATTTTTAATTTATATGTTATATTTCACAAACGTTCCCGCGCATGCTCTTTATTTGTTACACTGCTTAATTTTAGATGCAATTTCACACTTTTTTTTAACGTTATAATGTTCAATATTTTCTGAATTTTAACTTCATTTACTTTTTTTAAACCATTCTAGTATTCTATACACACTTTAACTTAGTGGTTTGAAATTCTATTTAGAAAGAAACGTTTATTTTTCATGATCTTAGTTCTTTTACTAAATTTTCTACAGAATATCTAACTTCTTTCACATGTTCAACAATATCTTCCTTACATTACCGAATTTTTTTTTTTTTAAACTTAAGTCTATAACTCTTAATTGCTTTTTTTACGTTCACGATTTCCCTTCTGTGTTTATATTTCTTAATTCTAGTTTAACTTATTTATCATAATGTTTTTATTTCCGTCTCGTCACTCGTAATTCCAAAATTTTATCCCTTTTTATCCATTTTAACGATATGGATTGTTTTCATTTACTCCATATTCAAATATCTCCTTACAATTTTTATAATACTTGTTTTGTTCCTCGATCATAATGGATCATCTACAGGTTTTACTCAGAAATTTCCATTCACAACTTTACAGTTTAATACCATTTATATCTAAATGTATTTCTTTCTCATATAGTTTTATGGTCTTCTTTAAGTTTCTAACATCATGTTTAGTATTAAATCCCGATTACCTTTAAGTGTGTTGATAATTTTCATTTCTAATTTTACAATCACGTTCAGTGTTTCATCCACACATACCAAAATATTTCTTACATTTTATGATATTTAGTCTATGTCATATTTCAGCACTTCAAATGAATTTACACTGCTCACACTATTATTTTTTCATGTTTTAGAGACACTAACTATACTAATTTTACTATTTTTCCTGCACTAATTGCATCTATGTCAGCACTCATGATAAACTAGCAATTGTTTTGCATCACATGCATAAAGAAATTCTTAAAACCAACTTTTTCAATATCGTACTCAAATTACTGTTTTCCAGATGGGAATTACCAGTATTCTTTGGTTTTACTCTGTTACATCTTTTTAAATTTTAACATCTTACTTTTAATTCTAACATACATCTTTTGAACAGTTTTTTCTTTTAATGATAGCCTTACCTTATTTGTTAAAATTAATTCTTTCATTCACCTTCTTTACTACCTTTCAGTACCTTCATAATTCACTATGCAAACGCAATGTCTTTCACTGACATTCTGTTTAATAATACCACAAGTTTCCTTAATTGACAAAAAGCGAATTATTTCTCATTTCAAAATAGAACTACTATATTTTTGCACAAACATTACCTTTATCCATTCAAGCCACCCCTTAACCTGTAACTCACGTAGCGATAGGAAAGGAGATTTTTATCATATGCTCTTTCGACATTTGAGGTTTCTAGAACTTCTTTGACAGTTACATCAATACCATCAGAAAATATACTTAACACTTTTACCCAGTTTAAAGACAACATACTGTTATAAGAATGGTTTTAGTTAAATTTATAACACAAATAAACGCATTTTGTGCTAAAGAGGCATAAACATTTAGATTCAGAATATTTCTTTTTAATCCGATGTAAGACTTGAATTTCATTCATGATACGGATTGTCTCTTGATTTTCTTTTTGTTTACCTTACACTAATAGAAAATTTTTATTTTACAAGTTCAGCTTTTAACGAAATAAAAACTACGATACACCTGCTGTTTTTAAGAAAAGGAACTTTGATATATTTCTGGAAATGTAAATGCTTTTAGAGTTTTCTTTCAATAACATTGATTTTGATTACTTTACTAACTTCAATACTTCTCTTATTAGCTAATATGAATGAAAGAAGATTGTCAAAAATGTGACACACTATAATTCTTACGAACATACGTACCTTTACCAGCATACAGATATTACCGATTGAAATGAAGAAAGATACAGATATTTTACTCCAATCTACATTAAATTAAAAAAATATTTAAACTTTCATACATTCCAAAGAATAAACGAAAACTCAATAGATATTGTCATGTTTGTATATATGAG
The DNA here is from genome assembly GCF_044657685.1 of Stegodyphus dumicola. Classification (NCBI taxonomy): domain Eukaryota; kingdom Metazoa; phylum Arthropoda; class Arachnida; order Araneae; family Eresidae; genus Stegodyphus; species Stegodyphus dumicola. The sequence goes on along the minus strand of NC_140772.1, from coordinate 183,884,816 downwards.
ATAAAAGTTTTATGAATGGTATTTAAAGTAATGCTGAGAGCTTCATAAAAGCGAACTTTCACTATGTTAATACACATATCATCAGTTATTTACATTAATCAATGTAATATTAATCATTACATATACTATATGCATATATATTTAAAGTTTAATTGTCTTACAATTGAATAATTAACTATTGAGAGAAAGAGGTTCATATCTTACACTATTTAATTCACATGGAACAAATTTTTCCATCAACCACATTGAACCACGTTTATTAAATTCGCCATAGCTCTTTTATTTCTGCATTTTCGCACTCACGACACATTTTAATTGTAACTATTGATTACCATTTCAAACACCGATAACATAACTCAGTGTAAAACTACATCATAACTCATTTTTTCCCTACTAACTACAATTTTATGTATTCAAGAAGTACATCTAAGACATGATCATTTTCTATGTTCTAGCAAATCGATTCAATTGCGAACACACTATTAAGACTTGCGATTTTAGAAGACTTGCATGTATTAACGATCTCATCGTTTCTTCGTTTTTGTAAGATTCGCATCAAACCATGTCGCATTCGAATGTGGTGTAAGAGATCACTTTTTCTTTTAAACACTTGTAAACAATGGATGCAATTTATAAGAAGAGAAGTATCATGCTGTTTCAAAACATCATCATCAGCATATTTCTGTTTCTTTTGACACCGGCAACATTTAAAAAAAAAAAAGTTTCCTGAGATATTCTTCAAATTCTGTTTTACTTGAAAAATGTCCGAACATTCAATACGATGTAAAGATTCATATTGTTTTAAATTCTTATGCTCACTAAATATTTTTTATCATGATTTACTCTTAAAAGTAACTTTATTAGTTTTCATATCCTTTTTACATGAAAAGAACTTGTGATTATTCACTACAAAATTCTAAGACGAGAAGCTTCGCGACTTTTCAAACTATAAACTTAAATTTCTTAGGTCATACACTACATCTGATGTTTCTTTCATGAGATTTCAAATATCTCTTCAGATTAGTCGTATTCAAGAAACCTCGCAAATATATAACATAAGTTCAGCGAATAATCGCTTCATAAACTCTTAAATTTTGAACACGAGTGAATCACTTGAAGCATATACTGCACTGTAAACATACAATACTTAAAAAAATTGTTATAAAAAATAAAAATACATTCATTTCACCAAGAAGCTTTTCTATTTAAATACATTTATTTATTTCCAAAGAGCAAGTTTCTGTATTATACATAAAATATACTTAGAATTTTCTTTCATTAGTTAATATCAAATTAACAACAATATCCATTTACTGATATTTGATATACATGTTTGCTTTAAAATTAAAACTAAAATTTCAATATATTTCTATTAAAAAAACATAAGGAAAAAAAAATACTCATAACATCAACCAAAGACAGAAATTTAAATAGAATAGCTGTACTTATATTAGTGCATTTTTATAATCTTCATAACATTTCGATTCAAAAAACCTATTAAAAAATAAATGAAACATTTTTTTCTGCCTTAAAGAATCTCTTATATTTTTAAAATTAATACATAAAAATATATCTTCACCAATATATTTAATTCTATCCTCAACACTTATTATAATGCAATCATGTCTTGTTTGTGAAGGATGATTTACAATGCAACCTTCGCATTTATATAGCTTTTTTATCACTGAATTTAATTCAGTTTTGATAGAGTTTATGAGTTCTTTAAAAAGTTCATCATCATCACTTACCATATCCGAACAATTGTTTTTACATTTGATTTGCAACGGTAAAATAATTTCAAAAATACTTTTATATAAAGTATTAGATACATCAGGAATAATTTCTTTCAATTTTTTTAAAATATCACAGTTTACTTTTAGGTATGTAGGTTTTAGTTTAAAAGAATTTTCATCTTGTTTAAAAACTTGTTGAAAAATACACTCACCTTCTTTGTTGAAAACTACCAACTCATTATTGCAAATGATGCTAGCACTCGTATAGACAAGATTAAATTCATATATTTTTGAGGAAAATTCTTGCCATGTTGCAGGAGTTATAACAACACCGCGTGTAGTAGGGTATAATATTTTATTTTGTTCCACACATTCACGTATATGAATGTTCATTCTGTTTTCAAACTGATTTATGGACACAAAATATCCCCAACCAAGAGTCCACTGTGCAATCAACTTCGAACTTCCTTTTTTCTGTTCTCGATTATTCGGCATGAAGATATTTTCAGGAACAGACTTCATATAGTGGGCAAACCAGTCATCCTCTGGAAGTTCATCCTCATTATCTTCCAAGCGTCGTTTTTAATTTTCGAAATTTTTATGTTTCAGAATGTGATACTAATTCTAGGATCTTTAACGTCAGGTTGAGAAGGTATTCCGTGCATCCAAAATTGATTCGTTGGGGGTTTCATTACAAGGAGAGTTCCATGAGTTAAGTCCACGCTTCGAGATGTGAAATTTCGCCTGGTAAATACCATTTGACGTTTTGCACCTAAACTGATGATAGGTATATCACTTTCAGGTTCGAGACAAGTTTCATTGTCTTTATGCGTTGAAATTTTCGCCACTCCGTCAGGATAATAGTTCAATAAAGCAAAATTATATTTTTTGCCAGTTATCGTTTCAACATAATCTTTTACATTTAGAAGAGTTTGAGTCCATGGTTCTGCACAAATGCTCGTTCCAGAGAATTCGTGACTAAGTCCTTCATCACCAAAACCGAGTACTTTTCTTCGTGGAACATACTGAGTCCCATTAATTTCAAAACTAATATTTTTAAAATCATAATTTGATAGTTCATTTAGCAAAATATCAGCTTTATTTCGTGAATAAAATTCTTCGCATAATTCCACATTTAACTCTGTATCACATATATTCCTCATATTCGCTTTTGAATCTAACGACAATTCTGAATGATATAGAAATACGTAGCATTCTTAAATAGCAAAAATTATCTAAAACATACATTAACGAAATGATTTCATCAACACTTATCGTAATACATTCTTGTCATGTCTTGTTTGTGAAGCCAGTCTTTCCGGCGTCATATGTGTAAAAATAATCATGATAGGATAGTGGGAAAGAGTTATAGTGTCCTAATGTTGTTATTCTGAACCTCGATATTACATATATGCATAAGGAGAATCTTAAAAGCATCATCCACTTATCATGATAGAGTAATGGAAAATTTCTAAAACTCTGATAATCATACGCGAAAGAATGTATTATTTTAAGGTTGTTGTTGCTATTCCAAGTTTGACAATACATACAGAAGTGAAGGAAGACGCTTGATAAGCACTGCACGTTATCATGATAACGTGAAGTCTACAGCGCCTATCAAGGATCTTCCTTCATTTCTGTATGTACTGTCAAATTTGGAATAGCAACAACAACCTTAAGATAATACATTCTTTCGCGTATGATTATCAGAGTTTTAGAAATTTTCCATTACTCTATCATGATAAGTGGATGATGCTTTTAAGATTCTCCTTATGCATATATGTAATATCGAGGTTCAGAATAACAACATTAGGACACTATAACTCTTTCCCACTACCCTATCATGATTATTTTTACACATATGACGCCGGAAAGACTGGCTTCACAAACAAGACATGACAAGAATGTATTACGATAAGTGTTGATGAAATCATTTCGTTAATGTATGTTTTAGATAATTTTTGCTATTTAAGAATGCTACGTATTTCTATATCATTCAGAATTGTCGTTAGATTCAAAAGCGAATATGAGGAATATATGTGATACAGAGTTAAATGTGGAATTATGCGAAGAATTTTATTCACGAAATGAAGCTGATATTTTGCTAAATGAACTATCAAATTATGATTTTAACAATATTAGTTTTGAAATTAATGGGACTCAGTATGTTCCACGAAGAAAAGTACTCGGTTTTGGTGATGAAGGACTTAGTTACGAATTCTCTGGAACGAGCATTTGTGCAGAACCATGGACTCAAACTCCTCTAAATGTAAAAGATTATGTTGAAACGATAACTGGCAAAAAATATAATTTTGCTTTATTGAACTATTATCCTGACGGAGTGGCGAAAATTTCAACGCATAAAGACAATGAAACTTGTCTCGAACCTGAAAGTGATATACCTATCATCAGTTTAGGTGCAAAACGTCAAATGGTATTTACCAGGCGAAATTTCACATCTCGAAGCGTGGACTTAACTCATGGAACTCTCCTTGTAATGAAACCCCCAACGAATCAATTTTGGATGCACGGAATACCTTCTCAACCTGACGTTAAAGATCCTAGAATTAGTATCACATTCCGAAACATAAAAATTTCGAAAATTAAAAAACGACGCTTGGAAGATAATGAGGATGAACTTCCAGAGGATGACTGGTTTGCCCACTATATGAAGTCTGTTCCTGAAAATATCTTTATGCCGAATAATCGAGAACAGAAAAAAGAAAGTTCGAAGTTGATTGCACAGTGGACTCTTGGTTGGGGATATTTTGTGTCCATAAATCAGTTTGAAAACAGAATGAACATTCATATACGTGAATGTGTGGAACAAAATAAAATATTATACCCTACTACACGCGGTGTTGTTATAACTCCTGCAACATGGCAAGAATTTTCTTCAAAAATATATGAATTTAATCTTGTCTATACGAGTGCTAGCATCATTTGCAATAATGAGTTGGTAGTTTTCAACAAAGAAGGTGAGTGTATTTTTCAACAAGTTTTTAAACAAGATGAAAATTCTTTTAAACTAAAACCTACATACCTAAAAGTAAACTGTGATATTTTAAAAAAATTGAAAGAAATTATTCCTGATGTATCTAATACTTTATATAAAAGTATTTTTGAAATTATTTTACCGTTGCAAATCAAATGTAAAAACAATTGTTCGGATATGGTAAGTGATGATGATGAACTTTTTAAAGAACTCATAAACTCTATCAAAACTGAATTAAATTCAGTGATAAAAAAGCTATATAAATGCGAAGGTTGCATTGTAAATCATCCTTCACAAACAAGACATGATTGCATTATAATAAGTGTTGAGGATAGAATTAAATATATTGGTGAAGATATATTTTTATGTATTAATTTTAAAAATATAAGAGATTCTTTAAGGCAGAAAAAAATGTTTCATTTATTTTTTAATAGGTTTTTTGAATCGAAATGTTATGAAGATTATAAAAATGCACTAATATAAGTACAGCTATTCTATTTAAATTTCTGTCTTTGGTTGATGTTATGAGTATTTTTTTTTTTCCTTATGTTTTTTTAATAGAAATATATTGAAATTTTAGTTTTAATTTTAGAGCAAACATGTATATCAAATATCAGTAAATGGATATTGTTGTTAATTTGATATTAACTAATGAAAGAAAATTCTAAGTATATTTTATGTATAATACAGAAACTTGTTCTTTGGAAATAAATAAATGTATTTAAATAGAAAAGCTTCTTGGTGAAATGAATGTATTTTTATTTTTTATAACAATTTTTTTAAGTATTGTATGTTTACAGTGCAGTATATGCTTCAAGTGATTCACTCGTGTTCAAAATTTAAGAGTTTATGAAGCGATTATTCGCTGAACTTATGTTATATATTTGCGAGGTTTCTTGAATACGACTAATCTGAAGAGATATTTGAAATCTCATGAAAGAAACATCAGATGTAGTGTATGACCTAAGAAATTTAAGTTTATAGTTTGAAAAGTCGCGAAGCTTCTCGTCTTAGAATTTTGTAGTGAATAATCACAAGTTCTTTTCATGTAAAAAGGATATGAAAACTAATAAAGTTACTTTTAAGAGTAAATCATGATAAAAAATATTTAGTGAGCATAAGAATTTAAAACAATATGAATCTTTACATCGTATTGAATGTTCGGACATTTTTTTCAAGTAAAACAGAATTTGAAAAAAATCTCACGAACCTTTTTTTTTTTTTTTTTTTTTTTTTTTTTTTTTTTTTAATTTTGCTGGTGTCAAAAGAAACAGAAATATGCTGATGATGATGTTTTGAAACAGCATGATACTTCTCTTCTTATAAATTGCATCCATTGTTTACAAGTGTTTAAAAGAAAAAGTGATCTCTTACACCACATTCGAATGCGACATGGTTTGATGCGAATCTTACAAGAACGAAGAAACGATGAGATCGTTAATACATGCAAGTCTTCTAAAATCGCAAGTCTTAATAGTATGTTCGCAATTGAATCGATTTGCTAGAACATAGAAAATGATCATGTCTTAGATGTACTTCTTGAATATATAAAATTGTAGTTAGTAGGGAAAAAATGAGTTATGATGTAGTTTTACACTGAGTTATGATATCGGTGTTTGAAATGGTAATCAATAGTTACATTTAAAATGTGTCGTGAGTGCGAAAATGCAGAAATAAAAGAGCTATGGCGAATTTAATAAACGTGGTTCAATGTGGTTGATGGAAAAATTTGTTCCATGTGAATTAAATAGTGTAAGATATGAACCTCTTTCTCTCAATAGTTAATTATTCAATTGTAAGACAATTAAACTTTAAATATATATGCATATAGTATATGTAATGATTAATATTACATTGATTAATGTAAATAACTGATGATATGTGTATTAACATAGTGAAAGTTCGCTTTTATGAAGCTCTCAGCATTACTTTAAATACCATTCATAAAACTTTTATCTCATATATACAAACATGACAATATCTATTGACTTTTCGTTTATTCTTTGGAATGTATGAAAGTTTAAATATTTTTTTTAATTTAATGTAGATTGGAGTAAAATATCTGTATCTTTCTTCATTTCAATCGGTAATATCTGTATGCTGGTAAAGGTACGTATGTTCGTAAGAATTATACTGTGTCACATTTTTGACAATCTTCTTTCATTCATATCAGCTAATAAGAGAATTATTGAAGTTAGTAAAGTAATCAAAATCAACGTTATTGAAAGAAAACTCTAAAAGCATTTACATTTCCAGAAATATATCAAAGTTCCTTTTCTTAAAAACAGCAGGTGTATCGTAGTTTTTATTTCGTTAAAAGCTGAACTTGTAAAATAAAAATTTTCTATTAGTGTAAGGTAAACAAAAAGAAAATCAAGAGACAATCCGTATCATGAATGAAATTCAAGTCTTACATCGGATTAAAAGAAATATTCTGAATCTAAATGTTTATGCCTATTTAGCACAAAATGCGTTTATTTGTGTTATAAATTTAACTAAAACCATTCTTATAACAGTATGTTGCCTTTAAACTGGGTAAAAGTGTTAAGTATATTTTCTGATGGTATTGATGTACTTGTCAAAGAAATTCTAGAAACCTCAAATGTCGAAAGAGCATATGATAAGAATCTCCTTTCCTATCGCTACGTCAGTTACAGGTTAAGGGGTGGCTTGAATGGATAAAGGTAATGTTTGTGCAAAAATATAGTAGTTCTATTTTGAAATGAGAAATAATTCGCTTTTTGTCAATTAAGGAAACTAGTGGTATTATTAAACAGAATGTCAGTGAAAGACATTGCGTTTGCATAGTGAATTATGAAGGTACTGAAAGGTAGTAAAGAAGGTGAATGAAAGAATTAATTTTAACAAATAAGGTAAGGCTATCATTAAAAGAAAAAACTGTTCAAAAGATGTATGTTAGAATTAAAAGTAAGATGTTAAAATTTAAAAAGATGTAACAGAGTAAAACCAAAGAATACTGGTAATTCCCATCTGGAAAACAGTAATTTGAGTACGATATTGAAAAAGTTGGTTTTAAGAATTTCTTTATGCATGTGATGCAAAACAATTGCTAGTTTATCATGAGTGCTGACATAGATGCAATTAGTGCAGGAAAAATAGTAAAATTAGTATAGTTAGTGTCTCTAAAACATGAAAAAATAATAGTGTGAGCAGTGTAAATTCATTTGAAGTACTGAAATATGACATAGACTAAATATCAGAAAATGTAAGAAATATTTTGGTATGTGTGGATGAAACACTGAACGTGGTTGTAAAATTAGAAATGAAAATTATCAACACACTTAAAGGTAATCGGGATTTAAAACTAAACATGATGTTAGAAACTTAAAGAAGACCATAATATTATATGAGAAAGAAATACATTTAGATATAAATGGTATTAAACTGTAAAGTTGTGAATGGAAATTTCTGAGTAAAACCTGTAGATGATCCATTATGATCGAGGAACAAAACAAGTATTATAAAAATTGTAAGGAAATATTTGAATATGGAGTAAATGAAAACAATCCATATCGTTAAAATGGATAAAAAGGGATAAAATTTTGGAATTACGAGTGACGAGACGGAAATAAAAACATTATGATAAATAAGTTAAACTAGAATTAAGAAATATAAACACAGAAGGGAAATCGTGAACGTAAAAAAAGCAATGAAGAGTTATAGAATTAAGTTTTAAAAAAAAAAAATATTCCGTAATGTAAGGAAGATATTGTTGAACATGTGAAAGAAGTTAGATATTCTGTAGAAAATTTAGTAAAAGAACTAAGATCATGAAAAATAAACGTTTCTTTCTAAATAGAATTTCAAACCACTAAGTTAAAGTGTGTATAGAATACTAGAATGGTTTAAAAAATGTAAATGAAGTTAAAATTCAGAAAATATTGAACATTATAACGTTAAAAAAAAGTGTGAAATTGCATCTAAAATTAAGCAGTGTAACAAATAAAGAGCATGCGCGGGAACGTTTGTGAAATATAACATATAAATTAAAAATCAGGGTATGCTGAAATTTATGAAAGGTATGAAAAAAAAATAGTATGAGGAAATTAAATAAAATATTACAAATTAGAAACGTTAAGTATTAAAAAAAATATGACAGTAAATGAATATGTTATTATGAACAGAAAACCTAAGAAATAAGTTAAAGTTTCATTTAAAACTGGAAAGGATAAAAGTATCAGAATAAAATTGAGTAATAAAAACAAATTATCTTGTAGTTTCATTTTCATGACATGATGAACTATCATTAAAGGAAAGTCTTTTTTATATTTATTTCTTTTACATTGTTTTCAGAGTCGCGCATTGAATAATTTTAACACCAGACTTAAAAAATATATTTCTAAAACATATAATTCACTTTTTCGTCAAGAGAGGGCAGCATCGCTATATCATCAAAGTTAAGATGCAGAAAATATTTCCTGTTGCCAATATAAAAAAACTATCTTTAAATGAAAAGCAGGAGGTCTACAACTCAATCAGCAATCTACCAACACCTCAACTCCACTCGTCACCCCGCCTACTAGTGTGATGATATTGCCTTTGGCCCCGCCCTCTGTGTGACATCATTGACCACGCCCACACCCCACACCCCGTGCAGCAGAACCCCCATTTTCTATCTACTTGCATATTATGAAAGTGGTATTCCAAGCGAATTATTCACTCGGAAGTTCTGTCCATTCATTCTCTCTATACATCTAGTCGTTTTTTTACATTTTCCCCCTTTAAGTTTATCCAAATCACATTATGTTTTTTTTATATTTGGATATTTTTCTGTTTATACCGTTTTGCGCTAAAAGTATATAAATTCTTTACTATATACTTTTTAAATTGAAATATTTTGATTTGAGTTTTAATTTTATTCAGTAATGAAGATTTAGTTTTGAAAGTTATTTGAGGAAAGATATGAAATATTTGTACTTTTCTATAGGTATAAAATTTAAAAAAAAAAAATAATAAATGAAAAATTCTGAAAGCTTTCAAATTTTACGTTACGCCCAAAACATGTTTTTTTTTTTTTTTTTTTTTTTTTTTTTTTTTAACGTTTTGTTGGTTTTCTTTAATTATCAAATATCATGTTCTTCGCACTTAAATAATAAAATTCAATTCAACAGCAATGTCGCAACATAATTTAAAAATGAGCATATCTTTAGAATTTCCGATACACGGTCTCGCGCGTCGGAGATAATTTTTTTTCCCCCGTACAGTGCTGCCATTGGTTAAAATGGTTGCGTTTGTTAATAAAAAATTCTTTAATATCTAACAAATTATAAAATAAATAATAAATCAAATTCCAAATTAGGGCTTCCAGATGCTAATATTCGTTCGAGGATTACGCTATTCAAAATTTGATCGCTCTAGGTACCATTGTTTTATCACAATGCTAGAAACACACATACATTTATGCAGATTCGTCATTATTTAATTTGCTTAAATATAATACAAGGCAGTAATATTTGGTGGCAACAGTTTTAAAAGTGAATCAACGCAAAATGCCAGATCGAAATTAATAGCCCTTCTGGACTATCGTCCTTTGGCCTAATAACTGTTAATTCTACTTCGGGGTGTAGGACTGTAATCTAAAATTTATAAACGACAACTCTTTTCCATATTTCAAAAACTTTTTTTTTTTAAGCCCAAAGGGCGTTAGCCGAGAAGGGCTATTGATTTCGTTTTGGCAATATGCGTTTATTCACTATAAATGTCGGTTTACTTTTCAAATTCTTGCCATCAAGTATTATCGCTCTGTGTAATATTTGAAAAATTAAATAATGAAGAGTCTGCATAAATGTAGGTATGTTTCTCGCATTGTGATGAAACTACGGTACCTAGAGACATCAAATTTTGAATAATGTAATCTTCCACCGAATATGGGAATCTGGAAGCCCTAATTTGGAATTTTTTTTATTATCGATTTCATTTTTTTTTGTAACACTACAACGAATTTTTGATTAACAAACTGAACGATTTCAAAGCGAGGAAGGGCAACGCTGTAAGAAAAAAACCATTTTTATCTCCACCGCATGAGACAGTGTACCGGAAATTCTAAGGATATGCTCATTTAAAAATTATTTTGCAATATTGCTGTTGAATTGAATTTTATGGTTTAAGTGCAAAGAACATGATATTTAATAAATAAAGGTAACACACAAAAGGTTAAAAAAAGTCCCTTGGGCATAATTTAAAATCTGAAAGCTCAGAATTTTTTACTATTATTATTTTTTTTACGAGATTGTCGAGACATTAGGTATTTTGGAAGCAAGAGAGATAAAAAAATTGGCAATCGCCTTCGTCGGAATCGAACCACGGACCTCTGAAACACCGGCTCAGTGTGCCACCACGAAGGCACGCTAGGAAGGAGGGAGAAATGCCTTATAAGATCAATCACTTAAAAAATTTGATAGGTCTTAGACCGTTGCACGCGTAAAATCATGTCAAAATTAATAATCCTGTAAAACCAGCATGAACTTTCTGTAAATTTAACCTATTTGACGTAATTCTTGGAAAGTGTATAAAAGTAATTTCCTTCTTTAAACACTGAGATCTACATAAGAGTAAAATCATGTTGAAATTAGTAGTGTTTTTCTGCGAAAACAACACCAATATTCTACCGGTGATGTTATACTAATCATAATCTTCTATCTCACGTTATCTATTTCATATACAAAGCGTTAATAAAACGCCCCTTTGAGCGTAATTTATAACTTTAATTGATGTAATTTATAATATAACTAATTAATGAGATTTATAACATATTTAAGTGCTAATTTTTATAAATCTTTGCATTTTTACTGTAAACAAAAAATATTTTTTACATTACGTACAGAATGATCTCTTTCTCGCCTTTTAATAAGGAAGAATTTAAGCGGCTTAAAAGTTTAATAGACTCCGAATTGAGCTGCAGTACGATTTTTCACTTATCTAATAAAATAATTGACAATCTAATCTAATAATTAATACCTAAAACAATAATAAAAAAACTAATGCTAAAATAAACTTTTTTCACAATTTAAAAATTTATTAGCCCATTTTTATTTCCTTGTACGAAGTAAAAATGAAGTATTGTAATCGCGAAAAGTTTCAGGCAGCATATTTCAACGAAAATATCCATTTCGACCGCTATCGAATGCAATTTAACGAAGTTTTTGCGTGATATCTGTACGTAAGGACAGAATAAAAGACTCTTTTCCTCCAAAAAAAAAAAATTATAAAACTGCTTTAAAAGGAATTCTGAAGAGAATTTTTCGTGGCGTCTGTACGAACGTATGTACGTACGTATCTCTCATAACTCAAAAACGAGTAGCCTCAGAACATTGCAATTTTGTATATAGGACTGCTATAACATGTAGATGTGCATCTCGTATTTTGGTTGCAATCGGCCGCACCAAACGTATATAAATATATTTATATATATATCCACTCTGTTACCCGGCTCAGTGATCTCAGTTTCTTTACTCTTATATGTTTGTAAATTGTACATTTTTTGCTTTAAAAATGATTGAGCTATGTTGTTTTTATCTTCCGGTTAAGGTTTTTATGCCTTAAGTTAATCTGTGTGCAATATTTTTAGAATTATCAACAATTTTAAAGTTGTTTAAATGCCGCTAAGCATTTTTTTTTTTTTTTTTTTTTTTTTTTTTTTTTTTTTTTTTTTGACGGCGGCCATTGATTGTTTACATTTGAAACAGTAGACTAGTGGATTTGTTGCCAATCTAGAGAAACTTAGCTTCGCAACAACAAAGATAACGTCTTCATTTATTATTGCCAATTAAATAATGCTTAATCCTTTCTGGAATTTTTTTCGAGGAAATAAGTGTTTAAGAGTTACTTCGTGATTTTTAATGCAGATATTTTGAGTTTTTATGTATTTTTTTACCTTGTCGCGAAGTGAGAACTGAATTAATTGAATGAGAAATACTCAATCTTCTGGGAAAAACTTTTTCTTTTTTTTTGTTTGCTTAATTTCTTTTATACATCGTTCTAGCTTTATTATGGTATTTGAATAGAACATGTGGCAACGATTAGATAATTCTATTCTTTAAATGATATAAATTTTGTGCATTCTGAGTTATAATATGAACGAAATATAATACTTTTACGTGAATTTAGCGCCAGAGTGTCGCTATGGTAAACAAATAGGGTGAATTTTAAAGAATGCATTTATTCTATTGTGGTTTATGTGCTGTCGGCGAAGTAAATTTAATTCAATCCAATAAGTTTAAATGAAATGCAAGAAAAAATGCGTATAATTTAATATTCCGTACAAGGAAATCATATGGTGTACACATCAGATTTTTTTATTTTATTTTTTAAATTTATTTTTGCGTTTATTCACTTATTAAACGTTATCTGCTGTAGATCTGTTACTTCACTTTTAAATCGAGACTCATGTCATTCGGCAGAATGTAAGATCTTTGAAGTTTAATCTGTCAGTTACTGATCGGCAAAATAAACTATTTAAAAGCAGTAGCTGCAGTTCTCAAGAATATTATTTTTTGCATTTTAATTTGATTTTACACTTCACCCCTTTGGATGTTTCTCGGTCTGTGGCTAACATTCGCCACTCTCACAGGGATGAAATCTTTCGAAAGGTCTACTAATGAGCAGGCCACTAATACCTCTCTTAAGCTATTTTCAGAATATTCAATTAGTCCAAATCTGAAGCTATTTTTTTCTATGGATCCGGCTATTAATAATTCTGTCATCGGAGGGATGGTGACATCTATTTTTGTTGTTACTTGGTGAGCTGAGGGAATGTCGCTCTTTATTTCAAACACATTTATATCTTCTTTCGCAGAGTGCGTTTCCAACGTAAGTCCAACGTAAAGTCGTACTTTCGCAAAAAGTCCAATCCGAGTATTAATTCGTCAGCGATGTTAGCGACGAAAGCTAAATGCTGATAGGTCTCATTTCCGAAGGTAATGATGATGTTAATTTTACCTTCAGTTGGAATCTTATCACCTGTCACTGTTTCCAAAGTCACACAGGGCGGAGTCCAGTGCAAAGTTTCGCTCAATTCTCGAGCTACATCTGTTCTTACGATGGTTACATTTGCTCCCGTATCTATGATCATTTTACAAGAATGCTTATTCACGTAACCTTCGGCGAACAGTTCGTTATCTCCGCCGCTCATTGAACAGATTTGAAGAACTTTCAGAGGGGCTGCATCTTTGCTTGGCAACCTCCGCCCCGTCAGATCCCTGGTTTTGTTTCGCGGGAGCTCTCTTCCAGTCTTGATTCACGTGACAGTTCCTGCTGAGATGTCTTTCTAACCCGCAGTTCCAGCACTTGACAATTTTCTTCCCAGTATTGTTTTTATTAGGTCTTTTTAACGCCTCCCGAATTTCTCTTATTTCATTTTTTAGTTTCGAGATATCAAAATTTGAATCTTCTATTTGAGCCACTCTAATAGGATGGCGATATCTTTGAGTCGCTTGTTGAGCCGACTCGAACTTCATAGCGTAGACCAAGGCAGATTTCAGGTCCTTCAGATCCGCCAATCTGAGAGCTTTCTGAATTTCCGCATCCTTAACGGCATCGATGAAATACATCAAGGCCAGATTTTCTCGGACATCAGGTGGACAGTCCAGATATGCTTGATGCGCCAATCTCTCGATGTCAGTCGCCAGTTCCTGAAGGCTTTCCGTGTTTTTCTGCCGGCGAGATTTCAACTGCAGACGGCTACAGTCCTTTGCGCACTTTTCCCCGAATCTCATTTCCAGCGCATTCGAAAGGGCGTTGAAGTTAAAAATCTGGTATTCGGAGAGGACCCCTAAGATGTCTGCAGCATCTCCTCGGAGTGACGCAGCCAACTGCGAAGCCTTCATGTGGGAGTCCCACTTGTTATTTTCCGCCACGATGGAAAACTGGGTTTTATATACACTCCATGATGATTTTCCATCGTATGTGCTTGGTTTGATTACCGTATGAGAGTACATTGGGGGAACATTGAAATCTTCAGCTTCGTTCTTGGGCTCAGTCCGGTTTCCATTCGAAATATCTACTTCTTTTCGGAATTCTCCCAATTTTTTTCAAATCGTTCTTCCACAGCTGCTATTTTCGCTCCAGTATCCTCTCTAAGCTCCACGATCTCGTTTTTAATCTTTTCTTATCCTTTTTCTGACACCAAAATGTTGCGTTTTTCTTTCGTCTGACACCAGTTACGTTATTTTCTTCTTTAACATTCGTACGGAGTTCGTAGATTTGGAGTGAATAACGACGACACTGGATGAAGTATCGAAACACACTTTATTTATCAATATTAATCAGGACAGCTCCGAAACACTTTTACAGTCGTCGAAGATCTACTATAAACAAGCTAGAACAATCAGCGACACAGCTTTCACACTGTCAGGCAATAACGGTGGAGACAGCTTCCTGCAAAGCACCCGACTCTGCTTTCCGGAGTACAGCTCCCGACTCTGCTTGGTCGTTCTCGGAACTCCATGTACTCTCGAGACTCTCCACACTACTACTCGCAGTGCATTCGACGACACACGAGCACAGCTCCCGACAATTTTGATTCAGTCGTTCCCGGAGCTCAACACGCTCTCTCGACGATGCACTAACCGCGATACACTAAGAGACACCTTCGGTGCATTCGACGACCCACTCGGCACTTGTTGCCCGGCTGTCAACTCGATTGACTCCGCACGGCTCGCTAGTCGAGGCGCACTCTCTGAGACACACTCACTCGATGAGAGACGCACACTCTAACTGACTGCGGACCATATAGCTTTCGGCTTGTGTTCGGGAACATTCTGGGCTAAACCGGTAAGAATTCGTTCCAGAAGGTTCTCCAACCGTCCATTGTATATCGCCAAATGGGCGATTTCGAGCCAAATGTGGCAACTCTGCCCTTCTTTGCCATTTTATGGCAATCCTAAAACTGCTTTGCGGGGAAGCCATCTCACTGCGCTTTTACATTTCGTAACAGTATTACTGTCAATAGCAATGTTCTAGAATTGAATCCTCCTACCTTCTGTCGTATTAATTAATAATTCTGTCATCGGCTTTTTTGTAGCAGGAGACGTGAAAAATGGGCAAAGCCCTTGCCGGAATTCTAGCCCTGTACCTCTCGAATACGCGTCGAATATGTTTCTAATTACACTACGAAGGCATGCGGAAAGAAGGGAGAAAATACCTGATATACATTAGGCTACTGGGAAATGGGGAACCCAATTGCCAAATCCAGTTGCTGACGAATTATTGTCCACCACTTTTGAGATCACACACTACTTGTAGAGTCAATAGGGTTTTTTTTTTTTTTTTAATCGAACCCTGGACCTCTTGAATCTGCATCAAATTAAACCACAAAGGCATGCGGAAAAAAGGAACATAATACCGTATACCATCACCGAAATCCGAAACTTTGGTGTAGCTTTCGATTGCTTTCAGGCTTATTCCAAATAAAAAACACAATTTTGAATCTAACTGCATTTTCAGAAACTGCTCCTATGCATTGAATATAAGATGCACAACTTTTAGAAACGATGTCGACTTAATTATCTTCTTCTAAGGGCTTGTATTTTGAGAAGGTTCGTCTTTTCTATAGTAACGTTTACAATACCGTGGTCTAAAGGCTCAATGACAGAAGCTGTATTTGCAGAAAGAAACACTAATATTGTTCATCAAAATATTAGAGTAGAAGAAACACTAATAGTATTAATCGGTATATTGCAAGCATGGGTAGCAAATTCAAAAATACTTCTTCCAGTGATTTGCTCATATCCAAAGTTCACATTTCTAGTCAGGAGAAATATAGCACTTTGTCAGTTAGGTCGATCTCCCACTTCATGGTGGCAGACATAACCAATGTTTTCTGTACTTCTCTTTAAGCCAATACCGATCAATTCTACTGAAGAGCTTGACGTGATAAGATTATACCAGGAAAACATTTCTTAAAGTTTTCTTAGAACTTCCTTCAAGTTTAAAGTGTGATCCCAATGAGGAGATTTTTGAACGTAGAAGGATGTAGAGATTACACTTCCATCCCCTTTCAGCTGATGTTCGGGAAAGAAAAACCAACTTTGGTTTGGTATGAAACCTTGGTTTCATACTCTGTCATTTAGAATGTCTCTAGAAAACTGCTCTTGCTAACCTTAAAATAATGAAATTTTGTCATTGTCAGCTCCAGTCCGAACAAAGAATCTTAGAAACTGTGTCTGACAAAGATCGGGAAGGGCAGAATCTGATTTACGTTAATTTCCCACATTCGGAAATCAGTTACTTTGACGTTTTCTTAAAAAAGAAGATACATATCAGCCAACAGCCCCTTAGTAAGATATGTTGCTTGATATTCTGGTTGGTCAACATTGTTGGTAGAACCATACTGACTGAAATATTAGTTAAGCCCGCTTTGCTGAAGAATTACACATTAGACGGTAGAAAAGCCTTGGCCATCAGAAAGATAAATTGATGAATCTATGATACAGCTTTCATAGGTGTAAGTAGGATATTTTGGCACTGAAGAATCATCTTTTGAAAGTATGAGTTTTATAAACATATGAGTAATAAAAGACGTTTTATTTTACCTCCATTAGTATATATTTGTTCCGATTTCTGGACATTTTAACGTAATAAGCAGTTCATTTCAGTAAACAGCAAGTATAATACAGCGGGTGCATACATTAAATATCATTTAAGTTGTAATATGACTACCATTGAATTGAGGGGGAAAGGTTTACAAAAGAGTAATTATTTTAGCATTTTTAAAATAAAAAATAGCATAAAATGAATAAAACTTGTAAAAGTTAAGTTATTGTTGTTCTTTTATGCAATGTCTTTTGAAATCTTCCAACTCAGAGACGTTTCATAGCTCACAGTGAATCGTTTCATCTAAATTATAATGCAAATAATATTCTCAGTTTTTTACACTCATGACCATAAATTAAGGATAATTCGGAGTCACGCGGAAATCGAACTCTAAAATAAATATATCATCTGTAAAATCACTACACACATCTTCAAGAATCATATGCAAATTTCAGGAAGTAACCAGATGACACCGATGGTGCGTCACAATGACGAGAGTGTAAGAGAGTGATACATAAGGAATACAAGCACAGAAGTAAAATTGTTCGCATGCGCTTTATAAGCATTTCAGTGCAATAACGGAACAGTTATGACACAAAGGACGCATTTGGATGATTTTTTTACATGGTAGAATTATCGGCCGTCTGGAATGTGGGCGTACCCAACTGGAAGTATCAGACGAACTTGGAATTGCCCAGAGTGTCATCTCCAGGCTTTGGCAACGATTCCAAGATGATGGTAATGTGAGTAGACGTTACAGCACAGGTCGCCTCAGAGTTACAACGCCGAATGAGGACCGGTATTTGGCAGTTACTGCCAAAAGAAACAGGCGAAGCACAGCCTCAGACCTGTCTCGTCAGCCACGACAATTTCAAGGCAGACCGTTCGTACAAACGCTTAGGGCAGACTGGTCTATACGCTCGTAGACCTGTCAGATGCGTTCCACTTACTGCAATTCACTGTCGCCTGCGGTTAGCCTGGAGTAGAGATCATGCATTGTGGGCACCGCAACAGTGGGCTTGTGTGATGTTTTCCGACGAGTCCAGGTTTAGCTTGCACTCTGATTCTCGCCGGGCTTTCATATGGAGAGCTCCAGGTACCCGTTACCACCAAGAAAGCATCATTGAACGACACCGTTACGGTGGTGCAGGAGTGCTCGTTTGGGGTGGAATTATTCTGGGTTCCAGAACTGACCTGCATGTTCAAATTGGAACCACGACAAGCCAAATCTATCGGGACGTCATTCTGGAACAACATGTACGTTTGTTTCGGGGCGGCATGGGCGCACAATTTGTGTTTACGGATGACAAGGCCCGTCCTCACCGTGCAATCATCGTAAGCGAATGCCTTCAATCGGAGGATATCACCCGTATGGACTGGCCAGCATTCTCACCGGACTTGAATCCAGTAGAGCACGTGTGGGACATGCTTGGCCGACGAGTTGCAGCCCGTCAACCTCCTCCTACATGTCTACCGGAACTTCGAAGAGCATTGCTTTTTGAGTGGTGTAATATACCCCAAGATCAGATCGATAATTTGATACTCAGCATGCCTAGGCGTTGTACGGACTGTATTGCATCGTCTGCAACCATGTAATATTGGTTTTTGTAAATAGGTGTTTTTTGTAATTTGCTCCAGGGAGACAAAATCTCTAATTTTTTTTAATAATATCAAACATATAGCATCTTTTTTTGGTCTTTACCTTTTGTTTAATAAGTAAGCTTAAGTCAAATTTGTTTTGCTTCTAACTCTTCCTTTGCCTGATTTTGCATTATCCTTAATTTATGGACATGAGTGTATTTTTGCTTTTCAGTTACTCTCACTTAATAAAAATCGTTTTTTCTTTTTCTTTCTTTTTTTTTTTTTTTTTCTTTTCTTTTTTTTTTTTTTTTTTTTTTTTTTTTTTTTTTTTTTTTTTTTTTTTTTTTAATTTTTTTTATTGTTATTATTTCAGGAAAAATGAGAAAATAAAATGAGTCCTCAGTTTTCTTTTAAATAACCCTTGAATAAATGATGTTCAAAACTGTAAATAAAAATAATACTTCAACTCATACTTTTTAAAGTTCATACAAATGTGACACAAAACGAAGTTATTTACTAAGAGACAAGTAGAGGCTCAAATTTTATGTACCTACAGGAACAGTATTTTTCTTGCAAATTTAGCAAGTTTATTACAAATTATTCCTTTTCATGCAAAGGGCACAGTAGTTGTCTGGAATTAAAGGCTTGTTTTTTAAATAATTGCAAGTAATTATGGTCATAGTTTAAACGACGAACAACATTTTTTTCGTTGAACATTACTTATTTCTTTTAATTATTATTTTTAACGTTAAGTACAGTTTATGGAAAAAGGAGTCCATTCTTTTTAAAAATAATTAATGACAAATGTCATTCATTATTAGCCTTGACTTAACACGCTTTATCCAGGAAATTGCACTCTAATCTTTTTAGAATTTTAGGACTTAATTCTTGACCTGTTCGCCGAATAAAGCCAAAGCGTGGTTTTATCTTTTAAATAGCCCCAAAGAAAAAAAAAATTCAGCCATTAAACCAGATAATCACGATGATTAATTTAAATTAAAGATTGGGTAATAATACGATTGCGAAAAATTTGCTTTATTATTTGTCACATCACATTATTTATTATTTGTCAATATTGAATCAATCTATAACTGTTAGAGCACCATGCGTGTTTCGAACAAGGCTGTGGTTTGCTCGCTGAATAAAAACTATACAATTTTAACTTCTAAGTTAAATAGAACAGTTTTCTTTCTTGTTTGGTGGTGAATCTTTCTATCAGAAAATCTCCAAGTTTAAGCTGTACAGTAAAAGTAAAAATCATACAAGAATATGCAAGAATTTCTTATAATATAAGAAAAAATTATTTACATTTAAATAATAATGCTAACTAATCGCTATAAATGAAATACACGATAATGCAAAATGAACGATACAGAACGAAAACACGTATCTTATTTTTGTCAGGAATTTCTGTCACAAATGTAGATAAAACACGAAGGAGAAATTTCAGTTTTTATTTCATAAAACTGGAATGTTCGTCTTTGCGAAATGTTGACTACGTGATCCTCAAAATAGCGACATTATCCAAAGAAAACTTTTATTTGTGCTAGAATACGCAAAAACTTCATGATAATCTTAGTTAAAAAAAACTTTCCGAGCTGCTTATACAAGGAAAAAAGCACAAAAGACGGTTCATTCTTATGTCTGAAATCATGGATCAGCCCACTGATTTGCCAGTGTCTTGCTGCACACACAATTTTTAAATTGTTTCCAAAATATTTATTCTACATCCTGGATAGGTTAAACAGGCCACTGGGGGCTTTATGTTTAGAATGCGACATGCTAAACTGCCTGCTCTCGGAGTTATGGTTGTTGTTACTTCTAGGCATTACATCTTATCTTTCGGAATACTGCACATTAAATTGAAAAAAAAAAAGTGTGTTATAAGAACCATCTTGACAACGTAAGAGTCCGAAGATAATGATTCATTTATGCTGTTATATTTAAATTTGTATGATATGGTAAATATTATTTTTGATTCCAGTTTTAGTTTTTAAGGTTTTAATTTTAAGAAAAATTTAATTTTTAAAAAGAATTTTAAGTTATTCCCTTTATTATTTGCAGTACCATTAATTTGCTCATTTAATACGTATTTTATTGTTTGTTTTTCTTTTGCCCATTTAGCTTTAATTTTAACTTAATCTATATTTACAAAAAGAATTGTTTTGTAATTACGGAATACAATGAACAGCTATTAGCGCTTATACTATTTTAATAGTTTTACAAATTTAGGGAATAGAACTAACATCACAAAGACAAGGGTTAAAATTTTCCTCCATAAACTTTACCGTATATGATTATTTGAAATTTATTAATTATGAATTTTAATTTCTGGTCTTTGTGAAATATTAGTTGTAAATTTTATACTTTATGTCTCTACAAATTTGTATATATATATACAAACACAATTCAACAGCTGAATAGTATCGAATTGATAACTACTATAAATATAAATAAATGTCGTGCAAAATGCTGCGAATATTTAAATAACAGTTGCTATAAATGTCTCTTAAATTCTGCAAATAATTAATTGATGTCGCACAAAATGTTGCTAACATATATGTTTTAAAATTTAAATTATAATCATTATATAAAAATAATAAATTAATATATTATTTTCATAATTCATACTATATTATTTTCATAAACATTTATCGTTGTAGTTGAAGTCCTTATACGATTTATTTTAAATTTTGTAATATATTTTAATTATTTTAAATTTGAACTTTTTTTTTTTTTTTTTTTTTTTTTTTTTTTTTTTTTCCAGATTTGTTTCAACAACATGGTTCTGTTGATAATTCTTCTAACTACTCCATCACAAAATCCAGAGAATTATCAATTAAATTATGGGAACATTGTTTTATATTTTTATTCATTTACTTTTATTTCAGTTTCGTTTTTCATGTCATTCACTCCATTGCTTTTAATCTGTACTTTCCTGTTAGAATTTGAGTTTAAAAGACTGAGATATTTAAAAACATTATGTGTCTTAATAATTTAAATAAATATCAGTAATAGAATATTTAAAAATAATGCCCTTTGTATTATATATAAGGTTACAAATATTTACACCATTTATATAATTAATAAAAAATTTATAGCACCATACACTTCTGCACGAAGTGATCATTTTCTTGCGTAAGTAGTGCACGTAGTAGTTTGCATAAGGACTGCATATTAGTTTCTAGTCTATTCTTTTCTTTCCTTTCATAAGTAGTGCATATGTGTATATTATTTCTATTGTCTTTACATTCTTATTTTTAATCAATAGTCTTTTCTAATACAATTTCATTTCCTTACAAAATTTATTGCCTCCGCAGTTTTTCTGTTTCTTGCGAATCTCAACAAGGCACGACAATGCCAATCATCATGGCAGCGATGTTTTTTTCAAACAATTCTCACGTCCTGTTTAGTGAATTTTCTCAGCTACGTAATCCACAGGCTTTCGGAAAATAAACACTGCTGAACACTGTCTTCGGCTCTCACCCCTGTACGTACAGAATCCTGGCCCCTCCCTCTCTCATGCAGCTGGTTGAATTGGTATACCGTGTGGACCACCCCGGATGACAAACTCGGTATTGTTTATTGTCCTTAAACCCCTTTTTGATCCTTTTTCACCACCTCAAGCATGAGGTATAACTCAGTTCAAAGCGCCTGTTTATTATTCCGAACACTATCTGGCATTAAACGATCAGCGAGAATAAAAAATGTATACAATCCATTGTCATGGAATCTATTAATAAACTACAATAGAGAATTTATTGCCATGATAATGCGGCCAAAGTTAAAACAAATACAGAAGATAGTAGCTTTTAGCTTTGTTTAACAGTTTTAACCTGCGAAAACAATTCGCAACAGTTATAAACTCTTCTATTGCAAATAGTACAAAGAGGTTTTTCTTTCTTTTCCATAAACCTTGTTGAATTCACTAAAAGAGATTACAGAAAATGGAAATTTAAATTTTTACTTCCTTGCACGAAGTAAAGGAAGTATTGTAATCGCGAAAAATTTCGAGTATCGTATTTCAACGAAAATATCCATTTTGACCGTGGACGATGTTTTCACGTTACGTCTGTACGAACGGACAGAATAAAGAACTCTTTTCGCACAAACGGATTGTAAAATGAATTTAAAATGAATTCAGAAGAGATTTTTTTTTTTCCGTGACGTCTGTACGTACGCATGTATCTCGCATAACTTAAAAACAAGTAGCCTCAGAACGTTGAAATTTTGTAGACTATTATAACATGTAGACGTGCACCTCCCTTTTGGTTGCAATCGGCCGCCCCAAAAATATACAAATATATGTTTATATTTATATATACACATATATTTACATATTTTTGGGGTATGCATTTGTATATTTATATATATATATATATATATATATATATAATTTATTTACTAAATAATATTGATTAATTGGTTATATTATCTCCTAAGTTTAATTATAATAGGATTATCTTAAAAGAGTGAATCCATATTAGTAAGTTATATTTTGAAAGATGTTTTGAAGTAACTTGAAAGTAAAATGTTAAAAATGTTTAAACGGGTACTGGAATTAAATCATGAATAACAAAATTTCAATTGTAAAAGGAATAAATTAAAGACAAAAATTAAATTAAATGCATGTAATCATTGTCATTGATCGGAAATTATATACTATATGCATCCACTCTGTTACCCGGCTCGGTGAGCTAAGTTTTTATTCTTATATGATGGTGAATTGTGCATTTTTTGCTTTAAAAGTGATTGAATTATATAGTTCTTATGTTCCGGTTAGCGTAATGGCAGACCGCACATTGAGTTAAACAGTGTTAAACGAATGTCGCATACTGCGCATGCTCAGAAAAGAATTAGGCGTAATAACTATGTTGGCGCGATTTGAAAAGAAGATAAATACCGCATATGGTAGATGTACCGCCATCTGATTGTAAACAAATTTGGCGTTTAAAACTCCGTAGAGTATAATGTAAATGTAAATTAATTACTGTGTTAAAATACTATTTTTTGCTGTACTGCTCAAACGACTAGAAAGCTGAAATTATTGCGAAGTAATGTGAAGCAGTGTTTGCATTCAAAATGTAATATATAATACTTATGAAATTCTGCACATTCCTTTGGAACTGTACAAATTTTCTTTCAGAAAAAGACTGAAATTTAGGATATATTAGTTGAAAATTTATTCATTATACATTTAAGCAATAAAAACAATTCAGGATTTACCATACGTTCCATTCGTACATACATAAAGAATATAACAAGTGCTTGCAAATAACACTGAATTTTACAATTCCTTAATGCTAGTTATTAAATTCTTTAAAATGAGAAAATAAAAGCGCGGATATACGTTAACAAACTAAGCTAGAATCACCACTTTACAATTACTGAATTATAACATGTGAACAAATTACATCTAAGTAACGAATTATTACGAACATATGTTAACAAATTTTAAATGCACTGTTATTAACAAATTAAAATGAAACATATAGTAGAAAAATAAGCAAGTGCAATCGGTATGGACGTTAAAATAACTAATTAGCAAAGTTCCACAACATTGCAGTTGTGGAATCACTCGAACGCACTCGACAGCCATGGAGATCACGAATAAGCTAGCGTAGGGTTGCTTAGTCGCCAATATTTCTCCCCGCGCCAAAGGTACACCATCAAGCATGCGCAGTAAAAGAAATTAGCTTAACACTGTTCAACTCAATGTGCGGTCTGCCATTACACTTCCGGTTAAAGTTTTTATTCCTTTAGTTATTCTACATGCAATAGTTAGTTAGTTAGTTCTAAGCACTAGCACCCAGCCCACCTAGCAGGCGAAACCTGCCATATGGCTATGAGGGGACAGGCCAAGCCACAAAGGCATAAAATAAAAAAAAAATAAAAAATAAAAAAAAAAAAACCGTAAAGTAGATACATACATTCCAAACACTCTCGGTGAAATAGTATATAAGTATGTCGTTTCCATTTCTGTGTTTTTTCTTAAGTTTAAAATATTTATAAGTTTTATTTTCAATTAGTCATTATTATTCAAATCTTCTTTATATTATCAAAATTCATCTTAAATTTATAAAGTTACCTCAATTATTTCTGTTTTCAGTATGATTTTCTTTGTTATATCTCGATACCAATATTCTTCTTATTCTCATTCACAGTTTGCATAATATATCTTACAAATAGTTATAGAATATGCAATAGTTATAGAATTTTCCACAATTTAAAAGTTGTTTAAGCTCCGCTAAGCCTAACGCCGCCGCCATTTGTTTACATTTGAAACTATTAGTAGCGTAAAGAATTAAGTCAGTTTCTGCACCAACTTCAGTGTCTTTTCACCGAGTGGGGACAAAAGTTTTGTGCACCTATCTTTCTGCCTAACTTTTATTAATTTAATCTCTAAGTTTAATTATAAAAATTGTTTTTTAATGGTTTTTAACTGTATTTGGTGTTTTAGGTTTCTCTGTATTTTACAATTTTTAATGAAGATGTTTTGGCATTTTATTTATTTTTCCCTTGCCGCTAAGTGAGAATTGAATTGATTGAATGAGAAGTATATCTCTAATGAAATTCGGGGAAATAAATTTAAATCAAAATGCAGCAAAAATGTGCGTAATTTAATAAGGTCCGCAAGAAGTCATGCGGTGTCCACATCAGATATTTTTCTTAACAGAGGTGCCATTGTTTTCTGTCTGCAATAAAATCATATATGATATAAATATATATAAATATATTTTTGATGATTGACGATGGATAAAATTTAGCATTTATCTTCTATATTATAAAATTGAGCTGCTGAATACTGTAATGTGTTAATCATTTAAAAAATCATTTTAACTGGACATGTTAAAACATTTTGCAACAAAATTTATATAATTAATACTATAATTCAAATCGGTTTCTAAAAACCTATTAAATGTAGTTTAAAAATTAATGTATCTACTTCTTGGGTATTCTAACGGCTGGATCTAAGATAAAATCTACGAATTACAATTGAATTTTATGATAATTCTGTAATGTTAATTGCAAATCTCTTCGTACATTTGGCTTCCTTTTTGTTCAAACCGCAATATGCATTTTTAATATATTGGTAATTTTCTCTCTATACTTTTTTACGTTTAAATAAAAGAAATGTACAAACTAGCTTTTGAAAACGAAATTCTCTTTGGTTGAGTTTTAATGTTATTCACCCGCAAAAATTTAGTTTTATGAGTTCGCAATTGTTGATATTGCTTTAAGTTAAGAAGAAAGAGAAATATTTATATATTTTTTGTATCTAAGAAATTTTACATACATTTTACATTTTAATTTTGAACAAAATATTTAATGTTATTTAATGTTTTGAAGTGTTCAAAAGTTAAAAAACAGGGTTAAAAAGTTAAAAAGTTAAAAAATTAATTAAAGTGATAAAAACATTTAAAATTAATAAAAGTATTCAAATTAATTAATGCATTACTAAATAAATTTATTCAAAGATTTTTTTTCGTAGAATAGTTAGTGCTTTTTTGATAAATGCTTGCTTGCTGTTTAAAAATTCAATCATATAACGGGAATCAGAAAATATTTAATTGTTTGCTTTAACTGCTATTATTCAAATGTTTCAAATAATTTAAATATTCAAAATGTGCGTATTATTTCAGTTAGCTCATGACTGGAAGGGTTTTTTTATCATAGTAGTATCGTATCACTTCATACCTGTTTTTATTTCGTATTAATTTTATAACTAGGGCAAATGGAATTTATACCTTTTAGGTTATAATATTACAGGTCCAGTTACTTCAAAATTAGGATATTGGAAAATGAAACTTAAGCAGAGATATGTATGCCGAAGCTTCTTCCCGCCTCCAGATTCCTCTGATTGGCTGAAGAGGGAAAAACAGTTTCTGCGTAACATAGCAACGATGAAGGTAGTAGCTGATGACAGGTATTCTCGGGGACCGTTGACAAAAATGCAAAATATGTTTCCTTCCTTAACTTATTCTTACTGGTTATTTTAAATAATAAGATAAGTTTTTAAAATATGAGAAACACCTAAAAGTGCGTATAGAAAGGAAGGAAAGATCTACGTATATGAATTTAAAAATTGCACTTAAAAATTTTTGTTTTTCATAAATATATAAAATTAATATTCATACATTAATGACAGAAAATACAAATGTAATAATAATTTTCATTGAAATTTTCAGTTTTCAGTTGGCTCGTACGAATGCAATACAAAAATACGAATACTTTTTTTTTTTTTTTTTTCACTCTCTCGTTGAGCTGGAAGTCTACTAATCTGCTCTTAAACCCTCTTTCTTTTCTTTTTAGCTTTATTATTGAGCATCGTTTTCTTCGCACTTATACCACATATAATTCAACAACAATATCATAAAATTTTTATTATTTATTAAAATTTTTATTTTTTTAAATTTTTTAAAAATATTTAAATTTTTTTATTTTTTTATTTTTATTATTATTTTTATTTTATGTTTAGAATTCCCCGTTCAGTGTTGATATATATTTTTTGTTCTTTTTCAGTCTTTTCTCAGTTCAACGTAATAATGCTCAGCTTCCTCAGTACAAACTTGCAAACAGCTTACAAACTTTTTTTGTCTTTTCATTATTAACTTTTTGTGCGTTAACATTATTTATTGAATATCACGTTCTTCACACTTACGCCACAGCAAAATCATAAAATATTAAAAAAAAACATAGCTTTAAAATTCCCGATAGAATGAATATTAGAGATTGCCATGTATAGTGTTAAGAATTTTGCATATGTAAATAATTTTAGTGAATTTATATGCGAAAGTGTAGTATTTTCTGTATAATCTAACATAAAATGCTTGAAAGAAACGAAACTCAGCCGTAAAAATAAAGCCGACCTATTTAACATTGAAGTAAATGGCTCTCTCACTAAATCGGCGATATATCGCCAAGTGGTTATGGTTTTTGCGACTGACTTTTGTCGCTAATTTTGGAGAGAAATCGCCTACCATCGCCAAACTTGACAACCATTCGACGAGATTTTGGTCCGATCCCTTTATAACTGTAATTTAATAACTGCAACTGAACAACTGTAATTGATCCTTTTATGTAGCTGTAACCGTACCGGCCTTTATATGCCTTCCAGTAATTTTGAGAAGTACTAGAGATTTCTAGACGATGAGGAAAAAAACATTATAAGACCAGAGAGAGAATCTGTTTTGACACCTGTTGTTGGTTTGGAGCTGAATTCGGAGTACTGAGATACACATGAGAGCTTCCTCTTTTAGGTGCGCTTTCCATTGCGTTGTGTTTAATACTCTTAGTAATTTGAAGTGTAACTACTGATTGTGCTCTGTGATACTGAGAAAAGATGTACGAGTATTTTTGTGAAAGTTCCAGAACAGCTAAATGCTTTCTTTTGGTAAAAATAAATTTTATTAAGCTATCATCAGTTCTGTGAGCATTCAATCCATTACGTACCCTTACTCATGTAACAATTTTTGGTGTCAGAAGTGGGATGGAATGCCGGTGACGAGAGCGATAGAGAATCAATTATGAAAGTTGTTAACAGCCTTTGTTGCATTGAAAGAAGAGGTGAACGTGAGCCAAGAATCCATTAAAGAAGATATAAAAGCGGGCCAAGTAAGAATGAAAAAAGTCAAGAGGAAATGAAAAGAGAAATTTCTGCCATAACAAAAAACAAATTTGAAACTATGGAAGATAGAATAGACACTGCTGAAGTCAAAATTGGAGAAATTCAAGAAAGAGTTCTGCTATCGAACAACAAATGAAAGAAAGAATGTCTGCTCTCCAACAACATACTGATAACAGAGTTTCTGCAACTGTTGCCAGTTGCAGTTTAAAGTTGATAGTTTAAAGAAATCCATAACGACAACTGGTCACAGTTCTAACGCATTTAAATTCGACCATATGTCGTCCCAACCCTCTCTATCCACATATGATGGAAGAATCTTCTGGCAAGTGTAATGACTCAGTTCTCTATAGTGGCAAACGCAAATTTCGAATCCAAAGCCTGCCATCTCGCCGCTACTCTGACAGCAGACTCAGCGGATATCCTCCAAGCTCTGAAGAAGTGTTTAAAAGATTATAGCAGGCTTCACTTAAAATGTCGCCAGGAGAAGCCCAAGGAAACACTTCAGTAGCTCACCACGGATGTTGAAAGGCTGTCTCAACTCGCCTAAAAGGACTGCCCATCAGAAACAAGAGAAATCGTTTCACTGCAGTACTTCATTGATTGCATCCGGATCCTGAGATGTAAAAAAACCCCTGGGAATGGCGAATGTCAAGGATCTAGTAAGCGCCATAACGTACGCCATGAAATTTGAGATAGCCCAACAAGCTACTTGTAGAAATCGCCACCCAATCAGAGCTGCTCAAGTCCAGAAACCAGTGAATCAACTGACTGCTCTTCTAGACGATTTAACCAGACAAATGAATGTCTTGAGCCGGAATAGGAGTAGTAACAAAGCGATTCTAAAGTGCTGGAACTGCGTTGGTGAACGCCACGTACGAAGGAACTGCAGAACACCCAAGGCACAAAAATAAGAACGTTCCCCAGCAAGGATGCAGAAAGCAATTAATAGTCATCTCGTGGGTCGCAGATTGTCAGGTATTGAGAAGTCCCATTTTAAAGAACTTCAGATTTCTACAATGAATAGCAATATTAATTGACTTTTCATCGTAGGACATATCAATGCAGTTTTGCAGGATAACCATCGATACAGATGGTAATTTTACCATCATTCGGAAAGATTTAGCTCAATATTTGGATGGTAAAGTCATCTGGTTACCCTCCAAACA
This sequence comes from Stegodyphus dumicola, assembly GCF_044657685.1. NCBI lineage: Eukaryota > Metazoa > Arthropoda > Arachnida > Araneae > Eresidae > Stegodyphus > Stegodyphus dumicola. The sequence goes on along the minus strand of NC_140772.1, from coordinate 183,855,161 downwards.
ATGTCCAGTGATAAATTCGAAACTGATGGGAAAATAAACGTTAACACCCCATTTGAGAGCGCCGCCTACCATCACACGACATATAGAGCAGATATTATCGACCTCTTCATGCTCGGATTAGGCTTTCTAAAGAATGTAATTTTTCATTGGACTTAAAAGTAACAAACTGCTTTCTGCTCTGAGGACATAATTCTGTTTGGAATTAAAAATGAAGGAGTTAAATCCGTCCACCAAATAATAGCTCAAGACTATATCACAGTACTAGCAACGGCCGAATTTTTACTACCTGGGTCCATAGCTGAAAATAGAAATTTCCAGTACAGCATCATAGAACATACCAAGAACTGTAATAACCCGAAAAGAGTACTAGTAGACTTGGAGCTCGTCGACTTATCAATGACTGCCATCCCAGTGGAAGTTGCCGGCGTAAATTAGAAGGAGAAAGTCATTAGGAAAGGCGAAGGGCTTGTAGCATATACTTCATTGACCTGCACTAAATGAACAACTAGTCACTTAGATTCTGTGTCTTCGGAGAGCCTGATCTTGGAGTTATTGCAGAATGCATTTCTAAGCAATGAACAGAAGAGTGCTGCCGAACGTGTCATTAACAAAAATTTAAAAACGAAGAAACAAAACTTTTTTTAATAAGGTATGTGACAACCCCGTATCTTCATATAAACTTTAGACCTATAGCCCATACTTTCAGCAAGGTAAACAGACATCGCAGATGTTAGCAGGAATCAGGTCCCTATTAGGGCGGTTTCTAGCTGTCTAAGATTGGCTGGAAGAGGTGCACAGACAACACGCCAGAAAGCATCCTATATATTTTTCAGTACGATTTAAGGTTGGAGAAATGCGCTGACCATTCTATCCGAGAAATGTTCTCACTCTCCAGGCACGATATTGGCTCGACAGAAACGGACATTATCATCTGCAGAGAAGAAAATCAGAATCAACTGCTGCAATGAAGTCTCGCAATAGAGTGTAGGGCTTCATTACGATACTGCAAAGCCGTCTCTGAATCGGTTTTAAATATGTGCAGTTGACTGCCATATCCCATTGAAATTCCAGCCGGCACCATGAAGGCGAGATGTTCGATGTTATTCTGAGACTGATTCCTTGTATCCTGCTCTCTCCAGACCCTTGAATGCTTATCATCTGATTCCAGGGCAAATTTGTGCTCGTCTGTGCTGCACCAAAATGGAACAGTCCAGTTAAGATGTTGAGAACACCACTTTTTTCTTTCTCCTCTAGACTGGGTGTTTAGTGGAACACAAAAACGTGGTACTCGTGCGTACGGTCCCTTCATGTGAAGCCTTCAGAGCAGGGTACTGGCAAGTATTGTCTAATCAAGTGACGTTGAAACCATAGATGTAACAGTTGTGGAGGTCACCTATCGTTTCTGCTCGGCTATAGCAATATATCGATCTTCAGAAGGGGTGGTAACCCTCGATAGACCGGACACAGGTCTTGAGACTGCGTTTGATCTGTTTCAAAATGTTGTTATTTTCGAGAAACAGCCAACTGATCATCCAAAGATAAGACGGACATCTTTTATTAACTTTCCTTTTTCAATGCAAGCCATCGCTTACTATCTATCATTAGTTTTCATTCAGCCACAGAAACACAATTTCATCAAACATTATCCTATGCAATTTATAAGTACTTCCTACCAGCATTTAACTCCTCAAGCCCTTCAGAACGCTGATGTCTTCAACGACTGACTAATTAGCATATGTTTAGAGAGTCAATCGCGATTGGCTGCAACATACGATATTTGCACATTGCTATATGCGTCCTGAGTGATTATTAGCCACTCAAATTCAGCTATACATTTGAAAATTGCTAATTTACAGTACGTGCTTATATTCTAAAAATTAGCACATTATTTTAATTGTTTTTCAGAATGATAGTTAATAATTTAATACTTAATAAGCTTCATCTTATTTGGCAGTTTTATACTACATAATATTAAAATTCTTCCATTCAAGGCTATTTTAAGGCTATTTTTCAAGCAGATTTAAAGACTAGAAGAAGTTCTACGGCTAAAAATTCTTAAAAATAATCTCTGCTTACTCCTGGAACTAAACATAGAAATTTTTTTTACTAGATTGATTCCCTAACGGCTTCTTGCACTACAGCAGCATATGAAACAAATGCCTTTAATTGTTTACAATTTTTATGTGCATAAAGTATGGAATTTAAGCGCTCTTTATTCAAGGTATTCATACACAAAAACCATCGACTTTCTGATAGGAAAATTTCGTTAACAGAAACAAAATTGATTAAACACCAGGACTATAAGATACCTCTTCAAAGCGTATGACAGTTTACTAACGAGTAAAGAAAGACTTATGCAGTTATAAAGAAAATTAAAATTAAAGCGAATTTAGATCTATATGTTTAAATGATGAACCTTTATGACCAGTAAGCTAATAGTGGAAGGACACAATGGAGCAAAACTTGAATGCAAATACAGTTGCGAGAGTGGAATAAAGTTCCGTCAAACCGTAAGATTTACTTTTCATATTTTTACTTTTTTTACAAGAGGGTGCTTAATTTTCGATAATACCAGTTCAAATATGGTAACTATTTCAGTTTAGGTAGCAGACTCACTCCCGATTATTAATCATACGATTATGGATGATATGTTCGTGTAATAAATGTGACAGTTTCTATGATAACAAGCAGCACAGTCTTTTCAGAGACACAGAGAGGTAATATACTCATAATGTAACCAAACTGATCTGAAGACGGTACTAAACGCCATTTTGATTTTCAATGTAGCTTCGAATTTTGTTAAGAAGCAAATATCATTCATGATTTTAAATAAATCTTTTAGAGATCATCTAAAATTTTTACCGTGCTGACTTTTAAATTTTTGGATTATTTATGTTAGCTAGAGACATATTTGGGTTAATACCTGCGGATGAATTGGTTTCAATCGTGCCAACAGGATTTTAATAACGATCTTTTTTTATTAAATCTGGAAGCTGTCACTTGTTGCTAGCAGCGTTGGATTTCTTACTAATTTCTGCATGTTTCTTTGGAATTTCAAGCATTATTTGTAGCCGGGGGTATGTGCACCTAGGCCATTTATGCTCTTCGGAGAGCCAGAGGACCAGTGTTTCCAGCAGTGCAAAGAGTTACGAAATGAGCCAAAACATATTTTGGTCTAAAATATTTTCTTCAAAATGAAAATTTTATTGCGTAGCAAATCTTTAATATTCGACTAAATCACAGTGCTCTCCGAGTTATATTTTAAAGTATTCTTAGACGATAGTAATAGAGGGTGCAAGTTGAAAATATTTAAATTCAGTACAGGCAATGAGCTGAGGCTATAGTAATGATAGTGATCTATGAGTTTTGAATTTTATCCTAATTGTACAACTTTAGAAATGTATCAGTTTTTGGTGGCATACCTTCATAACAGCCTTTAAGAATGCTAGAAAATTCTTAAAAATAATCTCTGCTCACTCTTGGAACTGAACATAGAAATTTTTTTTACTAGCTCGATTCCCTAACCGCTCCTTGCACTACAGCATCATATTCTTGCACTACAGCACTAAATCAGATTTATCAAATAAGTTAAGAAAAATTGAAAAATTAACGCCTCTTTTTTAGGATGGGGGGTTGATCAGATATTTTAACAGGTATGTACTGCAGCCCAACCGGAATAGTGGTTAGCGACGCTGACTGCCGTACGGAAAGACCGAGTTCGAATTCCGGAGATGGAATGGGTGTTTTTAAATGTACAGTGTCTGTGTGGCATGGGAACACTCCAAATATGCGACGACCCGAAAGTCCTCTCTAGAGGCTGAGGTAGGGGAAGCGGGGTGGGAGACCGTCGGACCCGTTCCCCAAGGGTGCTCTTCATCAAAACTTCGGGCGGAACTGAGCACGGTCGTACTGTCACCTGTATGGCGCTCAAGTCTTTTGCCCCGATGAATTTCGTGGGCTTGTTCTGATGTCAGACAAGTGAGAAAAGTCACAGTAACAAGAACAACATATTTACGGACTGAAGAGAAAGTTTTATACATTCCCTAGAAGTTTTGGTATTAAAATGAATTTTACTTCTTGTTTTGGAAATTTTTTCAAACAAATGGAATGTGTAGGAAACATCACGAGGGAGGTCATGTTCGCACTATGATACCTGTAGAAGATAGATACTATATAGTGCTATCGAAAAAAGAAACCGGAGCAGTTATAGAAGTAGCAGATCTGTTAGTTGCTGCAGTTGGCAAGCGAATCTCCCGAAAAACTGTAGCCAGACGTTTGCATCGAGTAGGACTATATGCCCGCCGTTCCTCCCGTGTGCAATGGTATCGTCAGCATTTGAATTACAACGAAGACGACTGGGCTTGTTAACTATTCTCAGATGAAAGGAGGTTCAGTCTCCTATCTGATTGTGGATGACATCTAATATGGCGTGGCAGTCGTACTGCATATAGTTCGGTAAACATGCAGAAAAGGGACCGATATCCCACACGTAGTGTCATGGTATGGACTGGGAACATGATCAACGGCCGCACGGTGTTCTAAGTGTTTTCAGCTGAGACTATGACCGGTGAACAATACATTAATGATGTTCTGCTGTCTCATGTTTGAATGTTCCGCGGTGTTGTCGGTGATAAATTTGTTCTCATGGATGACAATTCAGCCTGAAATCGAATAGTGGCTGTCCAGAACTGTCTACAGAGCAAAGATATCCAACTCTTCGCATGTCCAGCACGTTGTCCAGACATGAATCCCACTGAAAATGTTTGTGATGCTTTGGGGAGGAGTCTTGCTGATCGACAATGCTCTCCAATAAACAAGTACACCCTTATTCGAGCACTGAAAGAGGCATAGGATAATTTACTCCAAGAGCTGCTGGATAATGTTTGCAAAGGCCTGCAATGCATGGCACGGCCTGTGGAATCTTGCATTGTCCTCCCTTGTGGCCATATCCCATATTAACATCTTACGCCAGAGTGCCTTGCGGGGACGGTAACTGTATTTTTTCATTTTTACGTATACAGCTCAAAATGACCATTTTGACACTTGAACACTTTTCAAAGCCTTCTGGATTTCAGAGCCCAATAAATTATCTTTATTGTTATGTCCTAGTATTCTGGCATTATTTTTTCCCCTTGCCATCCAACCACAATTATTTTCTACACGGTATTTAGCCGTTCGTAATCCGTCCTTAGCAATTGTCCAGCAGTGTAAAAGACCTTAAGAAAGTTTTCCAGTTGCCCCTTTTGATCTGCAAGTCCTATTCAAGACTTTTGGATTCAGTTGCTTTTGGAGACCGTGAAAGATTCTTCTGAACTTGCCAAGAAGAGCGACACTTCCCAGTTTTTGGAAACTGGCTCTAAATTGCAGGCTAAAACGTGGCCAGCAAGTACAGTTTTGTTCTGGAATTAGAAGAAGTGTGTTGTGAGAGGGGGGGGCAGTTATAATCTGCCGATGATTTACTACATAAAAATTAATTACGCTTTTGTGTATTATGTGCAGCATAAAAAAGTTCTTATGAAATTATCAACTATCTTACTTGAGACTGGCGGATATAATTGACTTTAGTTGTGCGGTCACTTCAGGTTTCTTTAATACTAAGTATGAAAGTCAGCAACTCAAATCAATTTGGATTTTGACTAGTATTAAATATTAGAAAGCGTGATGACGAAATCGCACTGATGGGTACTGATAATTTCAAGATTTAGGATGACTCACTATAAAAATTTCAGATTCATCATGTCAAGTAAACAAAAGGACCGTTTTTGGCTTACTATCTTTGAATATCCTTACCGAATACTGTGTTATACGGAGTCAGCAATAAATGATTCATTCGTTTTAAAAAGGCTATATTTTCAAAAGTATTTTACGTACACACATGAAAGATATATGAAAAGAACCACAAAATTAATCAAGTTTATACACGTTCTACAAATATTTAGTATGTGCCCCTCTGGTGACACGACAGACGTCTAGACGGTAATCGAGCACATTCCATACATTTTGTAGCATTGTTGTCCTGATGTTAGTCTTTCCAATTCACCAGATATTCGGTATACCACAAAAAATCTGTGTGGAAGATTTTGCATCTACGGTTGCATTTCAAACTGTGCCATGTGTTAACTCCTGCAACGGTTAAAGCCGGAGAATTACTCCCGTCGACTAGATTTCTGCGTCAACAATGGAGGACGAAGATTTCTCACCAAGATGATATTCAGCGATATAAGCAATGTTCCACTTATCTGGGAAACTTGGTGAAATAGTGAAAAAAATTTGGTGAGATTGTGGTTCTTCTCATAAATTTTCCCATGTGCACCCATAATACTTTTGAAAATATAGACTTTTCAAAGTGAATGAATTATTTATGCTAAGCCTGTAGTTGCTTTTCGATGAAATATGTCATTTCTTATCTAATATTTTCCACAGTGCTTTATGGAAAGATATTCCCCATCGCTGAAATTAATTTTCCTACTTGATTCTTCATATTCTTCTGGGGTTAATTCGAAAACGGTAAAAGTGGGACATAGATGAATTTCTGGTAAAGTCGGTATTACTAATGTATCAAAGACTGAAAAACTGTTGAATCAACATTTGTTAATATAATTGAGAACAACGGCTTATACTGAGGCTGTTATATCTTATCTGCGGAAATTATTTCTATTCATCATGAGCTTTTATTCAGAAGCATTAAAAATTAATCTTTTATTCCGATTCATTCAGTTTTTAAACCTGAAAGTCAGTCAGGACATGTAGCTGAAAGTCATTAATCTAAACTTAGGTTTTCATAGCCGAAAATACCATATTTTGAACTAATGAATTCTCAACAATGGTGATATCAATGAGTTAATAGCTATTGTTTCCAAATCTGTTGATACTCTGTGTGAACATTATATCCCATACTTGTCATCGTATATTATGTAGCATCGTAAATTATGTAAAGTAGCAAATTCTTCAAAAATGGCATGTGTTTATAAATCAACATAATGTTATGTAAAACTTTAATTCAAATACTGGAACATTAAAAAAAAAAACAGAAATCCAAATAGGAAGTTCTGACACTCCTATGAGTAGATCATTTGTGGCTTACCCAACAGCCTTTTCTAAATGAAAAGAACACACCTGCAAGAAGAAATATTAAAATTTCTTTATCTGTAATACATATTTTAATGGCCACAATTTTTTATAATTTTAAGGATGAAATACGTTTATTCTTTTAATCCATTTTTATTTCAATTGATTAGAAATACTCCATTAAAAACTGCAAAAATTTTTAACTTTTATTTTATTTAAAAATTTTAAACCACGGGTATTTTTTAACATTTTACTCGTATAACATTAGGTATTTTTAAATTTAAGATTAGAGCAAACTGTTTGGTATTCAGCTAAAAATACTTTTTAAAAATATTTTAGGGATCGTCGCATGAGTCATCTGCCGCACGACGATCGTCATGTAATATTGAAAGAAAAAAACTAACAAATTATTCATTAGATTGCATTTGGGATGTACGAGTAAGTTCTTCAGGTGTAAAGTAAGCGATAAGCTTTTGTAGTGTTTCGATTCTTTTAAATGTATGCCAAGTTAATGGTGGCCATAGCTGAATTATTCATTAAAAAATATAAAACATACAACAAACATAATATATAAAAAACAAACATAATTCATTAAAAATATAAAACATACAACGAAAAAAAATCTGAAAATTTCCAGATTTTATATTACGTCCAAACTCGAGTTTTTTTCATTTACGAACACATACACGTTTAGAGAGCATTTGGGTTAACGCGTCTTTGGACTAAAAATATTTAAAAATCTTTAGAATATATGATAGAAAGTCTCGCTCGCTGGAGATAAAAGTGTTTTCTTCTTTACAATGTTGCCACTGTTCACTTTGAAATCGTTGAGGTTTTTAATAAAAAATTCGTTCAAGTTTTACAAAATATGAAACAAATTCCAAATTCGGGCTTCCAGGTCAGGTGGAGGGCTACGCTATTCCGAATTTGATGGCTCTCGCTACCGCTGTTTTTTCACATTGTGAGAAACATACATGCTTTTACGCAGATTCTTTATTATTTAAGTTTTTAAATATAATACAGGGCAATAATATTTAGTGACAACGCAAATTCCCATTTTGAGACTAATAGCCCTTTTTGGTTAACGTCATTTGGGCTAATGATTGTAAAAAACAAAACAATCAGTTTCTTAAACATGGACGTGTTTATTTAGTGCCATATGATTACTGAAATTAGCGAAATTAATAACCATGACTCTCCATAAGTTGTTTTAAACACTACTTAAGCATTATTTAGATACTTAACTCCTTTAAAAAAAAAAACTGATTTTTAAAAACTTTCTTAATGCATTTGAATTCAGCTTTCTTGTAAGCATGGCATGTACATTTAAATATTTATACTCATTGTACGCTTGGTGCATCATAATTTTATAAGTTATGCGCCGTAAAACCCTGCCACTACCAGTTTTCTTTGATGCAAGTTCATTTTGCTTTCAGCCGCTGCCTTCTCTCTAGAAGAATCCAACGCAATCAAATGCTGTTGGAGGAACAAATATAGGCTGAAGCAAGCCTGGCACCTGTGCATCCATCTAGGCATATTAGATATCATCTTGACTTACTACGTGTTTAGCTTCCGCCCCGGATGGAATTCCTTGTGAGAACACACGGATCTCGATTCAAGGGTCTTCCTCTACCCTTTCCCTACCAACAATCTCTAGAGCGGATTTCGGCTCCCTGGGCGGCTTTTGGGTACTCCCTTGCCGCTCACATACTATATGCTTACGTACATCCATGCCCTCTCAGGGAACGGAACCCTGGCCCTTTGGTATGACAGTCAGCGATATTAACCACTGCCCATCTGGGCGTCAAAATTTAACACTTTGATTAATTCGCAAACCGATGGAGTTAGACATTGAAGTAAGTGGTACAGGTAGAAGTTAGGCCAGCAAGTCTATAGTATTACAGGTGAGCAAGGTGTTGCTGCTCTACCTGAGCAAGGTGCTGCTGCTCTGGTGATAGAGGACGCTACCTGGGTCCTCTATCACCAACCTCTCAAGAGAACTTTCGGCTCACCGTGTATTTTGAGTGCCAGCTTGCCGCACAGACAATATGCGTTTACAGACATCCATGCCTTCTCCAAGATTCGCATCCGAATCATTCGACACGTCAGCCTCACTAACCACTATATCGGCTGGACGGCTGTTGGAGGAAAAATTTCAGTCCATCACCAAAAAAATGCTCTATAGATCTGAGATTTGAATGCAGATTTTCATCTAAGTTGCATACGTACGCCGCCTTGCAATGATTTTTATGAATGTTCACAAATACTTTCAGTTCCCGTGCACAAAATCGACTGCAGGAGATGGACATAAAAATCATGTACATTAATGCAAATAATATGTTTCGAAAAACTCCCATGGTTATGCAAAGCAGTTACATTTCTACATAGTGCAACCGTAAGAAAAATTATGAGGAACAGTAGTCGACAAATGCTTAGCTTTAGTCAGCGTTGCAAATTAATTGAAAAGAAAGAAAAAATGCTTTCATACGTTCATCCCCAAGAGTGTTCTTGATCTGAATTGGAGTAAAGCTGGAAAAGTCACGCTATTATAAATTAAAATTTATGACTCAAAACGGATTTTCTCCGTGACAAATTCAAGGTTGTTTTCGAGTCTATCGACGACATTCTTGAATTTAATAGATGAGATAATAACAGCATCCATTTCAATACTTTTATAGGTACGCGGATTTAAAAACTATGGCATTTCCTTTAATGTGAAGCAGTTATAGTTTTTCAGATATGCCCCATTTGAGGATCAAAATGGCAATGACATTTCATAAATATGAAAAACTTTAGTTTGATAAAACGGGCAATATATTACTTTTCATAAGAAAAATTGCATTCTTCGCGCAGTGTAAAATCGTTATAAAATTGACAACAGAGTTATGAAAGATTATGAATAGGACTGATAAATGGGAATTCAGAATTAAATATCTGTTTATTTAAATTTGTTCTTAACAACATTCCATTTCAACAATAAAGATTTAACATTTAAGAATTATTAATAATTCCAATTATTTAATAACAAATACTTGTGAGTAATATTCGTAAAACAGGAAGTAAAACACTTCCTTTTTTACGAATACATTTTAATCGACGACGAAATTTTCAGCTAACGATGATGATAACTTGGTAAGAAATGTTAAAATCATTTTTGTCCTCTGCAAGAATTTTATTTTCTGAACAAACAGCGTAAACTCATTTTGGTGAGAGGCCCTCATGGACTCCCATGCCATGGATACCAACACGCGAAAGAACAGCGCATTATAAAAAAAATTAAAGCACGTGCGCAGAAAGCACCCATTCGGCCACACCTCTACACATTCTATTTGCTCCACCCCGGTCGGACGACAGAGCGACACTTCATCCCTCACCATACGTCCCGCATCACTCCCTCACACGAGTTCGTTATTTATGTGTCCCGCGACAGTATTGTAGATAGGATGTTCTTCCACCAACTGTATTAAAGGTTTTAGGGTTCTTTGCTCTCGCAGTGATTCGTTTAAAAGATGTTCATGGCATGATAATATTTTAATTTTACACTCCTCCGCCATAAAGGAAGAATTGAAAGCGTCTGATCCATTTCTGTCAATGGGCAAAAATTCATTACACAGACGAAACTTTTCAGTCCAGGTAGTTGATTTTTCCACTACTCAAACGCAATTTCGATGCATCGAGGTAGAATCTGTAGTAATCGTAGAAATGCAGTTTGGTAATTAAATTGTATGAATAGAGTTAGAAAACCTGTCTACAGATAGATTATTGTGGATATAAAAAGTAGAAAGCGAGATTCTGAACATGAGTTTGAACTTAGTAAAGTTTCTCTCCGAAATTAAGTTTTAAAACTCCTTGTAAATTTATTTGCCTCAATTACTTGGATTTAAAAAAAATAATTGGGAAGTATAATTAAAATATGAGTTACCAGTAATTCATGGTTGTCAAAAATTTACTCTCTCCTAATGCAGTGTATTCTTTCTGGTTAACATTATTTGTTCATCGTTTCTAAGAAAGAAAGATCTCACTACCGGATAGGGTATTTTATAGAGGGGGAAAATAGCCATTTATTTTAGGGAAGGTTATCATCAAAAAAAAAAAAAAAAAAGGCAAAGGGTATTATCCTCTCAATTATCACCTGTATCTCAGAAGCTTCTTAGTCAGTCTACATCCTTCCCCAAAACGTCACAATCTACAATCGCAGAAGTGCTAAAGAGGTCTGCTCTCTGTCATTCAAGTAAAGAGATAGACCGCACAAGTCGACCCCCTTGTCCCACAATCACTGACCCTCGACCTACGCTCTCGCAACCCATAAACTCAAAGGGGAGCAAAGCACCACCCCCGCTTGTCGGAAAAAACACGCTGTTGCCGCTCCTGGAACTGAACCACAGCCGAAGCATGGCTTTTAGAGATCTAAGCGGCACCCCTTTCTCTATATTCCATATTTTAAAGCAGAAATCTCAACTCGCTTTAAAGAATCACCGCCAGAATCACCTAGATAACACTGAGCATCCTCATCAAAACCCAGACAAGATCGAATCCTTGACGAAAGATGCTACTAATGAAACTCCGTCAAGCAACAGTAATTCAACACCTCAACTCAAGCAAATGGACACACGGGCACTGATGTCCTTCGGTGACACAAACATGATCCATGAATATGAAGATGACCAGTCATCGGAAGACACCGAATCTCTCAGCCAGTATCGAGTAAGCGACCTTTCTTCTGCAAACTTCATGCAATATAAACCACAAACGAGTTTAAATCTTCGAAATTCGGACGAAAGACTGAGAGAAGACGTAAAGCTACATCGTTACAAATTTGATTTCAAGCCGAATCTGAAATTCTCAGAATCGGATACAGAACCGCAAGATGTTGGTAAGCCGTACTTTCTGTTCTTAATAAACCTAACTGTTCTTTGAAACTATGTACTCATTCTTCATGCCTTAAAATTTCTTCAAATGCAAAACACAGTATTAAATCTGTAATACCACTACAGAGTAGAAACAAGGCATGTTTGAAACTTAATTTTATAAATGCTTCCCGTTTGGTATAAATTTAGATTTTCTCGCTTTAATAAAAATGTTTTTTTTAAAAACAGTGCAACTGTATAGCTGTATCATTTTTAATACCAGTGCTAAAAATATAGTTTTTCAGAATTTTTCAAAATGTTTGGAAAAATTATTTAATCTTGTTTATAAATTTTATATTTATCTTATTAGAATATTTAAAGATTTTTTAATTTTATTGAATGTGCTATGATAATCTTTCCTAATTTAGAAGAAATTACAAATAAAAATAAAACCTACAAAAGAAATTTCTTTTAAAATTCTGTTTTTACTGCAAAAATTTTTCTAAGGTTAATCTTTGGTTTTAGTTCCGTACTGCACATCTGTTATTATTCTTACTCTCTAGAGTAAAAGTCACATATTTACTTGATACATTTATCAATGATACATTTATCAATGATACATTTATCAATGATACATTTATCAATGATAGGTTGCCACTTTGCCTGAAATGTAATAATAAAAGGGAATTTTAAGTTACTATTACACTATGTTTTTATCTATGAAGTTCATGCACACTATAATTTTATTTAAGCAATATGGTGTAGAACTATAATTTAGAATCAATAAGTTCGGAAACTAGCTGTGTTTAGTTGTTTTAAAACAGTTTTTTTTTTTTTTTTTTTTTTTTTTTTCATTATCTTTTTTTTAGAGATGAATACACTTTTATGTATCAAGAGATCTCAGTATTGAGTGCAAAAATAAGGAATTGTACAAAATTTGCTTGTACTGAATTTAATATCAGTTGTTGAGTTAAAATTTGCTTGCACTGTTCTTTAGAAATGATTCTACTATATGAATAGAAATAACAATAATTTAACCAAGTTATGAATTTGACAGTAAATTCCAATTTTTAGCATTATTTGGTAATAGATTATAACTGGTGTTGATATTATCCCAAGAAAAGGTTTTTTGAAACTAGAAATTTACAGTTATCTGTGATTTGATTTGCCTTTACTTTTCATTTCATATTTTTATTAAGTTGTACTTTTTTGAAATGGTCATGGAGCTTATTATAATTAATTTATTATACTCTTTACCAATATCAATACACAGTTATTAATTTTCATACGAACTTTCTAGCTTAATTTATGAGGTATTAGTTTCATTGTTTAAAATCTGTAATGATAATTATAATGTTGGTATGCATTTTTTTTTTCAGTCGTTTCTCAGATCATCATATCAATTTTCAGTTTTCTTAATAGGATAGCTTAATAAAACTTTTTTTGTCTTCTTTCTAGAGTTTTATGCATTTACTTTATTTATTAAATGCCTCGTTCTTGACGCTTACGCCACATAAAATTCGATTTAACAGCAAAATCACAAAATATTTAAAAATGGCATATCTTTAGAATTCCTTACTGTGTTACCACTGCTTGCTTTGAAATCTCTGAATTTGTTAATTAAAAATTCTTTAAAGTTTTACGAAATATGAAAGAGATAAGAAAACAAATTCGAAATTCAAAACTCGGGCTTCCAGTCGACCATGTTCGAGGAGAGGACTACGTTATTCAAAATTGATGGCTCTAGGTACCGTTTTTTGTCACTATGCGAGAAACATTCATACATACATGCAGATTTTTCATTACTTAACTTTTTTAATATACGGCAATAATATTTGGTGACAACAATTTGAAAAGTGATACGCCATTTGCAATGATTCAAAGCAAAATGCCGTTTCGAGACTAATATCCATTCGGGCTAATGCCCCTTTTGGGCTAAAAATAGAACTGCTTTTTAACCTACTTAAACAGTCTGATCCTCAAGTTTAAGGTGAGTAGAAAATTTGACAAAAATGCGATGCGCATAGTTTTATGGCCCATATATTAAAACAGGCTAGTTCTCAATATAATTGTAAGCAATGGAAAATTAAAGAATGGAAAATTTGAATTTTGCAATTAAATAACCAAAATCCAATTTAATTCATATCGCAAAAGATTAATTACGAATTTAAAGGACATAAATTATCTTAATTTATCTATTTTAAAAATAATCAAATACCTTGTAAAATTAAAATAATCACTTTTGCTCGTAGCATTCAGAAGCATTCCTCTTTCAACCGATTTGGCATGGACAAAAAGACTGAAATAAAACATATTTCAATTTAATATAAATCAAATAATAATATCTTTTCCAATATGATTCACTAGTTCCCAGTTCAATGTCTAGTCGAAGCAAAAATTTTACCAAAATTAAAAAGATTTAGTTTTCAAAAATCTTTCCATTATCCTAAATGCAAAAATGCCTGTTTGATAGTCTGATAATAAACAGCAAATTTAAAACTATTTTTGTAAATTAAAACATAATTTAGAATTGCATTTTATATTTTCTTTACTCATTTGAAAGATAATTCCAAGTGAATATTTTGTGATATATACCTCAGGTGATTGTATCATAATGAAATGCATTTTAATTTATATTGTCATGTTTCTTTCACTAAATGTATACCTTGTCTCTTACTGCATATTGTATTTAATCCTCTAAATGTCTATGAATATTTTAATCTAAATTTATTACAATTTATATCTGCATAACAGAAAGGGAAAATGGTGAGACTAATACATTACCATTTAAATAATACATTACTCTTTAAAAGCATTTCTTGCACACATAATCTCAAGATTTTATCCATTGCATAAAAATTTTGAAATTGAATTTCATCGAGTTAAGTTCGATTCATGCAGCTTCAGTGGTTGACACAAAAGGCGTCATATTCTCGTAAAACAGAAGGAGAGAATAGAACTGTCCCATTTCTTTTCTTTTTCCCGCAGTATACATGAAACATTCCCAATTATGTAAGGAACATTCTCCTTCCTTTCCGCATTCCTTCGTTGTGAAACTGGAAATACGCCGGACGCGTTATTTGGGAGATCCGGAGTTCGAATCATGGCGAGCGCACTGTACATTTTTTCTGTTCCTGCGTCGAACCTAATGACTGTACAAGCTCAAAATAAAAAAGAAAGGAGGGATGGAATTACTTTAACTAAAAAACGAATTGCGTTAACCCCCTATAAATGTAAACAATGTAATTACAGTTAGATTACACTGTAATGCAAAGTTTTGCTAAACTGCACGTAGCATATCAATAAAATCTGTAAACAGCCTATTCCCATGCAAATGTAAGTAGATACTCGAAACACTAGCATCAATAAATTTCACTAATAAATGAGTATCTGCTATAGTTTTTTACATGCATTAATATTTACAAAACTGCGTTTTATAATGTGTTATAAAATAACGACAAGTGTTTGGTGATTTAAATTTGCAGCTTGCTCTTATTATAGAATTACTAATTAAATAACTATGTTACAATTAACTAACTGAATTAATTAAATTATCATTACTTGTGTGTTAGCCTAGTAACCAGAAGCAGTTTAAAAAAAATATTTGTAGTTTTATAACGCCTTGGAGCACGAAATATAATTAAATAGTAATATAAATAGTCATATATATATATATATCTTCAAACTTCTCTTTCAAATTTTGAGGACCTCGTGTAACTTAAGACCAAGCATGCTGAATAACGTTGAACATGTTTGAGATATTAATTAAGGATTTAGTTATCTTTCACACTTGGGATATGTACAAAGTTAAAAATATATCTTTTATGGCTGGATTCCCTTTATTTGTGAAAAAGTTTATTCTTCAGTTGTGCTTAAATGTATATAAAATTAACAAAGAATTTTTGAATAGGTTCCTGCCCACAATTAAAAATAAATTTTATCTGATGAAATAATATTGCATCTATTTCGATAGGTTTATCAAACTGGTTTTTTTTTTTTTTTTTTTTTTTTTTTATATATATATATATATATTCCACTAATATATTGTCAGAATCTAAGAGCGTTAAAACCCTATTTTGGTGATTTATCACTCGTGAAGCATTAACATATTGTTTTGGTTTATATGATTATATGGCAGAGCACGTTAGGGGTATCTAACTTAGGTGTAAAGAGCCTTTTCGAGGACTTTCTAAGGGAGACTGCCTCGTATTCATTAACACATGGGGAAAACCGCGAAAACGCCCGTACAAATAGCCCATTCGCCTAGAATCGATCCCAGATCGAGCTACCAGTGGTCGCGTCTTTACCGCTTGGCCATAGGTCGGCCACCTAAGTATTGTATTTTCTGGACTTTCCATCAGATGATAAAAAAATATTTGTGAGTTTTTTTCACTTTTGTTAAAGTTTAAATGCTTATAAAAAATCTGTTAAACCACAATAAAATATGCAGAAAATCTAATGTATAGGCATTTCAAAAGTCCTAGTAATGTCGATTAAACTCAAAGAAAATTATGTTAAATTAATGCAGTATGAATGAATATGTAAAGGAATTTTGATGTTAGATAAATATCGTTTGACCAAGTAAAGTTTTAAACTCAACTCGACTAAATATATGTTTTTCATAAAATAAAAATTGAAAGCAAAAACGTTAAATTCTAATACCAAGTATAAATAAGTTGTATTCTGATTTTAAAGAAAAGAAAATTCTAATAAATTAATTAAGCGTAGTAGTAAATGCAAAATTAACTATATCTGTATATTTTTAAATCCAATAGTTCAAAAAATTTTTAATTATCATAATTCCATAACTCTTTTACTATTTTTAATCTTAGTTTCATTTACTAAGGAAAATAATACATGTAAAAATTTGAAAATTTTAAATGAAAATATAACAATCGCATTTTTAATAACTAAAAAATAACAATGATGTAATGTAAATAATAATGCAGTTAATGTAAAAAACACTGCACTAGCTTCAAAGCTTTTTTTTTTTTTTTTTTTTTTTTTAAGTTTTTCGGTTTAATTGCTCTTGCCTTTAAATAAGAACGATCAACAAATGAAATGCCTTCGAAAATTTATTTAATTGCAGAATTTATGTTATAGAGAGAAAAGAACCATGTTCCAAAAATTTTTTTCTCTAATCAAGAGAAAATTTAGTATAATACTTTTTAAGTTCGCTGAAGATTCTTTCACCGTTAAGTGTAGTAAATGGAGTAAACTCAAAAATAAAGACCCAAAAACACAGATTAAAAAAAAAATTATAATAAACTGTACAACTGAATTAACTTTAAGAAATCTAATTCTGTTTCAGCGATCAGAATTATTGAAACAGAGTGGGTTTTTAAAGTTACAAATTTCGAATCAAATATTATATGGAGAACATACATCATTTTTGGACATTCAAGTCAAAAGCAGCTTTAAAATAGCTAAAACTAATAACTTAAATATTTCACTAATTAGAAACAACTTCAATAATAAAACAAGAAATCAGAAGGAATCTTATTTCATTTTTCATACCTCTATTTTAGTGGCGAGAGTAAGATATTTTCACTTTTATTATGAAATTGTCGTTTCTGTTTAAAAAATTTCAACTTTAAAGATGAATTTTCACATTTCTCAATATTTTATTTCCTTTACTGTAAGAAGAAGATAATCGTACTCTTATCTTTTCTCTCCTCCCCATACAGAAAAAAAAAAAAAAAAAAAAAAAAATACAAGACCTATCTTTATTTAAGGCAAAAGATATTTTCGCGGGCGACATTCTAAGGGAAACTGGCTTGTTTTTACTTTACACATGGAAAAAAACCACGAAAATACTCATGTGGTAACGCATTCGAACTTGACGTTATGTGTTGTTTTATGTGAAGCTGTTTCCCAATGTGGATTTTATGGCCCACAAGTGAAGTAAGAATATTATTTGAGAGTAAGGAGATATTGGAGATGCCTAAGATTAATGACAGTCTAAAGAGAAGTAAGAATATGATTGGAAAATTGGATTGCATAAACCTTTTTGAAACAAACATTTAAGCATTTTCACTTGATTATATAAATATTATAGTCAAGTAGTTACTTTCACAAACATCACACCAAATCATGTCAGACGAGTTTTCACAGAAATGATTTAGGTTGCATGCAGTTTAATTTTTTCTATTTCAAGAGATCGGAACTTACAAACTATCAGCAGAAAAATCTAAAAACATTATTCTAAATCCACACTAGCTATGATATATCGAGGAATTAGCATTTTATTTATGATATATACTATTGTTCCTGCTGTGACAGATTTCAGGCATGTTTTCCAGATATATTATTATACATGTTTGAAAATTACGCAACCATTACCATTTTATTTCCATACTGCAGGAAGAGCTGGGCTTTAGTTAATAATTTGATGCAAGTACAATAACAATTTATAAGTGATTTTCA
Source organism: Stegodyphus dumicola (assembly GCF_044657685.1). Taxonomy (NCBI): domain Eukaryota; kingdom Metazoa; phylum Arthropoda; class Arachnida; order Araneae; family Eresidae; genus Stegodyphus; species Stegodyphus dumicola. The sequence continues at coordinate 183,836,820 of NC_140772.1, read as the reverse complement.
GCCAATTCCTACAGATTACACCCAGATGACATCTAATATATCATTGTTGCAATGGAAAAGGGAACGCAATAAAAAAATATTAAAAAAAAAAAAAAAAAAAAAAAAAAAAGGAGCCGTGTGCCAAAAGGTTGGCAAAATATGGTATGCAGTTACAGTTTTTGATTACAAATCTTTATTTACATTTTTTTTTTTTTTTTGTTTTTTTTTTTTGTTTCTTGGAGTTTGCAGTGTTGAATTTCACGAAAATAATAGAAATAAAATTTTTAATTAATCAGCGTTAAGAAAATATTATTTTAACCATTTCTTAGGATTTGTCATTAGACCTTATATGTAATTTGATGCACTTGTGTAAGTATAAAGCAATAATAAAGAGCTGAAATCTCTGTAAAATACGTACCAATTATTTTTGTGTCTGACTTTAAATGAAAACTAATTTTAAACTATTAATAATTAATTAAGTTTTGATTAGGTTTGATTGTCTGATTGAGGAAAAGGATGCAAGTATTACCTGCTTAACGTAGGAATGGCATAATGGGCTTTAATCTTTATTCAACGGTTTTATCTATTTGGCCACCGATGAGAAATTAAATTTACGATTGCAATTATTTCTTAGGAGTACTATTTGTTAGTTATTGACACCTTTTTACATTAATTTTAGTTCGTAATTTAATACAAACGCTGAAAAAAAATATTTCACTTTTTACCACAATTATTTTTTCAAAACGATGCTTATTTACTACCATCATTTAGCGATACTGGGGATATTTGAGGAGGAGATACTATCAGTATTGGCAAAAATTTTTGGTTTTTGCATTTTTCTAATACCATTTATCTAAGAAGCAGACGAAAAAAAGTTGCATTAATTTTTCCACAACAAAATTCAAGATTTTAAGCTTTCTTTATTTAGTTGACAAAAACCTTCAAAAACGCTCAAATGCGGACTGTCATGTCTTATGTTATTTCTTTATGTTCCAATCTTGATGGAATATTAAACTACCGTAAGTATCCGATCGTTTAATCCGTCAAGCAATAATTGCATCTATTCTATAAGTAAAAACTAACTCTACAGTACTGAGAGAAATTCCACTCAGTACTGTACAGTTAGTTTTTATTAAGGACAAAAGCTAGGATTATGCATCTCATTCAACCACAGGCTTTAGAATGGAAATTAAATAAAAGTAAATGAGAAGTAAGTCTACATGAAAGAAGAAAGAAATTACATTTTCAGATATCATTTTTTAATGTCTTGATACCATTATATACCATTTACGCGTTAGATCTTCTGAAACGAGCTCCAGGCAACCTGTGGTACTCTAGGCACACAGTTCTTGGACTTTGAAAAACATGTTATAGCAAAGATGAAATAACTGAATACGAACGAAATTTCTTATTGTAGAAAATGCAGTAACTTGGGCAATATAAAAGCACTGATTTCGGCAGCATCATGTTTCCTGGTTTAAATTTAATGCTGTTCATTATCTTAAAGGAAAATCAACGTCAACAACTAATTAAACAATGAAATTTAATATTAGAAAACAGTGTATGCAGTACTATGAAACCGTAGAACTCTTGAGAATAAATTCAAGTCCTTAAGTCTTCTCTTTTAATTCACCTGGAAAAAATACCACAATAAAAATATTTTCTAAAATTCCTTTACATGAAATAACGGAAATCATGCAATAAAATTTTAAATTAAAGAAATCTGATTGCAGGGAAGTAATGAAGTAAGCTAATTCATTCATAGGTAAATAATAGGTGCTTATTACACTGACATTATGCCCTGTAAAATGTAAACTCACAGACTCCATCCTAACTGAAAATATAGCTATTAAACATTATTAGAGGAAATTAGACAATGAGTCATATAGTACTAAGAATGAAAGTAATATCAAGAATATACTGCTTTCAAACTATCATAAACAGTGCTGTCAAAATTTTATTACTTTAAACTGAGATTCTTGCGGTTTTCCCTGAGTGCGAGTTGAACAGGAAATTGTTTTTTATAGAAAATCCTTCACGAAGGCATCATGCCGTTACAGATACAGCCTTTGTATGCTTTACTATTATTTACTAGCAAACTGACATTTCTCTGCCAATGGCAAAGAAGATAAGATCACTGAATTCTGATACTTCAACGGAGATTGTTTCTCGCTGACCGAATGAGATGGCTGCAAGAGGTGTGATTTTTTCAATGTGTAACGGGACTACGAGAATGTTTCCATTAAGAAGTCATTTACGACAGTTGGTTGGTTATTTGATAATGGCAAAGCATAAAAAGGCTATATGACTTAAGGATAGGAAGCCTTCGTGGAGGATTGTCTTAGGGAAACTGGCTTGTATTCCCATCATACTTCGGAAAAGCCACAAAAACCAACCATGTAGCCAAGTAATTTGCCTGGATCCGCACCCAGATGAAACTACCAGCATTCATTGTTTTAACCTCTTCCAGTAGGGAACCTTCAAAGAGAATTTGTCGTAAACGGATTCTCTTTGAAGACAAGTAGTCCTTAAGTACTTAATGTAATAAGTAATATAAATAACTTGAGTTTCTTTTTCTTTTGCATATTGTTAAATCACTTAAATAATTTATTCCTCACATCTACCTTCAAATACATTGTAATTTCCTCCCAGTGATATCAGCTAAAGTAATCTTTTTCATTCTCTGTTTATCTTTTAATTTTTATATTGTAATAATTACGGATTTTTACATTAGTATCATTTTTATTTTTAAAATTTATTTTACTATAATTATATAATTAAATCATATGTAATAGATTTTTCTGTTTGTTTGTTTTCGGCAGCAGAAAGTCCTTTCTTCCGTAGGAAGTTTTTAAAATGTGTGAATCTAAAATGTATTGTAATTATATTCCCTCTTGCTGTTTAGAAATTTCAGCTTTTTGATTCATTTAATCAGAAGCTCACCAATGGCCAAAAGGTACGTTTGCTGAACACTAGTAGTTGGAATCGGGCTTGCTGCATGAATTCTTTTGTGGTTTTGTTTCCATGTGTAGCGTGAATACCAGTCAATTTTTCCCTTAAAAGGTCCTTCACAAACGCATCTTCATTTAAGAAGATAGCTCTCGAGAACTTACAAAAGGTGTTCTAGTTCGTTAGGATATGTACTAAATATCTAACAAAGATATGTGCTAAATTTCGTTTCAACAAAGCAGTTTTGAAAAACCTAAATCGTCACTTCACTGCATTGTTATCCACAATGATTGTCTGAATAAAATATGAGCTCGAGAGCTTATCAAGGAATAGTTTAATACGCGATTGCTAGTTTTAACCGTAGTGATAAACACCACGAGCTCATAAAAATCCAGATAGTTAATAATGGGTGTTAAATATTCGAAAGAAGGGAGGAGTTTTAGAAAATTTGCTGAAAAAATCAGAAATTACTTTTAAAATTTCACATAAATAATATTTAAAAGATTTTTCTTCTCTCTTTCCGATGAAGCAAGTAGTAAAATTCGGAGACTTTTGCTAGATTACTAGTTCATTAAATGAAAATATGTGCGAAAAATCGTTTCAATATTAAATTTTTAAAAAAATCTAAATCAGATTTTAAAAACAATTTCTTTACCACATTACACTGTCATCCACAAAGAATGTGTGTGTGAGCAAAAATACCTATAAGTTCGATAGCTTATTAGTATATAGCAGAGGTGGCCAAAGTGCAGCTCGCGAGCCGGATACGGCTCTCGCAGGCAATTTGTGCGGCTCGTGCATGTAAAATATATGTATGAAATATGGTAAACTAAGACTATTCAGTGTCCAAAAAGAAGTCATTAATTAGTTTAGACTCTTTTTACAAATTTATCAGGGATTTCTTTCTATTTAAAACCTCATCCACTACTTCTATAATGATGTAAATATGAACTTGTGGCTTTTAGAAAATCTAGATGCGGATCTAGAACATTCCTGAATTCAAACGTGTGGCTCTTACTGACATGAAGTTTGGCCAACCCTGGTATATAATTCAAATATCGCTAGCAAACTTTTGCCATAGCAACAGACACCATGAATTAGCAAAATAAAAGTTTTAAAAAAGTATTAATTGTTCTAAAAATATTTCCATTATTATATGTATTTTACTTATATGATATATTTAACCTTTATTCAATACAGATTATTCATAATATGATACTAAAACTAAACATTCTTTTTTTTTTTTTTTTTTTCAAAAATCAATCTTATTTGCTTACATATTACTTATACGAGTATATAGTGCGTTTCTCATTATAAAAGTAGAGCTATTTAGTATATGTGGAGCGAAGACAGGAAAAGTTAGAAAATTGTATATTAGTATATTTATAAATTGTCCATGTTTTATAAATCAATAAATTCTGCTTATACAACTGATAATTATATCATGCTTTTGTTATTATTATGAGCTTATTTTTATTTAGGTGACTCAGTTTCGACGACTACCGTCGAAGATTCCAGCATTACCGCTACATCCAAACCGAGCGATGACGGCATGTCCTACGGCGGCCAGTCTCCGTCATCCAAACCGCGGAAGAAACGATCACGGGCCGCGTTTTCTCACGCACAAGTTTACGAACTTGAACGTCGCTTTAGTCATCAACGGTACCTCTCGGGGGCTGAACGAGCAGACTTAGCTCAGGCCCTAAAGCTCACTGAGACTCAAGTCAAGATTTGGTTCCAGAACAGACGTTACAAGACAAAAAGGCGACAGCTCCAGCAAGAGCTGGGAACTGGTATGTCACCAGCAAGAAGAGTGGCTGTCAAGGTTCTGGTTAAAGATGACCAAGTGCTCTACCAGCCAGACGAAATAGGAACCAGAGGACCCTTGTTATATCCATCATTCCCACTACCGGGTTTCGCACTCAGTTATCTGTATTCTCCTTGGTTGTTCGGGTGTGGTCAAGGACCTTTCCCACATCCTCCTCCCCCTCACTTGGGGTGAAATAGTACGATATTTCTCCAAGCATATTTTTATGATCTCTACACATCATGATTGTTTTAAAGACCGAATTAATAATCAGTCACCAAGCTCTGTCTCAAAATGTTAAAAACAGTTAGCGTAATTAAGGAAATTATGTTACCTGAAACTTATTTTATAGAACTGTTCATAGCTCAAAGCATTCGTGAGAAGTTGCGTACAATCTCTTTTTTTCATTAACTTCTTAATTTTTATAAAATTTAAATATAAAGTATGAAAAAAGTGTATATTTAATAGAATATTATTGATATTTTTCGTCAAATTTACTAATTTATATTTTATTTCTAAAACTTGATCTTAGACTGTCAGCATATATTATAAAGGATTTCCTTGAGTATTTTAACGATGATAGATAAGCTTTTAGGATTACGGAAGGGCAGCTTTCAAATAGTTGCTTATAGCGTGCACTAGTGGAATGTAGCTGATAATTATTCATTAATACCTTTATCCATTTCCTAATAAGTTGGCAAGCAGGCAGTAATTAGAAAAACAAACGAACTATGAAAACTCAATTCTTGCCTATTGTGCCGAATGAATCTCATAGTTTCATTTTCATGATCTTCTCTTGTTAGTATTTTTCCATTAGTCGCCGAAGAGAAAAATTTTCTTTCATTTCTGAAAGTGTCATTTAATAGTAATACAGATCAAAATTTTTTAAGACTTTGCTGCAATCATACATCTCAAATAATGTCGTTGTGCAATTCATTGCATAAGAAATGATAATTAATACATTCTAATAACAAGTGTTAAAATAGTGAGATAATCTAAATACAATAATATCCATCAATTCTGTTTTGTACACTTCTAAAACATTTTTTAATTCCTCAAATTTTTTTTTTAAAGATTGTTATTCTAATACTTAGTTTTAAATCCGGTGAAAAGTATAATCTACTTCTTCTTTCGACAACACTAGGTTAGGAAACAGCAGGCTTTAGATTTACTCATAAATATTTGAATAAATTTGAAATAACATCCGAGAATTACCCTAAAATACCATATTTTTAACAGCCAATGTACTTGTTTGATACTGTAATTATTAACAAGTCGTTTTCCAAGTTCATTAGCTTAGCAACAGAATTCTGAGCTCAAAGTGAACGCATTTTTAGTCTTTTCATTTTAACAATAGTTTAAAAAACAATTTAATACATTGAATAGAACATTCGATACCAAGAAATAGTTTATTTTTTTTCCTTTATGAATCTGAGTGCTCGGCATGAAATGAAAATTACAATTGCAGGAATTTTCTCTTCTTGAAAATGTCAAGTATTCGCAGGTCCACACATTTCTCACTTAGTTCCTCTAGCTGTTGAACTCCCTGCTTATGTTGCATCATTATAATTGTTGTATTTGGGAGTACCACATCTGATGAAATTATCTAAGTTGTGCGCAATCCATGAAAAATCTTGCTAATACTGCCATAATAAATAAGCACGTTACTATTATAAATGCATTTCAATAGCATCCGTAAGCAGCAAATCATGAATAAATGTTACTAAATTTTACAAAATTAAATCCGCGGTTCGTGTAAAGAGGCTTTTTAAAAGATTTTGTTTTACATATTAAACACATATTAAGTAATGATTATGCAAATGCCAGTGTACTAGTGTTGTATATAAATGTCACTCTAATCAGCTTTTTCATAGTTCTGTGAAACATTAATACGCATTTTGACCGAATGGTGTAGTATGATTTTTACTAAAATGTTTTGAAGTGTTAATATATCTAAGATTTCTAGAAATAACGAATATTGGAAAATAGTCTGTCTCACTGTATACTGTTTCTAGATTGCATTTTATAAAGAGAATTATCACACATTGCAATTGTACGCTTTTACATTTAGATTTATGTCTAACACCTGGTACTAGAAATTCGTGAAATTTCTAAATAGCTGATGAGCCCCTGATTTCTGTTAAAAGAAAATAGAAAAGAATTTGTGTAATCAAATCAGTTTACTTCCCTGTAATGCAAGAGTATAAACAACGAAATGCAGTATTTATAATGCCGTAAAATATAATTCAGAAATATTTAACATGAATCTTAGAATGTAGTTTCAGACATGACACAAATAATTCGGCATCCATAAAGTTCTCTAAATTTCATCATGCTTGAAAAATGATAGAAATATCTTTATAAAGGAAGAACTGCTTCTATAATTATTGAGTGTATAAAGTATTCTCTGTAGTTAAACTTGAGAAGCTTCTATATATATTAAATGGGTATAATTTACATGAAATGAGGAAATATAACTGCGGAACTAAACGGCATGCTTCCCTCATTGATTCAGTATAGCACAGAGGCTCTCAATCAGGAAAGAATTGGGGAGAATTTTAGAGTTTGAAGGGAGGTAATGTGATCAGCCTTTTATTTATGAGTACAGTTATTTTTATTATTTTATGAATTTATTAGTTTATGAATATAGGACATTATATTTTTTTCAATTTCATATTTACCAACCTTTTCTACACTTTTTTTTGTTTAATTTATCAAACACGTTGGAAAATACTTTAAATCTATATAAATATATGCATTTATTTTTATTTTTCGTGTTTTAGAAAGGAGAGGAAGTGAGCTTCTAGCAGTGGTAAAAGGGGTGCATGGGGAAGAACAAAATTAATTATATCAATAATTTTTAGAGCTATAGAATGACTTAACAGTTATTCTGAGAAATTTATCACATTTGTGACATAATTAATAGTTTCATATGTATCAATCAAATTACCAGTAGTAGGTAGTTTCAAACGATTTAATAGAAATGCAAGATTTTACGCTGTATTATTACTAGAAACTTCAATTTTGTATTAAGTTACTCAGCCTCTTGTACATATTATACGTGTTGTAGTGAAAGCAATTTCGGACATATATATATATAATTTAATGAGAGTTGCTTCTAAACTGAGTACGTAAGATAATACCTGTCCAAAGTGCAAATACCTATTCTGCAAAAAACTAAGTTTTGTTTCAACATTGTCATTGTTACTGTGATGAAATGCTTGTATGTATCTAATGTTATCTAATGTGAATTAAAATTATGTACATATTGTATTGTGTTTATGATTTATTACTCATGTAACATACATGTTCATATATTAACAATTCAGCTGTTTTATGTAACAGCTATATGCAGAAATTGCTATTTATATTTTAAAAATTACGAACTCATATTAGTCATTCTCATATTGTTGTAGATCTATTAGTGGAGCTGGGATTAAATGAATAGTGTTTTAAATTTTTTATGCCTAACAACATTAAAAAAAATGTAAAAATGATGCATAAAACTTTAGCTAAAAAAGCTGATAAATGTGAAATAAAAATAATAGGAGCAAGAATAATGGCAATTCTTAAAAATTGTGCTTTTGCGATATAGGTACGATTAGTTGAATATCAAAGAAAATGTTTCCCAGCACTTTCCAAGCACTCTTCATATATCTTATGCTATGCTAACAAAAACATTTACAGTTAACAACATGAGTTAAAAGTCTAAAATAAATACGAGTAATAGAAAAAACAATTTTCTTTTAATTAATTACATCAAGTATACTCTCGGCTAATTACCTTTAGGTTGCAATGCCTTCTGAAGAGGTAGATCAAAAATACTTTGATGAAAGTTTGAAGAAAAAAACTGAATTCCTTAAAAATCCCGTTTCCCTGTTTAATTTTGCAAAACAGAAAATATTTTAATTTCAGTACTTGTAATGCATATATGACTTTAATACTGATTAACGGGATTCAAAAAAATAATCAAAAATTATTAATATAATCCTGGAAGTATTTTTTTAATTTCTAGTAGCATAACAACATAAATATAAAAATTGTAAATTAATTATTGTAAAAATTTTATTACATATAGAGTAATAAATGATCCATTTTTATCTTTCATTTATTCTTTTAAAATCTTGAAATTAGAAGATAGGTAAAAAATTAAAACACGGGATTTATTTCATATAACCTTCATATGCTTAATGAGTTATTATACATTTTAGAGAAAAAAATTAATTAAACATATACTATAACAAAAGAAAGTATATTAACTAATATTATAGAAATGTTTAAATTGCAAATTCAATGAACTTTTAAATAAACTTATAATTACTTTTCAAAGCCTTTTGTTGATACCGAACGTAAGCCGTTTAGTGAAACGTAAATGTTACGTGTCCCGGTCTTCGATACAAACGTTGTGTCAATCCATCTTTCAGTAATCCCTTACAAAACGCATAACAATTGCAGGAGCTAAAGCCACACGAAGTGCAGTTGTTCTTTTCTTAGAGCATAAATCAAAGAAAGGTTAAATTTTATAAATATGAATAACTGTTGAAATATATTAACATAAATGACATTTTTGTTAATATATTTCAACTTCCTATTTTTTTAAGTGTTTAAAACATGTATGAGAAATTATACTAATTAAACCACAAAAGTAAAAAAACGCAATAAAATTGTGTATAGATTATGTGAATATTAATATTAATGTAGTGTTATTTTTTCACACATATTAAGCAATTTTTCCTAAACTGTTAATAATAAATGCTAGAAATATGAAATATAAACACAATATGCTAACAGAGCAACTTTATATCCTTTTACAATGAATAAAAATAACAATGGATTATTAAAAAAATAATTTTTTAATACAGTCAGTATTCAGAATTTTCAAATAAATTAGTTTGACGTTTTGTTAAACTGAGTTATTAATAAGTTTCAAACTGCTTCAGGTTCATTTTTTAATACTGTTAATCAATCACTTTCGTGCTAACCATTTATGAAAAAAGTTACTGAAATATTTTCCACAATGCAGTCAAATCCCTATCTCCTAGTTGCTCTTTTCTCTATTTTGACTGACTATCCACTGTGCTCTGATTTGTTGCTAGCCACGAATGTACATAAGTTGCTGGCTGAAAGTTTTCGAGTGAAGGGACGACAAGTCTAATGAACATTAAAAAACGGAAAAACTTTTAACATGAAGAGATGTGCGGCTTGCAAATTAAGTTTATTGTGGAAAATCCTCTCTTTTACACAGCAGTAGAAACAGGTATACAATTTACGATTACAAAAGTTTCCGTAACACAGAATTTATTTATATTCCTTTAGAGTCTTTAAAAACTCTCAATTCCCTTAAAGTTCTCGTTCATTTACGTGGAACCTTTCAAAAATATTTTCTGTTTCTTCTTCTCCGTATGTTACATCAACGAGTAAAAAACACTAAAATTTCGGGTTGAGTACTTTAATTTCTTTTATAATTTTTTCATATTCAGAGTGCCAATGTTTCAAACACGAAAAAACAATAATCTACTTTTTTATCGAATCAGCAAGACATCTGTATAGTTGTCTGTAACTCTTCTGTATAGTTTTGTGGATAGAATTCCCGCATTTGCTTAGGCTCACATCTTTGAACTTCCTATTTTATTCATCATTTTACAAAATAACAAAAGAATTTAGCACTCAAAAACAATTACATTCTAAAATAATAATAATAATAATAATAATAATCGTCTCTGTAGTTTATTTAAGAAATTTTCCTTTCCCTTTATCGATTGTTCGCACTTTATCCACTGCATTTTAAACTGTTCGCACACCTCATCAATATTATATTGCATGATTATCGTATAGATTTCACCTGTTGACCACAAATTATCTTTTGTCGAAACACATTAGTCTTTCCTGCATTTGTTCTCATTTCCTCGTAGAATTCAAGAAAAATTCGATCGATTTTATTTCATATTTATACTTAGGTTACTATTTAATTTTTTCCCAGATGCATATTGAACATTGGATTCATTTATTCAATTACTTGTTATCAGATCACTCTTTCCTCGGTCAAAATATTCACTTGATATAGTTAAGCCTTCCTTCATGTTTTAAACGGATTCCTTTAAAATGTTATAGATTATTTAAATGAACTGCCCATTTTTCAAGTGCGAAATGCAGTGGCAATAATAACCATTCTTTTGAAACCAATCCTTTGTATGCACCGGCGGGCCTCCAGCGATCGAGTGGTAAAGTTGCTGAATGCTGGTAGTTCGGTCCGAGGTTGGAATCCCGAGAACGGGCTGACTGCATGGGCATTTTCATGGTTTTTTCTATGTGTAAAGTGTACACGAGCTATTTGCCCTTAGAAAGTCCTCCTTGAAAGCATCCCTCCCTTTAGGCGGGTAGCCGTCAAGTGCTTTGTCATAATTAAATAAACTAAACCAAATTATGCACCTTCGTTCTATCTAAAAAGTGTATATCTAGAATATACCGCTATTCATTACTCAATATGTCTGTATTCTCATTTGACAAAAATATCACCATGACTACATGTAACAAAAATCCCCATGACTACATGTAACGAAACCAGCAAATTACACATTGATAATTTACTAAATCCGGGAATATTTACAATATATAGTTGAAGTACTGGCATTGTTTTGCAAAATCTGTGTGTGTGTATAATTATGGCAAAGCCTCGAGGGCTATCTGCCTAAGGGGAGGGATGCCTTCGTGGAGGACTTTCTAAGGGAAACTGGCTCGTATACACGTTACACATGGGGAAAACCACGAAAACACCCACGCAGCCAGCCCGTTCGCGGGATTCGAACCTCAGACCGAACTAACAGTGTTCAGCGACTTCATTTGCAAAATCTAAGATGTCTTATATCATTTTAAGTTATCAGTATAAACTAATTTAATTTCAGGATAAACACGTGACCTTATTGTTCATTCACCTGTCCATTTCAGCTCGTCATGCAGCGAATACTGACCGCCCTGTCATCCGATTATAAAGGATGCTATGCTAAAGCCTAAGAATAGAATACGGGCCACGCGCGAAGTTTTGGGAGAAAATTTCTATCACGTTTTCAAAGACAAAGCATTTAAATCTGCGAAACGAATGGAAGCTATTCCCCAAATTTTTCACACTGTCGCTTCCATTAAGCGGGAGTTTTCTGATTGTATGGGAAGGCCCTCGAAAGGTTTAATCGGCACAAGAAGATTTTGAAAGGTAATTACGAGCGCCAGAGTGGTTCATAATCCGCTCGCAGTGAGGATCAGTGTCATTTTCTGCTCAGGGAAGAGATTCGCTTTCATATTGCCATGGTAACTGTCAAAACTTGGATGAAGGTAGAGAGACACAGGGAGGATGGGGTTTGCCGTAATTAATTCTTTAAAACATCGGGCAGATAAGCAAAAAACTGCATTTTGAAACTAAATATCCATAATAGTACGAAGATCATACTTCATGGGATCATAGGATCGATAATAGTACAGGTATATCTCGTTTTATCGCGTTCCACGAATACTTTTGTTTTTCTTTAACGAATTTTGCATTTGCGTGTTCCTTATGATTTTATGCCACATTATAATCTCATAGCACATTGCTTCAAAACTAAGCGGAAAATAACATTCCTAAGAGGAAGTACAATCAATTCACATCATTACAATTTTTTAAACAAAAGCGCTTTATCATTGCTCAAAAATGATCAAATTATCAGATGGTCAAAAGTCGCACACAAAGCGTAACAGTAACTATTCCATTAAAATTCCAAATAGCCGAATAATAAGATCCTGATTGTATTTTATACACTTAGAGTTATAATGATTCTTAATAAATTAAAATAATTTTAAAATGTATAAGCTAAAATCTCATATTTCGAAATTTTATTTAACTTTTGAAAAGTTAAATAAATAACAAGATTTAATAGTTAAATAATAAGATTAAATCACTTATTTATAAGTTACATTGTAGAGACATTAGGTATTTTTTTGGAAGCAGGCAAGATGAAAAATTAACAACGCCTTCGCCGAAAATCGAACCGCGGACCTCTGGAATACGCGCCCAGCGTGCAGACCACCACACCACGAAGGCATGCCAAGAAGGCCGGAGAACTAGCCTATAACATAAGATGAAATCATTCATGTTGTTTCATGTGATTTTTTGAACACTGATTTACTCATTCATTCAAGTATTAATATAAAATAATGGCTAGAATATTTTTTATTTACTTCTTGGAAGGAAATTTGCAGCTCTCCAATTGCATTTATTCCATCTTTTATTGATAGATACGGCTATTCTTCCTTATATCTTTACCTATATAGGGTGGTAGCATAACCCTAGGTATTAATATCGCCCTTGTGTAACGTATGTGAGAAATACGTCTTCTAAACTCCCAAAAAGGTGCTTGTGGGGCCAAGGAAGGGTTAAAAATTTGCATTTGAGTAGTGTTCGTATAAAGTCTGTGCAGTGAAGAATTTCATCAATTACAACATAATCTTCAAAGGTGAAAGTTTTTGGAATATTGTCTGATTTCCATTTATATATGTATATATATAAATGAGTATAATAAGTGTTGTATGATCTTAAATTCATTTAGTGCGAAAACAAGTTACTACTACTTGCGCAATTGCTGCAAAGTAAGTTAACCTTTTAACTGTCATGCCCGAGATTATCTCGGGCACAGCACTGGTGTTCGAAAATGTCACGCCCGAGTATTTCTCGGGGTAATTTTTTTTTTTTTTTTTTTTTTGAGTGCATCGTATTGTCATACCCGAATATATATCGGGAGATGTTTATTTCGGCTACATTTGGTTTTTCCAATAAAAAAAAATTGACAATTTGTGTACCGAAATCATCAAAATAACTTGACAGTTAAAGGGTTAATAATAATTTATTTCCTAAATATATATGCGTGTGTGCCTGTGTATAAAAGCTTCATATTTTTCGACTGCACCAGTAGATGATTTGACAGTCTTGAGATGTTTCATCAATATTAAAAAATTCTTGAACAGATTTTTCTTTGGACAAACCAGAAATCCATCGTGAAACTTTATTCCAATCGACTTTTGTCAAATGGAGAGTAATTGGCATATTAATATACCAGATACAATTAAAGTTTCATTCAGTAGTCAAGTTCAAGAATTCTTTTGGAAGTTCAGAATTACCTCTGGATTGTGAAATTATAAAATCAAAATCATATTTGGGAAGAAGAATTGAGATTTTTAGTTTAAAAACATTTTAAACTAAAAGGCTAGGAGATAAACATCTAAAATCATAATTTCTAAAGCAATAACCATTCACAAAAGATTTCTCTGAGCTAACGGAGTCGGTTTGGTTCTGTTGTACGTGAAGTTCAGATTTTTCTATTGAAAAACTGGTCTTTGGACGTTCGGCTATGCCAGATATCTCACTTAGCTCAGATGAACAATACTGTTAATCTCCGTTAAGAGGGTGGTATGAAAGTCATAACAGCATAATCATAAGGCATAAAATGCCGGAATTCCGGTCACACCTCCGAGACAGGGTATAAGCCGTTGCCAATTAGAGAAGATAAATTTCCGCATGCGTGGATGTATCTACAGCATTCCGCTCTGTTTCTCCGTTCAAGTTTTGCGCGTACGTTCTGATTGGTCGACTCGTACACCAAGTCGGCATAAAGGTGAAAAAAGCAAGATCTGGTTATTTAGCAACGAAGCTCGACTTCAGCCAGTTGTGACACAGATACCCCGTTTTGAACGGAGCCTTAGGCTGGAGTTTTCGCAAGAGGAATCTGTATAACTTAATGTTTTATGGTATCTTTCAGTTCTGAACATATCTCATAGATTTGGTGTGTATACCTTAGATTTCAGATAATCTCAGAAGCAGAAATCCATGGGATTGAGGTAGAAGGATCGTAGTGGCTGAGAAACTACAAGTTACGGTATATGGCTATATTTTGAAACGTTGTACACCTTAAAATCTTATGATTCAAACAAAAGTATTTTTTCCCCTTTAATTTCTAAAGTTTTACCATATGTGTATTATTTCAAGGCTGTTTGTGTCTTTTTAATGCGCTGGTCAACTTGCGTACGAAAATGGTGTTGCCATTCCAAAGTTTCGAAATTTTTTCAACGGTTTAATTTTAAATGTCTTAAGATAACCGATACAATTTTTGTTCTACTTAACTTAAGACCTTTATTAAATAAAAGTTTTGTTATTTATTAAATAAAATATTTGCTTTGAATGTTTCTTTTTTTAAACTGTGCTAGATAGAGGATAACATACTCAAAACGCTTTAGCTTTGTGTTCAAATATTTGATGCACAATATATCAAATGTACACTGCACAAAAAAAAGGGGGGGTCGGGGGACAGTTCTATATTTCTTCTGGGTCGATTGACAAAATTCAAATTGTGTTTTTCATGTCTCGAAAGCGCGACTTAGGATATATATTAGATTTATATAGCATTGTTCTAACATAGGTATTTTGATACAAAATCGGACTTTTTCTGAAATATTATACAATTTTTTCCCATATTTCGATTCTACGACTCAAAATACGCCTAGATATTAAATTCAGTAAATTTGGTGCAAAGTTTACGGAGAAATTCAAAAATAAATCCTGGTGCAATTTTTTTCAGTTTGCGCCAAGAATAATTCACTTGGCGAACTGCTTAATATATGGCAACCTATTTTCCTTACCCTTCCCTTATGCCGGAACGGAAAAGAAGGCACCTCTTTCCTATCTTTTTACATTGTAGATGAGCGGAGAAAAAGTCACCTCGTTCTTACTTTCAAATAATTTTAAAAGTGCGTAAACCACATTTTCGTTGTTACCGCTTGCAACAAATATGCCAAATTTCAAAATGCGCCAATATATAAATTTACGGATATCTTACAAAATTTTGAAGGAAAAAAAAAAAGCACTAATTTTTTGCAGGTATGCTTAAAAATACATCTACTTTAAGATGATTGTAAAAATTTTATAGGTTATTCAAAATATTTTTCGAAAAATTTGGAAAAATTATTTAAAAATAAATCTTAAAAAAAGGGTGAATTTTATTTGGAATGAACCTAAATTTCGAACTGTGTAAGAAGGAATCAAATAAGTTTAATAAAAAAGAGATATTAATGAATACATACCAAATTGAATTAACATTGAGGAGCTAATTTTTTAAAAACTACTCGTGCGATTTTTACAAAACTTTGTAGTTTGTCGTAATTTGAGACGTAGAATCGAAATATGGAAAAAAATTGGCATGTGATTTCAAAAAAAGTCTTATTTTGTGTCAAAATACCTATGTTAGAACAGGGCTATATATAAATCTAATACATATCCTAAGTTGCGCTTTCGAGACATGAAAAACGCAAGTTGAATTTCGTCAATCGACCCAGTAAACGGGAGATATAGAACTGTCCCATTTTTTTCGCAGTGTACATATCTGTTGCTAGGTAATGCGACGTATACTAATATATATAAAAAATCTGTATTTTACATAACAATTTAATGCAGTGATATATATATTTATATATCTGTCACTGCATAGTTATATATCGGGTGCATATAGATGAATGGTGCGGCTTTAAAAATTAATAATAAATTGATGTATTGTCTTACCCATGGTAAAATCCTATACCGTAAGCACTAGCAGCTGTCCAAGTTTATCCTGCACTACCTACTGTTTGCTTGTCATACTTACTACGCAGCCACAGTGTCAGTTCCGAAGACGGCGTAGCAGCAGCAAAAGGCTTTCTGTGTGCTCTATTTTGAGATGTCCAGATTTGTTGTTACATTGCAGCGTGAGTTTCGTGAACGGTTTAGGAAAGACCAATCACACAAGAAAACCATAAATAGGTGGTTACGACTGTTCATGAAAAGTGGATGCCTGTGTAAAGGCAAGAGTTCTGATATACCTCGTGTGTCTGATGCAAACGTTGAAAGAGGGCAAGAGGCGTTTCAGAGAAGTCTTCGCAAGTGACTTAGTAAAGCAAATAGGGAATTGGGGGTGCCAAAGAATGTGGTATGGAAGGTATTGAGTAAGAGGCTATGTTCTAAACCGTACAAGGTGGGATTAGTGCAAGCCCCTTTTCACCAGCAGGCAAAGTTAGAAAACATGACTTTTGTGAACAGATGCAGTTAAAAATGGAGAAGGATGGTTTTGTAGAAAGACTCAGATTCTGCGATGAAGCCACTTCCCGTGTAAGTGGGAAGACGATCAAACACAATATCCGTATCTAGGGCTGCGAGAAACCGCATTCACAGAGATAGAGCATCAGCATGATTTGCGAGAAAGTGGACGGCCCATTTTTCTTCGAGCAAGATACTGTGACCGTTGACTCATTTCTAAACATGTTGGAAACCTGGTTGTTAACTCAGCTGAACACCAATTATGATGATTATATTTTACAACTGGACTGTGTTCCCCATTTTCACAGGAATATATGAGAGCTGTTTGCATTAGACGTGCTGCAACAGCAGGCAACAACATTTTCCCCCGACCTTCCCGGTCACCGGATTAACACCATGTGATTTCTTTTCTTTGGAGGTTTGTTAAAGACGAAGTTTATGTACCGCCAATGCCTGTGTACCTTGAGGAAGTTTGTGATCGAATAAAGCAAACACTGTATACCATCACGATGGAAATGCTACTCCGTGCATGAGAAGGATTTGATTAACGTGTAGATGTGTGGTATGTGACCAAGGGTACACATATTGAAGGATTGTGATTAATGCGTCAAAAAATGTGGGCAGTTGCCACTGCTTATGTTGTAAGGTTTGCTCATATAAAGTAATACATCGATTTAATATTAACTTTAAAACCGCACCTTTCATTTATAAACACCCTGTATATATCAAGATATAACATATGAAAGAAAACTAATTGTTTTAATTTGACAATATCCCTATTTATTCTTCATTTGGGTTTGACTGCTTCCCATTCCTAATCAGCCCTAATCAATTCCTAATCAGCCTAATTAATTTAAAGTGCGTCGCTTCAAAATTAATGTCATGCTATCTTATAGCACTGCCAATATTTTTGATCCAATCACAGTTTAAAATTTCAACAAAGATCCGACAATATTCTTTCGCCGCTGCTAAATGTGTACTTTACTTTTTGCTTTCTTCTCGCGCTACTAGCACGTGTCATACGCCTCTCTTTGTCGTCCGTAGTCTAAAGATGTGATAAGCTATCTGCATATCGCATCCATAATGATGTGTGATTGAGAATATACTATTATTAGATGTAATTATCCAACAATAAATTATGTCTCCTCTACGGCCATGCCTGCAAGTTTTTCTTCTCCGTTATGCATCCGTGACGCCACTAGCTCTTACCAAGTTATACAAAGAGTCATTCTTCTATCTGCACAGTAAAGAGTCTCAAGATATTACAGTAAATATTACACGCACACACACACACACACACACATATATATATATGCATAAAGAAACATAATAGGATGATAAAGATTAAAAACAAAATTTTTATACCCGTCCTGCGCTATAGCTGCAGGACTGAAGTAAAATAAACTTAAAGCATCTAAAGTTAAAGGTAAATTGGAGTCAAAGCAAGGCAATTCCTCTACAGTATTAATCATTGCAACCGTGCATAAAAGGTTTAACACAATATCTTAACAAATCAGATTTAAAATAATAATTCATATTAGTACAAACTCGAAAAATAAAAATGCAAAAGGGAAAAAAAATATCCAAGATAATAAAAATATAAAAATTAATTCCTTTTTCAGAGCTGCTTTGAATTCTACAAGAAACGCAGTTTGGTCGTCTGAAGAATTCAGTAACTTTTCGTTTAGTAAGTCTTCCTAAGATTTCAGTAAGTTTGCGTTTCTTTTAAATTTTTTTTTCTAGGTTTTTAGCTGATGAAGGCTCAAAATTGATTTTTTATTTACAGAAATATGAAAGTTTGAAAAGTTTTCCGTTTTGTTGGCATTAAAAGTTTAGTTTAGCATAATTGGGGAGCACCCACTTTTAGTGTTGTTTAAATGACAATTTGATTTTATGTATATTTGTTTTTTCTTTATTTGCATTTGTTTTTGAATTTAGGATTTGCGTATAATGGTTTCAGACGATTTTTTTTAATGGTAATTTTACACAATGTAAAGTTTTATGGTTTCTTTGAGTATTCATTTTGTCACAATGTTACATTTTGTTCCAAGTGTTTCGAAGGCGTGTAGGGAAGATTCTGGTACACATGAGATTCGATTTTTCGGTTTTTATATGAATTTTAATGTCTTAAATGAAAATTTAATTGATTCTTTATTCGGTTTTTGATCTCAAATAAACCAATAGAACGAAACACATTTTCGAAACATAATATGAAGCGTTAATTCATTTTCCCCTGATGAGTTCCGAATTGTAGTTTCAGTAGAAGGAGATTAATTTTTATATTTTTATTATCTTGTAAATTTTTTCTCTTTTGCATTTTTATTTTTCGAGTTTATACATTATTACATTATTCTCCATGACTTATTACATTATTCTCCATGGCTGAATTATTTTTTGCAAAAATTATTCTGAAAATTTTCTTTAACAGACAGACAGAAGTACGTTCACTCAAGTTCAGAAATTGCTTTAGGAAAGTTCTTTCATCAACAACGTCAATTTACTCAGAGAAAAACTACATCTAAATGCTTATTGCAAGTACGTATTCGTGAGGGGAGAAACAATTTTTGGCATGGTTATGATTGAAAATTCAGTTCTTTCGAGCACTTTTCGAGCTTGAAACTCAGGAAGCAGGGCTATTAAAAAGGGGAATTTCAAACGCGTTCGATATGCAGAGAAGGAAATGGAATTCTCAAAACACTCTCAAAGGAAAATGGAAATCGTGAGAGCAAAAGGGAGTAGGAAATATATTTCCCTTTTTTCTATGAAGTCAAAAACGTGCAGAATGGTAAAAGCGAAACCCTTTTTTATTCAATCGAAGTTGAGGTAGCTTTCGCGCCTCGTAAAAGGGGAGGACACGGTCGAGTAAAAGGGGTTACAGACATTTAAAATATTCGACGCCAAGACTGCCAGATAAGTTCGAAATTTTGTGTCAGGTTAAATTCTTTTTTCTCATATTTTAAGGATAAGAATTTACAAGAGTGTATTTTAAAAGAAAGAGTGTAAGTAAGCTAGCATTATATGAGGAAAAGTTTACAAATAATATTGCCTTAAAAATTACCCTCCTTTCATGATTACAGCAGAAACTCAATTATCCGGACTTCACAGTTATCCTGAATTAAAATGATTTTCGAAGACCATGTAAATTAAAGCTTTTTTTTTTTTTTTTTCTCTCTGTTGTTGTTGTTGTTTTGACTTTTTATAGTTCATTTAAGAAGTATACAAAACAATTCAATGCATAGTTTTAAGAACTACTAAAGCAGTTTAGATGTTTCTCCATGAGATATACGTTGTCTACAGTTGTACATGACTTACAATAAAAAAGTGCCGTATTACAAGCTGGTAAAGAAGACATACTCATTTATTTAAATAGCATGTCATGACATTTGGCAAATTTATAATTTATAAACATTAATAGAAAAGCAATTTCTGACTGTACGTAGGTCTATCGTTCTTCCTTTACTCATAATAAATGCATCTTTTTTAAAGAACAGGCTAGACAAATAGGATATCAACCAGCTTCTACGCTTTAAAACGATGAATTTAAAATATAAAATTAAAGCATATCGTGATTTTACATATTTAAGCTCCTGTAAACTGGGTATCTCAAGCTATTTTATATGCACGGCGTATAGTACTCTTTTGCTAGAGTGGCTTAATACACATTAATCAGAGAAGGTGGGCCTTTTAAAGTTCTTACCAAACTTATGTTCGGATAGAACAAATTTATAAATTTGCTACATGAGTCCAGAGTGTGCACTACTGATGGTCGGGATATCACACGCTCGAATTCTCCTCTGATAAAATTATTCAAAAAATAGTCTTTAGTTAGTAAATAAGACTTCGTAGAGACGTCTGAATCTATAAAGAAACGCCGATATTCATTGCCAACTTTTTAAAAGAATCATTACTTTTTTGTTTCTAGTTCATTTTCTCACATTAGATGGCATTAAACGTTTCATTTTTTTTGGGGGGGGGAAGGAGGCAATAGTTGGAAATTTTTAAAGGGTTCCGATTGATCTTCGAAATTATAGCACTAGAATGTAACTTAATTTTCTCAATTTCTGTTGCTAATTTTTGGTTTCGGTAGAATTTATTTCACTTGGCGTGTTCTCTCTTGCATTTACTCCGGAATTATATACTTTAGAAAATAAATCTTTTTGAATGCTCTGTAATGAAAGATACATACATTGGAAAATCAACGTAAGCCCTATGCAAGTAGATAGTTCTTTCAGTCACAGCGGAACGAACGCCATGTGAGATATTCGATGTCGTGAACTGTTTTCTGCATATTTCGTCGATATCTGAACCAAATGAGAAAAACAGTTTTCATGCAATGTTGTGAAATTTTATGATATTTTCATGAACCTCAATCTAGAAATGGACTTCTTAAAGTAATTCCTGTTCGGCAGCTGCCGACGAATGTTCCACATCAGAAGTAATAAAATATTTTTTTTTTCATTTAACTTCTAAAAAATGATACAAAAAAGGGTTAGCTATTCGACCACTGTTGGAATTTAAAATAACATTAGATAAATGTACTTTAATTAGTACTTTGTATTTTTAATTGAAGCAAATAAAATTGCTAATAAAATCAAAATGGCTGCATTATAATCAGCTGTTTTACAATATTTGCGTATAGGATATGCCACAAGCATCTGAAGGTTTTCAGATTAAAACCAACACAATAAAATATTAATTTATTTTACGAAACAATAGTATATTTAATAAAAGTGTACAGCAGTGCAATCGTCTTCAGCCCCTTATTTTTTAAGAAAGTGTTTTTTTTTAATCATTGGACACTATTGACGGGTACAAATACAATTGTTTCTTGCAATTATAGCCTGTATTCTCCAATATTTCTAGGTTTATTCATAGATACTTATAATTAAAGATAGCTCCAGTGAAGTAAATCGCATACTGACAAGGCCAGAAATGAAAAATCTCCACCTTTATAAAATATGCAACTGAGCTAAAGCCCAATCACGGATTCTTTATAGTTAGTGATATTGCTTTATCTTGCTGGAATCAAACTCTCGAGCTCATAATATTGCCATTCTATACTGCTAAAAAGTTGCCATATTTTGAAGAGAGAGTTTGAAAAATTTAGTGCTCCAAAAATAGACAGCCGAAACTAGGAATGGCAGTTCCATTAAATGGTGCTATATGGCCTATTGCTTTGTAAAATAAATATTTGAGTTCCATGGTCATT
This sequence comes from Stegodyphus dumicola, assembly GCF_044657685.1. NCBI lineage: Eukaryota > Metazoa > Arthropoda > Arachnida > Araneae > Eresidae > Stegodyphus > Stegodyphus dumicola. Next base: position 183,814,791 of record NC_140772.1, on the reverse strand, counting down.
TCAATATCGGAAACGTTAGATTTAAAAGCCCATTTTATGCGCATCTTTCTACATAACCTATTTATTTCGTCTTAATAAAAATACTTTCTGAAAAAGTTCAAGATTGGTCAAATACTGGGAGACAAGATATGTTTTTTATAAGAAGTACAATTCAGATGCCTCAGAATTCTTAAACTTTCTTTAGGAATGAAAATAAAAACCGCAGCCTTAAATTCCCATTGCCAAATTCAGCGATAGGAAGCCAAAACAAGACATCCCTTTCACACGCACGTGAGTGACAGTCAAGCGATGACAAATGGTGCTTAAATGGTCCCCGCAAAAGCCATTCTGAATATGGAATGGTGCACAGGAATAATAAGATCTCCAGTATACGTGCAGCATAATCAGTTCTTTTTTTTCGGTGGAGCTTGAAGAAGAGCATAAATTAAAGATTAATTGTAAACCACAATTCATTGTTTTGTTGAGAACTCTTGGTATGTCATCATCGAAGGTTAGGAAATTTCCTACCTGTTGTGATATATAAATAAGTAATAAACAGTAATAAAATATCTTATAAACTTAAGACTTCACATTGCAGACAACGCTTTGAAGAGATTAATCATTGAATAAATAAAACGAATAACTACTAAAAACTAAAGTAACATTAAAAAAAAAGCAATGTGAAAGCTTTCAGATTTTATATTACGCCCAAAGCGGCGTTTTTTTAACGTTTTGTGTGTTACTTTTATTTATTAAATATCACGTTCTTCCCACTTAAACCATAAAATTCAATTCAACAGCAAAATCACAAAATATTTAAAAGAACATTTCTTTAGAATTTCCGATACACAGTCTCACGCGCTCGAGATAAAAATGTTTTTCTGTACAACGTTGCCATTGCTCGCTTGAAATCCTTGAATTTGTTAATCAAAAATTCGTTTAAGTTTTCAAAATATGAAATCGATAATAAAATAAATTCCAAATTTCCAATTTGGGCTTTCAGATGCTTACATTCGCAATAGGATTACGTCATTCAAAATTCGATGGCTCTAGGTACCCTTGTTTTATCATAATTCGAGAAAAATACATACATTTATGCAGATTCTTCATTATTTGATTTCTTCAAATATAATATAGGGCTAAAATATTTGGAGGCAACAGTTTGAAAAATAAAACGGACATTCAGAGTGATTCGACGTAAAATCGCAAACGAAAACAATAGTCCTTCAGGGACAAAGCCCCTTTGGACTAAAAAAACGTTTTTGAGTACTTTTTTTTTTTTTTTTTCGGGGCATGTGTGCTGGAATATTCTTTGTATGATTGAGAAAAAGTTACTGGAGAATTCATTTAATTGATTGCGATCCCTGCAGTAGTTTATGCTATTCAAAATGGAAATTTTTTCTTTAGCAAGGAGATTTTTAAATTTCTTGATCATTTCTTGATTTTAAATTGTGAATGAACTTACAATCCGAATAATTTTCCTCGTCCAGTATCTTCCAGTTTTTAAGAAAGGTGCTTTGAGGTAGTTATAATGTCTCTATCAATTTTGCATACAGTAGGGTCTAGTTGTTTGCTCGTTACTACAATGCATGCCCTGTTTTTTTTTTTTTTTTTTTTTTTTTTTTTTTTTTTTTTTTTTTTCCTGGCCTGGAAAATCTTTGCTTAAGTTTTTATATAAAATATTCCATGATAAAGGGAACCCTCTTATCTCTCCTTTCACGCTGTATAGCTCCTGGATTAATAAGATATCGTAATTGGATTCCGAGACGAACTGCACAAGTGAAGATGTGGCTTCCTTGCATCTCCTAAGATTACACTGAAGGCAATTAAGATTCTTGAGAATCTGAGAATCAACTTAACAACATGCTTCTTTGCTGCCACTTAAATAGGAAACTTTCTTACATATAGGATTTTTATAAGATTTACGATTTAATATTTTCCCCAGATTTGCGAGCCTAGGTAAAAGAAGGTAGAACTAAAGATAAAAACGATTTAAACTCTATTTTTCTTTAATTGATACATTTAAGAAAGATGTTTTCACATTTCTTCAGTAAGGTTATAAAAGAAAAATTTGTTATAAGCATTTTAAGGTAACTTTGACAAAGTACAAAAGAATAGGTTGCTTTGGAAGGATTTTCTGTGGAAAATTACCTCATATCTGAGCATATGAAAAAAAAATTAAAATCTTAAAAAAAAAAAAAAAAAAAAAAAAAAAAACAGCAATTAAAATCTTTGAGCTTTTTACCCTGGAAATCGAATCTCAAAAAACTATCGATGATTAGAGAGTTTTACTGCTTGGCCAGTGGTGAGTTTACTTAAAGCAAATATTTTATGTAAAAATACTAATTTTATTATTGTTAAGAATAAAAGTTCGAAATCGGAACTTCTGTTCTTATCAACAAGACACAGATACACCAGACTTATCATCTAATTTAAAATTGCGGTTTAAGCCTGCTGAAATGGAATACATAGCACAAAAGAATGCTAAGCTTACTAAATTTAAAAACTAATAAATAAATATTAAATAAAAAAATAAAATTATTAAACAAAGAAAAAGAAGCTTACTAAATGTTGCTACTATATTTCCTACACGTTACACTATGATATTTTTCAGGATTTTTTAGCTTTTTTCGATATTTTTGAGGCTGTTTTAGACAATTTTTAAACTTTTACGGTATTTATAAAAATTGCTTTAGTGCCAGAGGCATTTTTAACTTAAAGTTTAAACTTAAGCTTCATTTTACGTTTCTCACACCAAAGACATAACAACATAATAATGATTTATAAAAAGTGTACAGTAAGGTAAGGAATTATTGCATTCCTCCTACTTCCTCTTCTGATGTAAGTGGTAAGAACGTTCAAATAACAGTTGAAAGATCCATGGTTCGAATCTCGGTTAAAGAAAGTTTTAAAATTCCTGCCTCTGGAAAACACAATTCGTCTGTACGTGAATTAAAATGAGAGGGACGATAATTCCACCATCTGGATTAGGTCGAATACGATATGTTCTGGAAAGGGATTCGGTCGAATGGGATTTTCAGCCGAATGGAATTCCAGTGACCCTCTAAAGAGGGAATTACAGAGAATTATTGCACTTCATCTGTGCGTCAGTATTTTAAGTACACTCTTGCGCAAAACTACAAGAATTTGCCCATTATGCGTAACATCTGAAAACCTAATGGATAGATTTTAATGAAATTTGGTATGAATGTACATTTATAACAGATAAAGAGATGTACCATTAAAAAGTCATTTTATATACGCATGTCCAAAATTAACGTTGTCATATCGAAAAACAAAATGAGTCTAATATGAGTATGATACCCTCTCACAGCCAGACAGGTAGAACAGGCTAACTACGAGTTGGTTCTTGGAGGGCGATGGTGAGATGAAATTTCCCTTCCAAGAGCGTCCTAAACATGCTGTATGGAATTAAGCTGTGGATATCTGGATGGTTAATCCATGTAGCGAATATCCTCGCTTTCCAGGTAATCGTCGACCAGCTGAGCCTAATGTAGATAAGCATTGTCGTTCACTAACAGGAGCCTAGGACGAACTGTGCCCCTGAAAAGTCGCACATAGCACTTTAAGATCTCCTCTCTGTACCTCGTAGTAGTCAGGGAGCGTTTGTTAAACACATGCAGGGGAATGCAACCGTCCAACACAACGCTTGTTGAAACCTTTACACCTCCACCACCGTAATGATCCTTTTCTTTGGTAAGGGAGGAATCGTTTTGTGTTCCAGGCTCTCTCCATATATATATACAAGTCAAAAATCAGTGTCCAGGCTAAATCTCGACTCATCTGCGAAAAGCACGGTGCTCTGCTGAAGTCTGATTCAAAGCGCATGTCATATGTAATGCTAAAGACGCTCTCTTATAGGCTGCAGTAAGCGAGACGCAACAGCAGGCCTTTCGGCATGAAAGCCTATCTCATAAATCCTTCGGGCAACGGTAGACCATGAAACTTGGGTTCTAGTCGCAGCATATAGCTCATGTGAGAGCTGTGAAGCTGTAGCAGTCCTGTGCCGTCGAGCTGAAAGTGCCAAATAGCGATCCTCATTCGCTGTTGCAGATCTTGATCGATCCTGTCCATGTGTTCTTCATACGGATCCAGTGTCCTGAAACTGTTTCCACAAACTGTAGACGAGACTGGGCGTTACATAGAGCTCTGAAGACGTGCGCTTATGACTGGCCTGCCTCCAATCTACTGACAATTCTACATCTCATTCCGTCGACCATATATTCGTGGCCTATAAAATTTACCCAACTCTTGCGATGTCATGAAGGAATGCGAACACACAAATCGATGAATACTTCTCTTGTGCTTATACCCCATCCACAGCCACAGCTCCGCAGACGCGCACCTGTATTCTTACGTATTCGACTATGAATATTTTCCAAATTCTTTAGCGGTATAATTAGTAAGTTTGGTTCAATACTTTTCATAAAAATATGCATAATTTCCAAATTCTTCACACGAGTGTAGTTTACTAATTACTGGCTGTGAAGAGCTTAATGCATTTCTGTAGTGATATACAAATTAAAATGGGAATCAAAATGATAGTTCGTTAACACCTGGATTTGGTAGGATGGGATTTGCGGTAAATGTGATTCGGTTGAATGGAATCCCAATGGCCCTTTAAACGGGGAACTATTGACAATGATTGCCCTTTTCCATGCATGTTTTCGTATTTTATATAGTTAGCCTTTCGTATTTAAGTACCCGTCCGTGCGTCCTTTCTTGGTTTAAGCATTTTAGTAATTCCTGACTCTAAAAATCGTAGCGCATCTCTACAGTAGTGAACGAATTAAATTGTGATGGACGATAATTCATCACTGCCTGAATTCGGTCGAGTATCATTTTCGATAGAATGGAATTCCAATGGCCCTTTGAATGGGGAACTATTGAGAATTATTTCTCTTCCTCGTGCCTGCATTCGCGTTTTAAGTAATAAACACGTTCAGATGGCAGATTGGAAGACCTATGGTTAAAATCTCGGTGAGGGTACAATTGACTTTTCTCATGTGTAGGCTTTAAAAAAAAATCTAAATAGGCTCTGTCAGAGGTTTTGGAACTAATATATGGTGGCCAATAAACCGTCACCGCATAAGTCAACTGGATTTCTTGCCTCCATTCAGTCGCCATATAAGTGGAGGAGGATGGAAGAAAATATAGCATCACAATGCGCACTTTCATGGTGTAAATGGTTAGTATGTTTGTTTAGCAGCTGGAAGCTCCGTGATTCGAACCCAGGAATGGACACAGTTAATTTTTCATGTTTTCCATTCATGCGCGTATTCTTACTAATCATATAGAGAATATGTAAAGATTTATTGAATCTAAGGAATGAAGAAATTATTTTTAATTCTTTCTTGCCAAAATTTAGAACATGCTTTGAAATGCAAATGCAGCAGGCATTTTAGCAAAATTTAATGAATTTAGAGTTTAAGTAGATGAACGGATGAGTAAGAACGAATATTATCAAATAAATGCTATTGAAGATTGGTTAAGTTGTGTAAAATCGTCAAACATCTAACTTAAATTACATTGAATAATAATTTTTTCTTTTTCCTCAGTCGCACAAATCAGAATACAATGCGACCTAGACTGTTCGGCACAATTTTAACTAACTATTAGCTACTGAGACACTCCCGGAGAGATAAAATGGATCCCCCCCCCAAAAAAATAAACTATGTAAGATAATTGTAATTTAGAAAATAACCTTATCATTAATAAAATGAGGTTTTGTGGTCCTAAAGACAGCTAAGTTATTGTTTTGCTAAACGAAACTAAGAAAGAAAAATTCTCTTGTAAGTTTGATAATCGCAAGGCATCATGCTTCTCAAGAAACCTATTAGTTTGTAAAACGTCATGCACCAATACATGAAATTTTACTGAAAAAAGATACTTAAAAGAGACAAGAGCTGAAAAATTGACGCTGAATTGTGTTCAAAGTTTCTGATATCCACGATGTTACGGTTAGGTATTACTTTGAATATATTTTAAAAATAATATTTTTTCTGTGAATAAAAGTAAGCAAATTAATCTGGATACAATGTGATCATTTTTCAATCTAAAACTTTCTACTAAATTTCTCAAACTTTCTTTTTTAAAAATTGCAAAATAAATGTATATGTAATATTTTCAAAACAATTTTTCAAATATTAAATACTACCTTAAAATAGATGGGAGACTCCTGATTTGAATAAAAGCATAAAATAAAAATAGTATACTCTCATATACGACTAAAATCTTAAATTAGACAATTAGAATTGCATTGAGAGTGCCAAGGATGGAGATCATTTTTCGCCCTTCAGAGTTTCGAAGTGCATTAATTTGAGCATTTCATATCCAGATCTATATTACAAGAAAGACATCAGATGTGTTACAAGTTTCTTCACGATTCGATCTCGCTCCTATGCCCAGTTGACGAAATAAACTAGAGAACAGAGTTCCGACTAAAAGACGGTTCAGGCTGAATAGTCCCATGAAGAATACATTCTCCCCTCTGCAACTCCAGAGAACACAGCTCATTTCCATATCATGCACAATGGAAAGGAGAAAGAGGTTATTTAAAAGTAGTTAAGAGGAGAAGTGGTGTTAGTCCATAAACTGCCATTTCTAGAACTGTACAAAAAGAGATTCGTTTTTTCTTTAAAAGTGAATAACATTTCTTTTAACATTTTTCAGCTAATGGTGAGAATGAAATTATGACAACTCATTGTTTCAGTCTCTGTTTATCGGGCTTTAGTAAGCAACTGATGTTTAGTTGATTTAGCAGTATGTAATAATGATAAAGCATTAACATTTTACTTGGCTGCTTTTCTCAGACCCTGTCTGTTGCACAAATATATGTCTTAAAACAAACTAATTTTGGAAATTCATGACATTTCCTTGAAGGCTAGTTAAAGTTTTGGGTAAAGAAAATAACCATTTTAGATAATGTACTTTGAAGGTTACTTCACAAAGGTCCGTTGCTCCGGGCGGTATGACTGATAACATGCATCGGACGGTATGACGGTACATGGTATGATGTTATCCGCATGCCAACCATCTGGTTTAAACGTCAAATGAGGCCATTTATAAGTATACTATATCTTTGCGTCACGAAGCACTTGAAATTTGTCAAGCAGAAAAACCAAAACTTTGGTTATAGCTCTTGTACTATACCCTCGGATTCCATATATCACAAGTATCCAGTTCCATCCATCCCTATAGTATTCAGAAGAATACTATACCTTCAGGTTCCATCTGCCAGTATATTTTGGTGCAAAACTGGGTAGAGCGTGGCATAAATTTTTTCCATCATAATTGGTGCGTAAGTCTAAGGACAGATATTTTTAACTCACTTATAATAATTCCTTAAAACGCCCCGATGGATTTAAATTCAAACAGACAGTTCACCATAACAAAAATATTATTTTCAAAAGTTCTGCTTAAATCACTGTGAAGCTGTTTATTAGTTTGTAGATTCATTAGGACTTTTGAAGCAAGAAACTTAAAAAACGAGCTATGCCCTCCCGGGACTCGAACCTGGAGCTCTCGAAATACGCGATGAGTGTGCTACCGTTACACCCCGAAGGCATGCAGAACGGAGGGAGAAAATACCTTATATACTCCCCTTTTAAAGAGCGACTGGAGATTAGGGGACCCAATCGCTAAATCCCGGTGGTGAAAAATCGTCATCCACCACCTTTCAGTTCGGGCCCCACCGTGAAATCATTAGGATTTTTATCAAAGAAGGAGACATGAAAAATTAACAATGCCTCCAGTAGGACTCGAACCTGGACCTCTCGAATACGCGCCGAGTGTACTACTGTTACACCATGAAGGCATCCAGCAAAGAGGGAGAAAATAACTTATAAGTTTATTTGTTGTATAAAAGTGAAAGGAAGTTTTACTCTTATCACATATACTTACTCGCTTAATTCTTATATATTCGTTTGTATTTTGTTTGAACTGAGCATTATGCTTTTGAAATGATATCAAATTAAATTCATTCATAACTTTTTTGTATAACTCATTCATGCATAACAGTTCAATCTCGCTGCTTTGCAAGCTTACTGAAAATTTCTAAAATTTAAGAAATAAATTAATACAAATACGTATAATTTCTGGGTTTTGTTTTGGAAAAGGTATTGAGCAGAATTAGTAAATTTTTCCATGCAAAGTATGGATGCAAAGTATAAAAGCAGCAGTTCAATACATTTTTTGATCTTATAAATAACAAATTAGACGTTTAATATAAAATTTTAGTTAACAATTTTATCCTGCAATTATCTTATGTCAGTTAGTTTGAAATATGTTTCATACATAAAGTTATCAGGTATTAATGTGAAGCTGCGGTTATATACTCTTTCAATCCACAGGCTTAAATGCAGATTTTAGTGCAAGCAGTATGGTTTAATTTGAAAGGGAAAATAGTAACTGACATGATTTCTAGTACAAATTTCTGACTGTTGTCTTGCCTAGAAGGAGCAGCTGTTAAATTAAAACTTATCCCTGGACTTCACCCCGGTTTTGGCAAGTGTGAATTTTAATAAATTAGGTTGTTCGACTCAGTTAAAGAATTGTAGTTTCGAATAAAGGCGCCAGGGTTGTAGCCAGTTAATTTATTGTAAATTCCAGCCAGTAGCTGTAAATCGGGAAAGCTTAAATTTTGTGCTTGTATTATTTTAAATCACAAATGACGAAAAACTAAAATTAATATTTTGTATTTTGTATCTCTGTTGCTTCCAGAGATCCGTTAGGACGAAGAGGGATAACTCACTCCACTCTAAAGGTAAGTTACAGGCACCGCTACTCAATTAGGCTATCCCACTGAACTGTTATTCGGTAAATGTTAGAAGGTTAAGTAGTTACGCTATCCGACACAAAGTATTTTTTAGACCTGTTAAAATTTTGTTATTATCACGTCTTAACTACCAGCACTTTACCAGATGGTCGTATATCAGCGATTTACTAGGACAGTATAGTATCAGCGATAGCTTTAATTTCAACTCTGCTAGAGGCTTTTAAAGCAAGATGACAGAATACCAAGAAAACAGGATACCGACAACAAGCTAGATGTTAAGTTGACTGGAAGTCACAAAGTTTAGTTCGTTTCTATTTTCATTTGTATTGTGTCACAAGTCATGACTAATATAGTTATGAAAGAAGATTAATTTGATAACGTATTTCATTTAATGATCAGAAACTGAGAGTAAAAGAATAAATTAAAACTAAAGTCTTTGAGATTTTTTGTTTAGTTATAGAGCTCTCAAGCATCTCATTTCATTCAATGACTTTATTTAGTTATATGAGAAATATCGTGCTTACCTCAGGCAGTCACTGGTCTAGGCACTTCGACTAGATAGCGTAGGCTAGTTCCCTAAAATTTTATGCATTATCACTTTCAAGTATATTTTTACCTAACAATCAAAAGCATTAAAAGAAACATCATTGATTTGTTTTGAAACGGAGAGCTATTCAAGTTTAGTCTGGATCCATCAGCAGCCTAGCGGTAAAGTCGCTGAACACTAGTAGTTTGGTCGGGAGTTTGAATTTTCTCGAAAGGGATGGCTGCATGGAAGTTTTCGCGATTTTCATCATGTGTAACGTGTATTAGAGCCAGTTTCCCTTAAGAAGTCCTCCACGAAGATATCCCTCAAGTGCTAAATAAACCAAACCATCAAGTTGAACGTTGAGTCGGGTTGAGCAAGTTAAGTTGGAAAGAGAAGAGTTCAAATTGCGTTAGTTCTGCTTCAGAAAGCACTAGCTCGCTTTCATCTGATCCCATAAAGGTTAAAGAAGCAGTACATTACGATTTCGTAGTCTATTTTCGTCGTAGTAGAGTGGAAATGAATTTCACCATTCAGAATAGATTAAAGAAATAACTGTACCACAGACAAGAGAATAAAATTTCAGAAATAGGAAAAATTTAGTTGGAAAATGTTTAGAAAAATTAAGCTATGTTTATATTTTAAATGATGAATAATCAACTTCAGTAACAAGCTATGTTAAAAAATTTAGAAACTGAATAATCAACTTTAATATTCAAGCTATGCTGTGAAATTTTTGAAAATGAATAATAAATTTTAATATAATAAATACCAGGAAAGAATTCATTTTGTTGAATTCTGTGTAAGTATTGCATTATTTCAACCTATTAAAATGACAATTAGTTAGAATTTTATTTTAACTTTTTTATATATTTTTGCAAATTCCTTTCTAAATATCTAAAGAAAATGCATTTCATACGGTTGATAAGTTAAACGGAGTTAAATTATACATGAATCGTAGAGTATACGGACATACAAAAATATTGAAGCAACGCTTATTTAATAAGTTTTTATTAATTAATGAGCAACTTTAGAATCTGATAAGTATTCATTACATTTGTTATTAATTCTATTATAATATTTTTTAAGGAAATGGAAACTAATGCTATCTCGCATAAAATAGTATATCGTATTTATTTCGGAAATAAAGGAATAATTACAAAAATTGCGCGAATTTGTATATATCATTTTAAGCCAGTCTCTTTCACTTATTGACTTTAATATTACTTGGAAGAGTTTTGTAACGGAAATAAATAATGTGTGGTTCTACACATCATTTATTAATTATAATAACGGCATTGTACGTAAGCTGTTTTAGTATATACCGGTAGAAACTTAGTAATATTCTTAAAAAGTTTGTATATTATTTTTAAATTGTTCAGTTTATTCAAAGTTCTGTTATGTCTTCAAAAATAAATTACTAAACTTATTTCGCACATAATTGCAACATTACGCAGATTTGGAAGGACTTGTTCTGCTGCATAAATTCTTTTCATAATATGCTTTACTATTTTTCGTTATTTTTATTTTAATATTTAAATGAATGTACTTGAATAACGGAGTAATAGAAAATTCAATGCGAATAGCTATTAAACTAAATAATGCATTCATTATTCCTAAATCAAATTATATTGAAGTTGAAAATTTTCTATTTTTATAGTTAGTGCATAATAGTAATAATTTTCTCAAAGTTTTGTGAACAATGAGAAGTGCAAAAGTTTGGAATTTTTTCAAAGGGATCTTTTACTGCGAACTTGGTATATAGACTTTTAATATGGAAATACTCTAAACTCGACATTTTAATTTTGACAAATATGAAATTAAACGAATTTATACTACAGCTTCAAAATTGAAGGGTTTTAACGAAAGTTTCCCCCCACCACAAATATCATCTGCGCAAACAGTTCGCGTTGGTGTATTTAATCATATTTTGTCAAACGATTTTTGGCATTTGAAAAAAAAACACTGTATTGTGCAATTTGCAAAAAACTATGTCAAACGATTTTTGGCATTTGAAAAAAAACACTGTATTGTGCAATTTGCAAAAAACTATGTTTATCATTAAGCATAAGGTGTCTGAAATGGAACTATCACTCGCCACCGGACTACAACCATCATTTACTTTCAGTTCTATTTCAAAACGTCAGCTATAGAATGTCACCAAATCATGTGTACAGCTTTAGGTACTAATGTTGTATCATACGACACTATGGAGGTACCAAAAGTTCAAAAATAAGGACTATGACATTCAAGAAGCATAACATTCTGACCAGTCTTTTGATGGTGATGAGGCCCTCCTGCAAGAACTTGTGAAAGAAAATCAGTATGCAACCATTCGAGAGCTTGCTAAGGAGTTAGACATTAGGTGCCATGTCCATTAGTCGCGCTATGCATCACATGAACTTTGACGTACAAATTCTATCCCTAGGTGCCGCATGAGCTGAAGCGAAGGACACACGTGTACGGGACTGCACTAATTTGCTCGAATATCAACACATGGACAAAATTCTGGCCCAGATTGTCGCTTGAGATGAAAAATGGATTTACTACAACACAGGCCAAAAATGGGGTTGGTCTGTGCCTGGTTAGCCCGCTGGCTGCGTCGTAAAGCGGAGTTTGACTGACAAAAAGATTATGCTTTGTATTTGGTGGGATTACCGTGGTCTTATTCACAAAGAATATCTGGAAAAATGTAAAACAACCCTCGACAGAAGGTCTACAGGAGATGTTAGTTCGTGTTGACACTGCTATCAAGGATAAATGCCGAACTAAGTTAAAACGCAAGAAGGTATCTCCATCAAGATAATGCAAGACTACATGTATCTTCATTCACCGGCTGAAATCTGTATGGAATCGAATGCAATCTTTTGCCTGCCATACCCACCATATAGCCCTGATATCGCTCCTTCGGACTTCTACCTTTTTTCACACCTGCAGCTACATCTTGCTAGTACCATCTCCCATTCTGTACAGGACGTCCGAAATGAGGAAGATCTGTTTTAGAACTCGCGGCCACAAGGTTTCAGGGGCAAAGGCTTTGAAACGCTACTAAAACATTGGCAGAAAATTATATATTTGAGAGGGGGTGATTATTACCCGCACTTTCATGTTATTTCATGTTATTTCATGTTATTAGACACGCTTTCATGTTATTTTTTTTCTTCTAACTTTATTAAAAAGTTTTTTGGCGAAAAACTGAACGTTACAGGTAGATATGATAAAATATTATTGATGGCTAAGATTTTTGAGAGACGATAACAAACTCCCTGGTGGCATACCTTGAAAATGCGTGAAGCGAGTCCATTAAAATAATACAAAATTAAAAAAAGTAAAATAAAAATAAAAAAAGTGTGTCAAGCTTTAAAAGCACTGACTTTACGTTCTCTTATTTAAACACGGAAGAAAAACACGGACTGTGTTACAAATAAAATGAGGGAGTATTTTCCGGTTGGGCTCAGTTGGGAATAAAATTACTGAATCGCACACTCTCTAAGCCACAAACGGGAAAGTTGTGTTATGGCTCTTTTGGAACGGGCTCAGTCGACTTTAAGCCTTTTCTCTTCATATCTATTCTTGGTAAAAATCACAGCAACCCACTAACCTGAGCACTTTCATTATTTTCGTGCAAAGTACTGAGCGTGTATTAATTTAATACAATATTATTAATCACTTCAGTGAATAACTGATTATGTACTCGAAAACTGTTATCAAACTGTATAACTTGATTTGTACGTGATCAAAACACAACGATTCGGAATACATCAGAATTTTTCATTTACCGTTAGGAGTTAAGATATGGATTTTTTTTTTTTTTTTTTTTTTTTTTTTTTAATGCCGTCATCATTACCTCTCCTTAAATCTTAATTTAAACTAACATACAATCTTCTTCTCCTTTCAATCTAAATTTAATCTTGATTAAAGATTATTGTAATACTTAAAGTGGAATAGAAAAACATTTTTACTCTTCACAAAACATTGCTACAGGTGTTATTACTAAATACTTATTTGCGCATATGTTCTTAATCACAGAGACTTCTGAATCAACAATTTCAGACTTCGTTTCTAAATGAGCTGTACCTAACCTCACATAAACTGAAAATAATTTCCTTTAGTATAACAAATTTTAATTAAAGGTTTGAAAAGTTGTACCAAAAGAATTCCACCTTCTGATTTTGGTATAATTTATTGCCTAAGGACTCATCTCAATATCGCTCGGATCGCAGTCTGTGGTCAACCGTCTGTGGTCTTCTTCCCGTAATTGCGATCAATTCAGAATCAAGTTTCAGAACAAACGAATCGGAGGAGGCCCATGGAAAACTCATTAATGGGGGAAGTCTTTCCCGAAACTTTTCCTCCCGTTCAACCCCACAGGCCGTGATTGCCCATTGTTCACTTCCGGAGTGGTGCTGGAACAGTGACCCTTTGCCGGCTAAAGGACATTGGGTGTCATCTGCAGTCAAATGGACCCGATGCTGTATTTGAATTTTCCCACTGAGAACTCGAGTTTTAATTTGCGATGAGTGCCGGAGTGAAGTTGAGATTTCGCTCATTTTCAATATCGAGATCCGTTGAATAAAGAATATCAAATATCTACTAGACATTTAGAAAGTTCTATTCTGAACATATCTCAAACTCCATTTGCTTCTGTTTCAAATCATGTGAACATCAGTAAATGAAATTTTCGCTAGTTTATTTAAACAATTAGTTTAATTTTTATCATTTAATTGTTTTTAATAAAATTTATTTTATTGTAATCTAATGAGTGATATTATTTGTTCACTATAATAATGGGTTCTAGAAAACATTCATTGGCCTTTTTATACATTTTTCAGGGTTCAAAATGAAGGTGTGTTTGTAGATTAATCATCTGGACACATTCTACACCTTTAAAAATATCATTTCAAATTTTTTAAAAAAGGAGCGAAAATTATGAATAAAAATTGATATTCTTCATTTTTACAAAACATTTTTTTCAATGACAATCATACCAAAGAATAAAGAATAATATTTAAAATACTTTTCTCCTTTCCGTTTACTTAAATTTCATGAAATTCAACTCCGTTTTGTTCAGTATATTTCAGGAAAATATAAATTCACAGTAATTTTAAAAACTATGCGAACACAATTTCGGACTGTAGCATTAATTAAAAAAAAAAAAAAAAAACGTCAAAAAGCAAATTAGACGCAAGAAACTCATTCTGATAGTTTAGTTTTTGTAAAGAACAACATTTATAGATTTTTACATATTTTTTTTTTCAATGACAGTCATACCAAAGAATAAACAATAATATTTTAAATACTTTTCTCCATCTCGTTTACTTAAATTTCATGAAATTCAACTCCGTTTTGTTCAGTATATTTCAGGAAAATGTAAATTCACAGTAATTTTTAAAACTATGCAAATTTCGGACTGTAGCATTAAAAAAGTCAAAAAGCAAATTGATAATTATGATTAAATTGAAAAATAATTAAAATATGTATATAGTAATGAAACAGTATTTCAAAAGTTAGCTTTTACTAGAACAAATAATAAATCTTTGAACATAACAAAACATACGCAGCCTTAAAAAGAATATCTACAGACTGCTGGACTGTGAAAAGTTTTTTTTTTTTTTTTTTTTTTTTTTTTTTTTTTTTTTTTTTTTTTTAAACTTTTCACAGTCCAGCAGTCTGTGTCCAGCAGTCTGTCTTTTAAATCAACAAAGATTTTCGGTTGAATTCGTAAGAATTGATGTTTTTTTTTTTTAAAAAAAAACATCAATTCTTACGAATTCAACCGAAAATCTTTGTTGATTTACTATGTGTAAACTAAAAAGCTAAGAGATTAAATTCTAAATATCTGCGATTTTGCAACAAAACAATACACTTATATTCATACTTCATTAACTGCCAAATCAAAACACAGTTTTAAGAATAAACGTGAGAATAATTTGACACATCGTATAAAAGAAAGCGGACTACTTATTCTGTTGTTCTGCAGCATCTGATCCTAATCAAATAACAAAACGCAGGACATTGGCGTATTTCTAAGAAAACGTGGAAAACTACGATTACAAGAATACCATTTAATTAATGAAACGCATGTACAAGAATAAAACTAAATAATGCATGAATCTCATTCGGAAAATTCTCTTATTGGTCTATGGCCACATTCCTCTGACCCTTGTGACATCATCAGTAACATGATCAATGATTGAACATGCTTCAACATGTTTAATGATTTAAAAAAAAAAAAAAAAAAAAAAAAAAAAGCTAATAGAAAGGAAAGCCGAAGTAATCTACGAAGAACCAACACTGATTAAAAAATACAAACAAAATAACCCGGACTATTTTCAACGAGAAATAACTTAGGTATAGGTGGAAATACAGGAAGAACCAAAGCTATTTAGCAAACGGTGAAGCAGGTATTATCCACATGCACTAACTCTTTAGAAGCACCAGCACTTCGCAGTTTCATATGCTCTTCAACAGGAAATAATGAGATAAAAATAATATTCAGATAATATATTATTTCCTAATGACTATCAAACAAACAAATGAGGAATCTGAGAAAGTTTACTAAGCCGATCTCTTATTTTGTGTAAAAATTAGACTTCAGTAAGACAGTTGTAGAGTTTATGCAAATTATATTTTAGGCTTGCCTGCTTTTTAAAAGATTTTTATAAAAAACTTTATAAGGTATTTCCCCCACCTTCTTAGCGTGCCTTCTTAGTGTAGGGGTAAGCACGCTCGGCGCGCATTCGAGATGTCAGTGGTTCGATTCCCGGGGAGGGCATTGCTCATTTTTCACATTTCCTGCTTCCAGATAACTTAATAACTCTACAAAGTATTTAATTACACGTGTAAACTAAAGTTTTTCTCAGTTTCTTTCTCCCATAAAGATCTACTTACATATAATAATTTTTTATGAAATCACAAATCGTTTCGGACTATTTTTTATGTATGCTATAGATCAGCGGTTCTCAACCTTTTGACTAAAACCTCGTTTCCATTAGTGCGTTGCGAACGCGTAGCGTCATTGGGAAAAACGCATACGCAGACAGAAGACCGTTTACATTATTGCGTTGGATTTATGCGTGTGGAAGCTTGGTAGTCGACTGCATTTATTGCCACCAGATGCCTCTGTATTTAACTTAGGGTTTTGGGATTCTTCAGTCATTTAAATTCCATGTTATTGGAAATTTTTATTTCTGCTTATGAACTGTGAAAGTAAAGAACGCTAGCAATTTTTAGATAAGTAAGGTTATAATGTATATAGTATGAACATCACTAATTGCATAGAAGCTGAAGTAAATTTTAAAAATTTCTTTGCCTTTCTAGAAGCCTTAAATATTAACGAAATAATATACGTATATATATATATTATTAAAACTAAAATGTACTGTTACTGAAAAAATAAACAAATAAAATAAAATAAAATAAAAAGGTTAAAAAATTAAAAAATAGTTGGTACTTTAAAAATGCAGAGCAGCTGTAAAAAAAGGTTCGAAATATTTACACAAAATTTGCTATGCTTGTAATACCGCTGACTGCCATGTGAGATTGTATATTTTTAAAATATGCCCAAGTTTAGAGAGAAAGCAAGTGCTATATAAAATTTTAGCATGGATTTTTTCATTTTTAATTTCTTCAGGGTCACAGCTGAATAATTTATTAGAAATCTCGTTTGTTTTAAAATGCTTTATGCACAGTTATATTTTATGCATAATCCATAAAATATTATTTTTAATTTAAAAATTTTTAATTCATATCTCTTTTTATAGAAAAAGTTATAAAAATAAGCTTTATATACACACACACATTATATAAAGAAAATGGAAATATTTAGGCAATTATTATAGTAAGTTTTTTTTTTTTTTTTTTTTTTTTTTTTTTTTAAATATATATTTAGGGCATTAATACTGTCTTATGTTAATTGGTAGTGAAAGTTTAGAGCTGGAAACATCCCAAACTCTGAGCACATGTATGTACATTCACATAGAAGTAGAACGAACATATATATACATATAATTTATTTACTAAATAATATTGATTAATTGATTATATTATCTCCTAAGTTTAATTATAGTAGGATTATCTTAAAAGAGTGAATCCATACTAGTAAGTTATATTTTGAAAGATGTTTTGAAGTAACGTGAAAGCAAAATGTTAAAAATGTTTTAACGGAGACTGAAATTAAATCATGAATAACAAAATTACAATTGTAAAAGGAATAAATTAAAGACAAGAATTAAATTAAATGCATGTAATCATTGTCATTGATCGGAAATTAGTTGACTTTTCAAGGGGAACAAGCCAACTCCCGTTCAATGAACAATAATTAATAAATAAATACGAAGGTGTTTCGTCCTTACTCGAGCAATAAAGCTAAGCCAAACCAGCAGTTCAATTCAGGCCAAATATTTCTGTGAATAGAAGGGATTATGAACCAATGCTGATATTCAAATAACTTATTCCTATTTAAGCATTTTAGCCAATTCAATTTTGAGTGAAAAGCAATTTCTGCAGTAAATTTCGAAAATGCTCGAGTGACCATCCCCCGACACCCTCATGTTTATGCATTTGAGTTCAATATTATTTGTAAAAATTAAACATTTGAAATTGTCATTATGAAATAGAATTCAACGTAGTTGAAATAAACATTAGAACTTGACAAAATATAAGATAAATAATGCAAACTATGTTTAGAAAATTACAAAATATAAGATAAATAATGCAAACTATGTTTAGAAAATTACAAAATATAAGATAAATAATGCAAACTTATGTTTCTAATGTTTATTTCAACTACGTTGTATTCTATTTCATAATGACAATTTCCAATGTTTAATTTTTACAAATAATATTGAACTCAAATGCATAAACGCGAAGTTGTCGGGGGACGGTTACTCGAGCATTTTCGAAATTTACTGCAGAAATTGCTTTTCACTCAAAATTGAATTGGCTAAAATGTTTAATAGGAATAAGTTCTTTGAATATCAGCATTGGTTCATAATCCCTTCTGTTCATGGAAATATTTGGCCTGACTTGAATTGCAGGTTTGGCTTAGCCTTATTGCTCGACTAAAGACGAAACACCTCCTTTTTACACTCCTTTTTTACCACGTGGCCCCAACGCATCTGCAGACATACGGATAGAAGTTGATCATAGTTGAACTTCATCCGTCCGTCGTCCGTCACCGCACATCGATCGGATTGCAGATGTCAATCAAAGTGAATTCGCTCTCTGATTGGAGAAACGCAGACACATCACAACGCATAAACAGCAGTGGAAACGGGCCTTAACGCGTACCATCTAAACAAAAATTGAAAACCTTTAGTACCACCACTGCCAAGTACTAGTACCACCACCACTCTTGAACAAATCTCAGATCGCATAAATTTACGAGTGTTAGAGGAAAAACTCGATCAGGATGTTGGGGTTTTAATTTTTGAATTTAATAGTTAAAAATACTTTGCGTCTTTGCGTACCAAATATTTTTCTCTTGCGTACCACCGGTTCAGAATCGCTGCTATAGATCATTTTATATTTTATGGTCAGGATATAATTTATTTTCATGAGCTGTTTTGTAAAGGCTGATAATTTTTTAATAAAATGTATATTTTTGTAGTATTTAATACAAAATTTTCAATAAATGTTTTGAAAGAAAAAGTATCTGTAAGCTAAGGGTAAACTCTTCTTTATCGGTAGTTCTCCAAACTACCCGTTATTGAAAAAAATGTAGGAAAAGTTTACATCACAAGGCTTCCGCTCTCTTAATTTTCCTGCGCTAAAAATACGTTATTATTAGTTAGAGCATGATTTGATGGCAGCTAAATCTGGTTTCCAGGCTTGTTTTTTCTAGGCCTGGAAGACAATCAGGACCAGTTTTGGAAACGGAACAGTGTCAAACTTTATTTTAAAGTAAGTTGCAGTAAGAATTCGGTGTAAACACAAGCAGTGTTTTCTTAGGTCACAACATAAAAATTATGTTCAAAATTTTAGTCGCCTTCTCCCAGCTGGTGAACGTCTTTCGCCGACATCGTTATCATTTGTCGGTCACCAGCGCCCCACAGTGACAGGTTGGCGCAAGATAAAGTGACTGAAAATAAATGTGCCGTGGCTGGGAGGTGTAAAATTGCGACGACTGATTCCTCTTTACTAATGTGCTCCACTGATGGATCGGGTTAAGTATTTTTAAGCTGCACCAGAGAGGCTTTCGCCAATAAATTAGAACTTATTTAACAAGGTATGAAAACCCCTAGTCGGATGGAGTAGTACTTTTAGATGAACAGCAACAAAACTAAAATGACAGAATTAGATTCAGACAAACACATTTATCGTCTGCACTTTTCTGAGAACATAAGAAGTAATTCCATTTATTTATTTTTTCTATTTTCTGTCTCACATTAATTCAACTTAACCTCCTCCCCCCCCATCTAGTACAAATTAACCAGGAAGGACAATGTAGTTTCAAATTAGGGTAAAAAGATAGGGCTTTTGATCTGATAATTTAGGGCTCTCAGTAAAGTAATTTCAAGAGATACTAATAAATTTAATTTTAATTTAAAAAATAATTAATTCAAATTTAATTTTAATTAAAATTTTTAAATATTTATCTTTTAAAATTTTAATTTAATTTAATTTAATTTTGATTTAATTCAATCGAAATCGTAATTTCTAATAAAGTTATTGAAGCTATTCACTGTACTCGAATGAAGCAGATATAGAACTAATCATTTTAAAATAAAAATAGAGCATAGTTTTCGAAAATTGTAATTTGATTGCATATAAAGAAAATAATTGCGACTAAAATAAAAACAATAATTAGTTATTATTGATCTTATCAAAGCTTACTTCTCTAGAAGGAAGTAGGAATGGAAGCTCAATATAAACAATTAAAGAACTTCAAAAATTACAAATCGAAACTAGTAATGAAGCTTATGATATCTAAAAATGTAGCTTTAAAAAGTTTCTTGCCATTGCTGTTAATACGAGAAATATATTATTGATCTTAGAATATTGCTCTAGAATGCATGTAAGAGAGGTATGCCAACTTCATGTGAAATTTAATGGTAATTTGGGGTTGAATATATGGTAAAACCTGTAGACATTTCAAGAGAATTTTAAACAAATCTGTATTCCAAAGTTTATGTTCACGTACATGAAACTACAAGAGAATAAGTTTATTATCAACATAATACTTTCCAGAGTAAACAATAAATTTTTTATTGAAATTTTTAAATGTACAAATTGGTAGGAAAACAAAGCTTTAGATATTGAAATTAAACGTGCACTCCTCTTTACAAAATTCCTCAAAATGAAGAATTTTACGAGAGGAATTTCATCACTGAGGGAAGCAAGGCCTCGTAAACGCTTAATTAATTTTTTTATAATAATTGGTAAAGAGCAAAATATTTGGTTAGGGATATGTTTATTGTACATTTTTTTATGTTAACTATAAAACATTTCGTAACTTTACGATCTGGTGTAGGTGTATTTAATTATGGCAAAGCACACGAGGGCTATCTGCCTAAGGGGAGGGATGCCTTCGTGGATGGCTTTCTGAGGAAAACTGGCTCGTATACACGTTACACATGGGAAAAACCACGAAAACGCCCATGCAGCCAGCCCGTTCGCGGGATTCGAACCTCGGACCGAACTACCAGTGTTCAGCGACTTTACCGCTCGGCCACTGGTAGACCCTTTACGATCTGGAGATGTTAGAGAATGAATTAGGTTTCTTTTCAGTACCTATTACTAACAAATTTCGATCAGATTTAACGAGAAACTGAAAAACAAATGTGTTCTTTTTGCATATTTATCCTTCATGACTGGATAAAATAGCCCTCACTTTATTGACGACTAACGATTAGTTATTAATATATTCGCGAGTACTTTAATTTTTACTTCCTTGTACGAAGTAAGGGTATAGCGAAATATTTCGAGCATCATATTTCTACTAAAATATAAATTTCGACCGCTCTCGAATCCAATCAGATGATTTCTTTTCGGTGACATCTACACGTACGGACAGAATAAAGGATATTTTTTCCCCAAAACAGATAGTAAAATCGATTTAAAATGAATTGAGGAGAGACATTTTTTTGACGTCTATGCATATGTACATATGTATGTATTTCACATAACTCAAAAAACGAGGAGCGGTAAAATGTTGAAACTTTGTACGTATATGGCACTGCTATGACATTTAGTTATACATCTCCCTTTTTCGTTATATATATATATATACATATATTATAAGCAAAGTTGTAAGAACTATACAAAAAAGACCAATTTTGGTAAAAAATTTTTGCGCAATGTGCTGCAAAATTAAGGAAATGAGAAGAGAAATTGTAGTTAGGTTGCCAAAAAGTTACCAAAAGCTGTGGCTCCAAGAAAAATATAACATATGCATATTCAGCAGTTTTTACAAGTTCGAATAAAAAACTATATGTGAAACATTTTCGGTAATTTTAAGAGTGTTTTAAAAAACTAATTAAATTGAATGAAGTGAAATATTAGGCTACAGGTGAAATAAAATGTAAATTATAAAACACTGTAAAATACTAATCGATGAAATAAGTTAAAGACAACAAATAAAACTCAGTAAAAAACAATCGAAGGAACAAGTAAAAATTAATTAAAGGCAAAAAATAAAACTCAGTAAAAATCAGTCGAAGGAACAAGTAAAAAATATTAAAAATTAAAAGCGGAAAATGGTAAATTAGCTTAATTCGAGGTCCACTCTGGCTTTTCAAGGGAAATTTTCTGAGCGAACATCGAACCAAGCTAACTCCATTACGCGTTTCGCCGAAACAGACTATTGAAACTTTGCGTTGCAAAAATTTTTTAATTAATTAAATAAACTGTTCTAAAAATTTTTTTTAGTCTCAATTCTCTGTTCCAGTTTTCCGACGCGTCCGCATAAATTGACACATTAAGTTGTAAAAAATGTAAATGCAATTCCGATGTACAGCAATAATAAAAATAAAAATAAAAATAAATAGCGGTATGCTATTTGTCAAAATATACAATAACGTACGGGCTGGACCTGCAAGCTTAGAGAATTAAAACTTTATAAAGGAATCTGAAATCAAATTTATATATATATATATAATGTATTTACTAAAGAAATATTGATTGTATTATCTCCTAATATTAATTTTAGTAGAAGTACCTAAAAAGAGTGAACCCATGGGTAGGAAGTTTAATTCCGTAAATTGTTTTAAAGTAACTTGAATGTAAATTGTTAAAAATGTTTTACGGGGCTTGAAGTAAATCATGAATAACAAAATTTCAACTGGAAAAAGAAATTAAATTAAAAGCAAGTAATTATTGCTATTGATCGGAAATTAGTTGACTTTTCAAGGGGAACAAACCAACTCCCGTTCAATGAACAATAATTAATAAATAAATACGAAGGTGTTCGTCTTTTACTCAAGTAATAATAGTGATGCCTATCTCTCTCTATATATATATTATTATTATTATAAGCAAAGTTGTAAGAACTATACAAAAAAGACCAATTTGGGTCAAAATTTTTTGCGCAGTGTGCTGCAAAATTAAGGAAACGAGAAAATAAATTGTAGTTAGGTCGCCAAAAAGTTACCAAAAGCTGTGGCTCCAAGAAAAATCCAACATATGCATATTCAGCAGTTATTACAAGTTCGAATAAAAACTATATGTGAAATATTTTCAGTAATTTTAAGAGAGTTTTAAAGAACTAATTAAATTGAATGAAGTGACATATTAGGCTATAGGTGAAATAAAATGTAAATTATAAAACACAGTAAAATATTAATCGATGAAATAAGTTAAAGGCAAAATATGAAACTCAGTAAAAAAACAATCGAAGGAACAAGTAAAAAATATTAAAAATTAATTAAAAGCGGAAAATGGTAAATTAGCTTAATTCGAGGTCCACTCTGGCTTTTCAAAAAAAATTTTTGGAGCGAACATCGAACCAAGCCAACTGCATTACGCGTTTCGCCTAAAGAGACAACTGAAACTTTGCGTTGCTTGCAACTGAAATTAAAAAAAAAAAAAAAAAAAAAAATTAATTAAATAAACTGTCTTAAAAACATTTTTTTTAGTCTCAATTCTCTGTTCCAATTTCCCGACGCGTCCGCATAAATTGACACATTAAGGTGTAAAAAATGTAAATGCAATTCCGATGTACAGCAATAATAAAAATAAAAATAAAAATAAATAGCGGTATGCTATTAGTCAAAATATACAATAACGTACGGGCTGGACCTGCAAGCTTAGAGAATTAAAACTTTATAAAGGAATCTGAAATCAAATTTAAAGAATAAGGAAAAAATAAAACAACCAACAGCGTTATATATATATATATATAAGTTAAAAGAAAATTTCTAGTTCGTACGCCAAAAAGTTGCTTAGATGCTGTGGTTCCGTTGACAATATTAACATAAGTAAAATAAAGTGCAATGAAAGGTGTAAATATAAAAGATTAAATAAACATTCATTGCACTTTATTTTACTTATGTTAATATTGTCAACGGAACCACAGTATCTAAGCAACTTTTTGGCGTACGAACTAGAAATTTTCTTTTAACTTGTTTTCTAAATTTTGCAGCTCAATGCGCAAAGTTTTTTTACCACAAAGGTCTTTTTAGTTTGTTCTCTTTTTTTTAATTATATATTATATATATATATATATATCAGCCTGTTATCCGGTTCGGTGAGCTAGATATTTTTATTCTTATATACTGGTAAATTGTGCATTTTTTGCTTCAAAGGTGTTGAAATTATGTTGTTCTTATGTTCTGGTTAAGGTTTTTATGCCTTTAGTTAATCCTCATGCAATAAATGTAGAATTATCAACAATTTAAAAGTATAAGTGTCGCTAGGCCTAACGAGGCCGTCATTTCTTTACATTCGAGACTCTTAGTAGAGTAGTGAATTAAGTCAGTTCGTGCACCAACTTCAGTGTCTTTTTGCCCATTAGGACTGAAAGCTGATTATCAGTGTTATGCACCGAAAATTTTGATTTTCTGACATTAGCAGGAATTGCTTGTTTCCGCGTAGAAACTCTAATATAAATTCTACAAAACAAAACAAAAAAAAAAAAAAAAAAAAAAAAATTAAGTGCTTTTAACTGCATGTGTTGTTTTAGGTTTTCCTGCATTTTACAATTTTTAATAAAGAAATTTTGAATTTTTATGTATTTTTGTCTCGCCACGAAGTGAGAACTGAATTCATTGAACGAGAAATGTATATATAACGGAGTTTGAGGAAATTAGTTTAAATGAAGTGCAAAAAAAATCTGTGTATAGTTTAAAAGTCCGTAGAAAGAAGTCATGGGGTGTCTACGTCAGATTTTATTATTGAATTTGAGATTAGATGCGTTTTACTATGAGGGGCTACATATTACAAACTTAAGCATTATAAGTATTGTATTGCTTGGATGAAAGTTTTTTACAAAATGCTGTTATTCTGTGTTTTTTTTTTTTTTTTTTTTTTTTTTCCAGGAAGTTCATACTTGAAAGTGCGTATCTAATATCAATATTTAAAGAAATAAAGGCAAAAGAGAATTTTTCTGAGCTCCTTGTATATAAGGTGCTCCGAAAGTTACTTTATCCATAAATTTACAAATGAAATCATTGCTCAGCAGTCAGTCAATTTAAGCAACCGTCTAATGGTCAGGTGATGTATTAAGTTATTAAGAAACTCATCACTATGAATAGGCTTTCTTTCTTAAATTTTTTATTACTCTCAGTGTAATTGTATGGGTATATATATATACCTTTTCGTAACAGAAGATTTATTTTCTTGTTATGTTTTACATGACTTCTGCTGATATAAAATTGATAATCTTCAGAATTTACAATCAGTTTTTCCAATTATGTATGAAAGAATCCGGAAACTTCAGTTTTCCTAACGAAAAAGTAATGTATTGTTCCATATTTTGCCCAATGCGGTTGATTTATTTGTCCTTTATTTTACCATGTTGTTGCATAATCAAATGACTATGACAATTCTTCCCCCCCCCCTCCCATGAAAAGCAACTGGTACTTTTTGGAGAGGTTAAAGTTCAAATTACTTCACCCATGTGTTGCTCCAGTTATATGATCCTGCTCTCGGTCACGTTCTTTGTCCAAATTGTCCATATATACTGTGATATGACAAACATTAGTTCCCTAAAAAGAGCTTCTTCTTCGGACATATTTCCATTAATTTTTTATTATTTAAAATGTCAATCATTAGTTGGTCTTCTTTACGCATGTTTTAAAGAAAATGATCAACAATATCATTTTCACTGCAAACTACTAGCTTTCTGAATGTTCTTCCATCAGGATCTATAACAATATAACAGTAGCCACATGGTAGAAGGTGAGGCATAATTGTTGAATGATAAATACCCATATCGTTCCTACAGGGGTCAGCCTCGACGACAAGCGATTCATAGCTTGCGTATGTAACAAAAAGCACATTCAATTGAAATTATATTTTTCGTATTGCAACCATTTTTCTTCTTCTGAAGCCATAGCAATTTTCCGAGAACTATGTGATTGACAGTTTTGTATATGAAAAGACAAATTATCTAGTCTGGAAAATCAATTTTTCAAAATTGTTTGGAATAAAGTCTTGTATTTTATTAAATCACAAGAGACTGAACAGAGCTAATTTTAAAAAAAAATGGTGAATCAAATAAAATAGATGTGTTTTCTTTATTATGGAATTGCTAAGAAAAGCGTTCCCCCCCCCCTCCTTTTTTTCCTCTCTCTCTCTCTCTCTCTCTCTCTTAAAAAAAAAAAAAAAGAGGAGACATAATATGTGTGATTATTGAAAAATGTTTATTGTGCTCTTTGTCGTCGAATTCATCAACATCAACAAGGAAGCCAACCGAAGCTGATCATATATTTGAGCCGCCAACGCTAGTGCTACTACTCGGAAAGAAAGTAATGTACCTTAAAGTAACCTAAACAAAATTATCAAACAGGAAAAAATAATCAGGTCCATATTTAATGTTCTATTCTCAGTTGTTAAGCAGTAAGTTGTGTTTATGCTATGAAAAAAATATTTCCTAAAATCATGAAAATAAATTGATGAAATGAAAAAAAAAGATAATAATAAGTTAGTCCGAAGATTGAACTTGGACTTTTTTATTCTATTTCTTCAGACTTTCATGCAGTTTCAGTTAACATATTTTTTTTAACTGTTTAAACATTTACAAAAATATTTTTATCGCTTTGCAAAGTAACTTTACTTTTAAGTAGATTTAACTCCTCCGTTGTAACAGTTTACCAGCACATTTTGTTTACATATTTATTACGTGCCAAACTTTCACTCAAAGATATTTCATATTTTAAGCAAGCTTGTGTGAAAAAAACACATCCGAAATAAAAATAAATTACAACATATATAGAACAAAAATTATGATTAAACAAAATTGCTGCCAAAATTACTCTGAACAAATTTAGAAAGCTATTATGAAAGTAGATAAAGACAACAAACGTTTATTCTCGTAAAATCGTTTACTCTCGTAAAACTCGTACAACATAAAAAATGTCATTTTTTTTTTTATAATCGAGTGCTACCGTATTTCACTCATTGTAAATTTAGAAACGATTGTAAAATGTTTATAATTTGCTTCATACCGTCCAGACGATATAGTGGACAGCGGAGCCTACTGTGATACCGAAGGGCCCGGGTTCGAATCTCGGAGAAGACATGGATGTTTGTAAGTGTATAGTGTCTTTGCGGTATGGGGGGCATTCTAAATACATGGCGAGCGGGAAAATCCTCTCATGTAGTTTGTTATAGAGCAGAGGGGTGAGAGACTCTCGGATCACCCTCGGAGTGCTCTCCCTTAAATTTGGGATGGAAGTAGAAGTCCAACTTCCTTGAGGCTCTGACAACCATTCTTCCATGAAATAAATGGACAATAACAGCAATATGCTTCGTAAAGAATGTGTAATATATTTATATCATTGTTAATGAGCACTCAGGGACAATGTAATGTATATGTTACCTAGTTTATTTTAAATTTTACAAAGTTATTTAAAAAACTTTTGTTGGTCCGGATCCGGCACGCAGGCCGTAATTTGCAGACCTTCGCTCTAAACACCATATGCAAAGCTAAGTAAATATGCTTTATTTTAATGTAAAGAAGTCGATAGATAATAAGTATTTCAGTGCATTTATTTAACATTAGGAAGCATGTATAAGAAGAATGTAGTTTTCAGAAAGGCATTTTAAAGAGAAGAACCATATTTATTCGTTTGTCGATAATAACACAATTTTAAGCTATTTGAAGTACACAATGTATTCCTATACATTACAAATATTAAAAATCAAATCTAGGATGGTAGAGATTTAGGGCTGGTACAATGAGAAAATTATTCCAAAACTGGAGCAGCCCAAAACATACAGTGCTTCTTCACCAGGCTCTAAATGCAATGTTTGCCGACACACTCCTTACAAATAAGAGAGTCGAAAGATCCTGTTTGCCAACACATTAAAGAGTTCCTAAAGGCCTGTTGCCAGCGCTTCCGGAAAATGCAGGAAGGAAGAGTCCCCACTCCGTCTCGTTTCCGCCCCTGGTTTCAACACTTCGAAGCGACAAGTAATATTAGAGGACCGGACTCATCCATTAAGTGGGATCAGTGTCATCAAGTAAGTTTCTGCTTCTTTACCAGGCTGAGCTGCTTTTGAGTGGATTTTCACTGCTCAGTAATGCAAAATTAAAATGCAAAAAACGAACAAGTTTCATGCTTTGTTATTTTCACAAAGTGTTTTAAGAAATCACTGAATAACTTAAAAGGAAAAAAATGGTATGTAACATCACAAATAGATATCGTGCTTTCTAATTTTCACCAAAGTCCATATTTTAAGAAATCACTATAACTTAACAGGGGGAAAAAAGTGTTGTAACATCACAAACAGATATCGTGCTTTTTAATTTTCACAAAAGTTCATGTTTTAAGAAACCATTCAATAACGAGGCCCACCAGCGGCCGAGCGGTAACGTCGCTGAACAATGGTAGTTCGGTCCGAGGTTCGAATCCCGCGAACGGGCTGGCTGCATGGGTGTTTTCGTGGTTTTTCCCATGTGTAACGTGTATACGAGCCAGTTTCCCTTAGAAAGTCCTCCACGAAGGCATCCCTCCCCCTTAGGCAGATAGCCCTAGTGAGCTTTGCCATAATTAAATACACACACACACACACCATTCAATAACGTAACGAGGAAAAAAAAGGTTCTACCAACATAGACATGTTTTCATGCTCTCTAATTTTCATAAAAGTTCATGCTCAAAGAAACCATTAAATAACAAAAGAAAATAACATACAAGTAATTGAAAGCGATTTAGAACTGTTCATAAATTATAATAAATAATCACAACTAATAATAATTGCAATTTGCTGATAATAATAATCAAACTTTCTTCCAAAATAAATTAATATAAATTGAACTAGATTACGAAAACTTGAATAAATTTGAGGCATGACATATCAGTTTATATCTCAGATGAATTGTCGGAAAATGATACTCAAAACGAATCATTAATAAATTAAATTAAAATAAGAACATTTAGAAATAACAAGAAAAATAAATCTGAAAGGTTTCAGATTTTAAATTACGTCCAAAATGGCGTTTTTTTAACGTTTTGTGTGTTACCTTTATTTATTAAATACCATGTTGTTTGCACTTAAACCATAAATTCAGTTCAACACAATGTCGCAAAATAATTTTAAAATGAGCATATCTTTAGAATTTCCGATACACATTTCCACGCGCTGGAAATAAAAAGGTCCCCCTCCCGGTAGAGTGTTGACATTGCTGGCTTTGAAATCGTTGAGTTTGTTAATCAAAAATTCTTTAAAGTTTTACAAAATATGAAATCGGTAATAAAACAAGTTCTAAATTTCAAGTTTGGGCTTTCAGATGACCATATTTGCAGTAGGATTACATCATTCAAATTTGGATAGCTCTAGGTACCGTTGTTTTATCACAATGCGAGAAACATACATACATTTATGCAGATTCTTCGTTATTTAATTTCTTCAACTATAGCACAGGGCGATGGTATTTGGTGGCAACGATTTGAAAAGTGATACGCCATTTATAGGGTTCCGACGCAAAATCGCAAAACGAAAACAATAGCCCTTCATGGACAAAGCCCCTTTGGACTAATAAAAGTGTTAAAAGCATTTTAAGATTTGAATAGGAATTTTTATTTTATATCTTCATGTAACAGAAGTATGATAGTCTGTCATCCACACGTTTAAAAAATACAGGATCAATCAAAAATCGCGCGTATTAAACTTTCTAAAACTGTTGAAATTTGAAAATGAATATATAAATGGCAAATTGTTTCAATAGATGATACTCCTATACTGTTGGAAGTAATATGTAAATTGAAATTTCAGTTGCAGTTCATGTTGTTAGCTTTAGAAACTGTTTGTTTGGTGCTAGCTGGCGATAAGTTTATCCCAAGCAGAGCGAAATTTAATGACTGAAAATTAGTTCTCAGCGCATTTTTACTGAGGAATTTTTTGAAGCAATTAATGAGATCTTTCCAAACGCTCGTGAATCTAACCAGATAATGCTTTTCTGATTATTTCGATATAATCATTGCGATAATTATGATTTCGAGGAATTGGAGGCGTTCACTACAAAAAAAAGAAAGAGACCGCCCTTCTCTTTCAAGGCAAAATGGACGAAGTCAAAAATAAAATATTGCAACCGCCAATTAAAGAGAGAGACAAAGTTGGAGTTGAAATAAAATTTATGTATGGGATGTAATGTTTAATTATAAAAGTTCGTTCTTGCTTGGGAAAAACTCAACTCAGTCTCCCACTAGATCAGGTATTTTCAACCAAAGGGGGGGAATTCTCCCTTAGGGGCATATCATATATTCAAATTTTTACATGTGTCAACATTTTCTACACGTGTTTCTTGTTCAATTTGTAAAACACAGTAAAAAAAATCTAATCCAAAATCTGATGCATTTTTTTTTTTTTTTAATTTTTGAAAAGGAGAATATTAAACGGCAAGTCGAACTGCATAGCTAATACATTGGGACTATACCTGTAGGACCAATGGTGAACTTCTAGTGCCCCGCACCTTCAACCTGCACCTTCAACTATAAAAGGGCAAAGAAAATTGAGAACTAAACGAATTCGTGTACTAAACGAACGTTTTTTAACAGCGTAAATTGCAACTGAAACAGCGTAAATTGCAACTGAAATTTCAGGTGGCATAGTATTTGTAGCATTCATTGAAACTGTTTGCATCAATATTCATTCCAGAATGTTCACAAATTTTGAAAGATTAATATGCGTGACTTTTGGATCACTCTGTGCTTTCACCAATCCAGGGAGAAAACGAAATAGTTGAAGGTGCAGGTAGAAGTGGGCGGGACACTAGAAGTTCACCATTGGTCCTACAGGTATAGTCCCAATGTATTAGCTATGCAGTTCGGCTTGCCGTTTAATATTGAGTAAATCCTTACCTCACACTATACTTGCCTTATCATGGGTTCCACCCAGGGTCCATCAGTACGGTAATCACTGGGCTTCAACAAAGGAAATATTCCATTCAGTACAAAATCAAGTGTATAGTCGCAATGCCATTAACTGAATTCTTTGGGAGGAAAAAATTTAAAATGCTTCCAGCCAACAAAAAATATGTGAAATACTAAATAAGACAGCTAAAGGTTAGAGCAAAGGTAAAGTTTGATTGATTTATGCAGACTTTTCAATAATCTAAAGCAGCTATTCTCAACCGGTGGTTCGCAAAGAAACAAAGTATTTTTAGTTATTAAATTGCAAAATATCGTGAAAAAAAAAGAAAAATTGATAGAATTTTCCTGTTATCGACCTCTAACTGAAGATTTCAAAAATAACACACTTGTTAACTTTTGGCTGAAGTAAAGAACTTAAAGGCGTTTCAAATACAGCTGTTAAGTTTTTATTGTCTTTTTTGCACATCTTATTTATGTGAAGAAGTATTTTCTTCCACGTTTTATTTGAAAACGAAATACAGAACAAAATTAAAATTAGACCTTAATTTACGGTTAAAGTGAAATAAAACCAGACATAAAGACATTGATCTGTCTTAAACAGACCCGAATTTCACACTAAATCTTAGAATTAAAGTATTATAACTTAAATTTTGATAATTAAAATAATAACCAATTTTTAATTTAATATTTTTATATGCGAACATTAAATATAGCCAATAGGTTGTGCAAATGGCAAAATATATTTTTTCATATTTCTATTGAGAAACTGAAAAATAACCGATGTAAAATGTAGTGGTGGTACTAAAGTTTTTAAATTTTTGTTTAGACGGTACGCGTTAGTCAAAAGGTTGAGAACCGCTGATTTAAAGCATTTAATTAACACCATCTACCAAGTTTCTGAATTACGTGATGAATAAAACAATAAACAGGTAAATTAATAATTATATCTCATTATTAAAATTAAATTGGATTATATTAAATTCAAAAAGAAGATTGTCTGTCCTCTACCTCTCAATAATGCAATGATAGCAAATGGCCAAAAGTATTTTAATCCAAAAAAATAAAAAGTATATTAACATGAGTAAACCTGATGGACCTAACCGAAAAGAGAAGTGAGGAAATTAAAAAGGAGACTGCAATTAAAGGACTACTGAAAATTAAAGTTAAAAATTTAAAGCTTTAGTCAAACTCCATGTTTTTGTAATTAAAACATTTAAATGCCAGATTAAAATGTGGTTACAAGGGCAGTCACTTGGAGCGTCATATGTAAAAAACATTAGCTGTTACTTGATGTTAATACTGTATTAAAATATATTTTCTCGGTTACTAGGTACTAGGAAGAGGAACAAAATTCTATATTTTTTATAAAAATCTAACGCAGTGTTTGCGTTCGATACTAACTCTATTATTTTAGTTCTTAATATCTTAATATTTATTTTAATTAATTATATTTAAAATATTTTACTTTAGCTTAAGCGATTTTAGGTGTTTTTTTTTATTTTAAGCCTTTGATAAACATCTTTTATTAAACCAACTCGCATCAACAGGAAGAAGTATATGAGATAGGTTTCTTGAAATTTATTTGCTTTAATTAATTTTTAAACCTAATATTTCTAGATTTAATTTTTATACCAATTATAATAGACATATTTTTATAGAATGGATTGTACCATATTTTAGAGAAGTAGCCCATATTTTGAAGGAAATCACAAAATTATTAAATCATTAAATTTCTTTTCTAAAACGAAAAACATTTATTGTTTAAAATTATAGCTAATGTAAATTCGTGCATTAAAGTAATTTTTCAGTTTATAGCTGAAATATACAATAGAGCATTCATCTTCTTTTAAACAAAACAAAAAAAAAACACATTTTTTTCCTAAAAAACGACCAAATATTAATTAAAAAATAATTTAAGCTAAAATTATAATTGCAGTCAAAAATTAATTTCCGTTTATCTAGTTTACTAAAACTTTTTTTAAAAAAAGACAGCGTATTCAAATTTTACTTCTCCCCCCAGATTTTTTCCCTCTTTTTAAAGAATTATATTTGTAATATTAGTCTTCATGTAATTTCAGTTCCGTTAACATTATTTTGCTTATCCAAGTTATCACCTTTTCAATACTCGTACGTGTACGCAGTCGTTTGTCGATAGAGTGCAGAAAATTTAAAAATCAAACTTAATCACCTATGAACCCTATTTGTAAAAAAAAAAAAAAAAAAAAAAAAAAAAAAAAAAGAATTCAGCGATATTTATACATTTTATAACTTTCTGTTTCAACGTTTAGCATTCTTTTTGAAGTAAGGAGCAAACCTTGCTATGTTCGCACATTTTGGTCGACTTCATTGATATGATGGTGCTAGTGCTGCCATCTGTTAGAGTAAGAATAAAACATTCTATCTTATAACATAATAGTTACCTTAATTGCCAAGAGATGCCAGCACTAGCAGTAATGAGACGCTGAATCTTCTTGAATGAGAATCTTAAAATTTTCTCAAATTTTCTGTATCATGAAGGTCTCACGATCATATCCTTAGTACAGAAGACAAAAGAACTTTTGTTTAATATTAAAAAATTAAAAAAATTCAAATATGGCCTTTATTGGAAAACAGCCTTAAGAATAGTTTTAAAAAATATGTATAAAATTTTTAAGATGATACAAATTTATTAAATAAAGAACATAATTAAAATTCAGACTCATTTTTTTCAATATAATAATTTAACAAAATTATTTGAGAAACAGTTAAAATTTTGCAATTTTTTCCAGAATCTTTATTTAGGGGGGAAAAAAAGAAAACTGAGAGCTTTCAGATTTTACATAACGCCGAAAGTGACGTTTTAACATTTTGTTTGTTACCTTTACTTATTACATATCATGTTCTTTACACTTAAACCATAAAATTCAATTCAACAGTAATGTCGCAAAATAATGTTAAAATGGAAATACTTTTAGAGTTTCCGATACAGTCTCGCGCGCTAGAGATAAAATAAAAATGCTTTTTTTTTTTTTTTTTTTTTTTTTTTTTTTTTTTTTTATACAGTGTTGCCTTTGCTCGCTTTGAAATCGTTGAGTTTGTTAATTCCAACATTCGTTGAAGTGTTACAAAATATGAAATTGATACTAAAACAAATTCCAAATTACGGCTTCCAGATGCCCACATTCGGTGGTTGGATTACGTTATTCAAAATTGGATGGCTCTATGTACCGTTGTTTTATCACAGTGCGAGAAACATACATACATTTATACAGATTCTCCATTATTTAAATTATTTAAATATAACACAAAGTGATAATATTTTGTGGCAACAATTTGAAAATTGAAACGCCGTTCATACTAAAACGCCACAAGATGCTAAAACAAAATTGATAGCCCTTCTGGGCTAATAAAAGTTCTTTATAGAATTTTAGGAAAATTATGGTATTCTTAGATAGAAGTTTCTCTGTTTCAGTCTCTATTTTCTCTGAACTCCTAACGTATTTGATAGGAATACTCAAGGATCATTTAGCCATCTTATCCCCGACAACGTTGCTTAAGGCGCATCTGGCGAAGCTACCAAACTACATGCACCATTTAAATTTTGATAACAAAAGTCTGGAGGGATGGATCTGAGAGTCTCTCACCTATTTTTCTCTGCCACCAAACCTCTCGAGATAACTTTCATCTAGATTGCATTTGAAGTACAAGCATTCGTACATCCATGCCGCTCCAGGATTCGAACCTGGATTCCCTGATATGACTGCCGACTCCTCGTCCACAATGTCAGTAGAGTAGCACAGGGAGCGTAGCGCAAATTTTTGCAAAAAATAATAATTTTCAAGCATTTATAAAGTGCCATGTGCGACAGAAGTTGAAAGCAACAACCAAGCTAATGCGGTAGGATGGCAAATTAATAAGTATTTATATTTTGCTTCGATCCAATGAACATCTGCTGTCATGGATTGGAAAGATAAGCAAAGAACAGCAATAAGGTATTGCTTTGGCTAATCTCACTTGTCTGACCTAATCTGTCTCTGGCAGCGGCCTCGAGCACCATAGGTTGAAATTACGAATTTTCCCAACTGCGCCAGACATAACACCTCGGGCGACTGGTCCGAGGTATCTCCTAGCCCTCTTTACCTTTGGCTCGTCATTTCTTCCCTTTCTGTCCTAAAAATAGAGAATATTTATATTAGTCTAATATATTAGTCTAACCTTATTTTAAAATTAATCCGTATCATATGATCTTAAATGACGTTGCATTGCAGATATCTTTTAGTCAGTCCCTGAATAGGATTTCAACTGAAACCAATGTACGATGTACGATAACTGTATGTCGCACACATTCGTATGATGATCCATATATATACAGCTTAAGCTGCATATACTTATAGTCAAAAGCCTGGCAATAAATATGAGTAGGTACAGGCAGAAGCTATGTTAGCACCTATATAATACTTTATGGGATTGAGGTATTGGTATACTTCGTTAAATGTCAAGCTTCCGCCTCAGTTTTGAGGGAGAATATTCCGGGAGGGGCTGTTCAAGGGTCTTCCCCTTCAGGTTTAAATTTAGATCTTTAAAAGTGTCGGTATTTTGTACTGAAAGTTCACTGAGAACCGGTTAAAAGAAATTTTTCTCCATTATTTTCAAAAACGTATCCCAGGGAAAACATTTAACTAAATCTGTCTAAAGGTTTTGAAACTAAATCTAAATCTGTCTAAAGGTTTTGAAAATTTTCCCCTTTATAGTCCGGCTTGAACAAATCTATGAACCGAGGCTTTCTCAACAACTCGAAACAATGATACCTACAAACATCCAGTTTTGAGTAACGAAGTTCTCCACCTGAATATGAGCACTTGGAAGCCCGAATTTTGAATTTCGAATTTTCACATTCTGTAAAACTTAAATAAATTTTTGATTAACAAACTCAACAATTTAATAGCGATCAGTGGCAACACTGTTCGAGATAAAACATTTACATCTCGAGCGCAAGAGACTGCTACAATTCGGAAAAATGCAAGATATTTATCTTTCAATTTTAATTAACGAACTCGGCTCTATGAAAACAATTTGTTGCCGCGGCCGGAAACAAAATACTTTTATCTTCCGTGCGCCAGCATGTTGCCATTCAGTAACGTATAAGATGCTTTGAAATTTAATCTGGAACGTTTCTGAATAAAGTAATAAATACAGTTCTTAAGAATATTTTTGTGTAAATTTTAGTGTGAAGCATTTTTAATGTGATTAATTCAAGTAAACATGCATTAAAATCATTAGATATCTAATTAGAAATATTTAATATTTTTATCAAATACATCAGTTAAATTTATTAAAATCTTTACGTACTTTTCTTTTGTATTATAGCTATTTTATGCGGCTGAGCGAACGAGAGGCTAGTT
Source organism: Stegodyphus dumicola (assembly GCF_044657685.1). Lineage (NCBI taxonomy): Eukaryota > Metazoa > Arthropoda > Arachnida > Araneae > Eresidae > Stegodyphus > Stegodyphus dumicola. Next base: position 183,778,632 of record NC_140772.1, on the reverse strand, counting down.
TTTAAAGAAAAAAATATAACGAATATAAAATAATATAAAAATATGTATGGCAACCTCTAATGCTCTATCAAAAATTCTAAAGACGTTCTGTTTCTAAACATTTTGTGATTGCTCTGCTGTTGAATTGAACTTTATGAGGCGAAAGTGCTAATAACGAGATATTTAATTAAAAAAATCTGATGTGTACACCACATGACTTCCTTGTACGGAATATTAAATTATACGCATTTTTTCTTGCATTTCATTTAAACTTATTAGATTGAATTAAGCCTACTTCGCCGACAGCGCATAAACCACAATAGAATAAATCTATTCTTTAAAATTCACTTTGTTTACCATAGCGACACTCTGGCGCTAGGTTTACTTAACAGTATTATATTTCGTTCATGTTATAACTCAGAATGCACAAAATTTATATCATTTAAAGAATTATCTAATCGTTGCCACATGTTCTATTCAAATACTATAACAAAGCTAGAACGAAGTATAAAAGAAATTAAGCAAACAAAACGAAAAAGAAACAGTTTTTTACAGACGATTAAGTATTTCTCATTCAATTAATTCAATTCTCACTTCGCGAGAAGGCGAAAGTACATAAAACTCAAAATATCTCTATTAAAAATTACGAAGTAAATTTTAATATAGATATTTATAAATTTTAATATAGATATTCCAGAAAGGATTAAGCATGATTTAATTGGCAATAATAAATGAAGGCGTTATCTTTGTTGTTGTGAAGCTAAGTTACTCTAGATTGGCAACAAATCCACTAGTCTGCTCTTTCAAATGTAAACAATCAATGGCCGCCGTCAAAAGAAAAGGCTTAGCGGCACTTAAACAACTTTAAAATTGTTGATAATTCTAAAAATATTGCACACAGATTTACTAAAGGCATAAAAACCTTAACCGGAAGATAAAAACAACATAATTCAATCATTTTTAAAACAAAAAATGTACAATTTACAAACATATAAGATTAAAGAAACTGAGCTGGGGGGCCCACCAGCGGCCGAGCGGTAAAGACGCTGAACACTGGTAGTTCAGTCCGAGGTTCGAATCCCGCGAACGGGCTGGCTGCATGGGCGTTTTCGTGGTTTTCCCCATGTGTAACGTGTATACGAGCCAGTTTCCCCTAGAAAGTCCTCCACGAAGGCATCCCTCCCTTTAGGCAGGTAGCCCTCGTGTGCTTTGCCATAATTGAATAATCCAATCCACTGAGCTGGGTAACAAAGTGGATAATTTTAAAGCAGTTTTATAATTTTTTTGGAGGAAACGAGTCTTTTATTCTGTCCTTACGTACAGATATCACGCAAAAACATCGTTAAATTGCATTCAGTAGCGGTCAAAATGGATATTTTCGTTGAAATATGCTGCCTGAAACTTTTCGCGATTACAATACTTCCTTTTTACTTCGTACAAGAAAGAAAAAAACAAATTGGCACATAAAAAAGTTAATAAAAATCTAAAAACTTTCAGCTTTACGCTTAAAGGGGAGTTTTTTTAAGGTTTTGTGGGTAACCTTTATTTATTAAATATCATTGTCTTCGCACTTAAACCATAAAATTAAGTTCAACAGCAATGTCGCAAAATAATTTTAAAATGAGCATATCTTTAGAATTTCCGATAGAGTCTCGCGCGTTGCAGATGAAAACTTTTTTTTCCGTACAGTGTTGTCATTGCTTGTTTTGGTTGAATTTTTTTAATCAAAAATTTATTAAAGTGTAACAGAATATGAAATAGATAATAAAATAAATTCCAAATTACGGCTTCCAGATGCCCATATTCAGGTGGAAACATACGTTATTCAAAATTTGATGGCGGTAGGTACCGTCGTTTTAACACAACGCGAGAAACATATATACATTTATGCAAATTCTTCATTATTTAATTTTTTTAAATATAGTACATGGCTGTAATATTTGGTGGCAACAGTTTCAAGAGTGAACCGACATTTAAAGTTTTCAACGCAAAATACCGAAACGAAATTAATAGCCCTTCTGAGTTAACGCCCTTTGGGTAACAAAAAGATAAAAATATTTTTTGTCAGACGTCTTAACTAAGAAAAATTAATATTGGTATAATAAACTGAGAAAAGACTCAAGAATATATATAAAAATGTATGCCAACGCTTAACGCCGCACTGGAAATTATAAACATATGCTGTTATGCAGCTTTTAAAAATTTTATGATTTTTTTTAACTGTATATGGTGTAAGTGGGAAAAAAAGATGCATAATAATAAAGCTAAAAAGACAACAAAAGTAAATGAGTTAGCAGGAGTGAGGGCAACAGCAGACTGATAGACTGCGAGCTCAGAGACAGCGTAAAAAACCCTAATAAGCCCTTTTGTGCGACCTTTAAAATCTGAAACTTTTCAGATTTTTATACTCTTTCTTTTACTTTTACAAGTTTTAAATAAAAGTTTATTTAATAAAAGAATTGCATTTTAAAAGTCATTTTCAAGTTTAACCCGGGCTCAAATCCCGCCAAATGGGCAGGCCGTACGGAAGCTTTTTCCTCGTGTGTAACATGCATATGAGACAGCCTTTTCCCTATAAAAAAAATCGTGATCTCTTGAAATTATTTTTTTCTCTTAAGCAGATGCTCTCGAGTACTTTACTGTAGTAAACCAAGCCTTTGAACATTTAGTTGTCTTTGGTCAATAGTAAAGTTATTATACTCTCTATGATCACTTTACAAACACTTACATTGAAACTGTTTGAGGAGTATTACATATGAGATCGTCAGTTCTCCGCTTTCGGTTTTTGAATTCAGATTTCTCGAAAATTTGCTTTTATAAATAATTTGTAATTGTTTTTGATTCGTGTATCTATAATAATTAGTAAAAAATTTGTAAAATGTTTCAAAAATTCAATAGAAATTGTAGCATTTCCAAGTATTTTATATTTAAAAAAATAAAATTCTTATGCAATAAATTCTCGAAATCAGGTTATCACTATAAAACATTTTTACGTGTATTATGTTCGTTTTTAATTGAAAACTATTTGTAAAGACATTAGGTTATTTCGAAGCAGGAAAGATGAAAAATGGGCAATGCCCTCGCCGGGACTCGAACCACGGACCTCTCAAATAAACGCCAAGTGTGCTGGCCACTACACCACGAAGGCATGCTAAGAAGACGGGAGAAATATCTTGTAAGATTATCAAAGCAAATAAATATATGAAGATTTTGGAAATAAACGTGTGTCAGAAACTATTGTTTTGAACTAATTTTTAAAAGTATTATAGATTTCCAATGTTCAACATGTACAAAATCTTATAAAAATAAGAAAGTAGTAATAATACATACGCAATACGTAAAAACATATAGAAATAAGAAAGTAATAAAATATCATAAAACATTATGGCGTTGAAAGAATATTAAATGAAGCGATGTCCTTTTCCTTTTCTATTTTTGAAACAAATAGAATTTAATCTTGCCGTATAGTGTTCTATTTTAAGCCTAACTCAGCATTAAAGCCAATTGTTATCATCATAAATAAAAGTATCAGTTATCGTAAGAAGAATCGGGCAATCTTTCTTATCAAAAGTTTCGAAATCAAAAAAAAATATATATGTATATATATTTTATATATTAAAAAAAAACCCTCTTCCCTTGTTGCCGCCATACATCTGAACTAAAAAAGAAATGTTTACAATTATTGGTGATTAATCTTTATCTGTGACATTGAAAACCGAATGTTCTACGTTCTGGGGTATAACAAGCTAACTGTGCCATGAAGTAACAAACAAATCTGCAACAGAATCTAAGATTTGCCGCTGGTAAAACATGGCATAAATGGCAAAGTGAGTGCTGTAACCATAGGGTGACAAAGCTTCCTTGACGGTATAGGGTAGCTCGGAACTTTGGAGCAATGCCCCGATTCAGTATTGTTCCTAATTTCATAAATAGCTGATGATGCTGGTCAGCGATAAATGGTGGCAGTTATGTAATACTAGAACACAAATACCCTCAATTATTAAACAACCAGCGTTCTAGGAGCTTAGAGGAGAGGGCGCGGGGACCTCTTATGGTTTATAATTCGAGGAAGAATTTTTATGTTTCTGTTTCAAGCTCTTAAGTAAATTGAACTTGTAAAGCAGAAAACTCAATTGAATTAGTTAAAAAAATCTTAAACGGATCGTGATGAAAAGTATGGTTGAATGGATGGAGGGGATGAATAGTTTAGCTTTTGCATGAAATTTTCTTGACAAAAAAGAGCTATCCGAACTATTTACTAGCTATCCGAGAGAAAAACTAGTATGACAAAATATCTTTTTAAAAGAAATTGCAGTGTTCTAAGAAACCAGATTAAAGAATAAAATTATGAACAAGGAGAAGATCGACATTTCGTTCCCACTCTCAGAATGTATGCATATCTTTCAAATCAATGATATTAATAACCGATTTTTGAGTGCGATTATCGAGGACAATGCCGCAGAAGGTCATGTGTTTTACGTAATAAAATGCATTACGTGCAACATGATATGTAGATATTTGAAAAACTCAGTTAATGATTAATTCTCGGCAGGTTTTGATGACCTCAAAATGAAAAATTACCAGCTAATTGAAAGAGCTACGTTTATTGAAAAACAGAAACAACAACAAAAAAATCTTATGAAATTAAAAAGACAGATTAAGCAAAATATTTTAGAATGCAGTGCTTTTGAAATTTTTTAATTTTTAATTATTTGGTCCCATGAAAAAGTTGATGAAATAAAAAATATATTTGAAATAATAACTACTAGCGGAAATACGCGATGCCAGTTAAGAAGTTAGACTGAGAGTAATATATCTAACAACAGAGAGAACGAAACCGCTGTAATCCTTCTCCAATAACAATTACGATTCATAGTCATAAATCATAGTCTCTAATAAAAATTACGATTCATAGGCATACATTTGTCAGTCTGATGCGACATGGAACTCACGTAAAATATTTCGATAGAAAAATAAGCTAATTCTCTCTCATTATATCAGCAACAATGGCACGCAGTTTTGAATGATTTTCGTCTTTCTAATGAAACGGTTATAAATTTCAAATTTCATCCAATATATCACCTATATCCAATTTTAGTCGATTAAATTTTTTCAAAAAATTTATCATAATTGATCAGAAATCAATAACGCGAACGAACAATTAAATACACGAACAGACATTCTTCTTTATACGTATAAATTTTGTAAAACTTAAAAATTTTTGATTAACAAAGTCTAAGATTTGAAAGCGGTAGCAACACTTTTCGAAATAAAGTATTTTTATCTCCAACGCCCGAGACTGTTGCCACTCGGAAAAATGAGTGCGAAAATGAGCGCTTCCAGAGTTTTCAATTAATATTTCGGCTGACTAAAGTCGTAAGAAGATGGGAATAGTCGAAATGGCTTCCCACGAATTTTTAAATCAGGAATAATGTATTTGATGTTTGCCAATGTTATTTTCATTTCATGGTAAAACTTAGAAATTTTTTATTAACAAACTCTAGGATTTGAAAGCGAGCAGTGGCAACAACTTCCGAAATAAAGCAGATTTTCATCTCTAGATTGCGAGATTGCCACTCGGAAAAATGAGGGGGAAAAGTATCGTTTTTCCGAGTTTTTAATTAATATCTCTGATGTTAGCTATTTGGAGGGGGGAGTGGACGTCGACCTTTCACAGGACCCAGGAAAAAATTGTAGAAATTTTGGTGACGATAGCTATAGTAGTGACTGAGTTATTATCGAACAAACACACACACAATCTTTCTTCTTTATATATATATATAGAGAAGATAATACCATATATATATATATATATATATATGGTATTATCTTTTTCCTTCCAGCATGCCTTCGTGGTGTAACGGTAGCACACTCAAAGCGTATTCGAGAGGTCCAGGTTCGAATCCTGGCGGGGGCATTCCTCATTCTTCATGTCTCCTGTTTCAAAATAACCTAATGACTCTACAAATGGCGCCCGAACTAAAAGGTATAGGACAATAATTCGTCTCCACCAGGATTTGGCGATTGGGTCCCCTAATCGGCAATTGGGCCCTTTAAAAGGAGGTGTATATAATAAGGTATTTCCTCCCCTCTTCTAGAATGACTTCATGGTGTAACGGTAGCACACTCAGCGTGTAATCGAGTGGTCCACTTTCGAGTGCCGGAGAGGGCAATGCACATTTTTCACGTCTCCTGCATTTAAAATCCTTAATGACTCTACAACTAATAAATATCAGACTAAATATTAGTTACCAAAACTTGTATCAAATTAAATGTTAGTTATCAAAGCCTAATATCAAATTAAGTATTAGTTATCAAAGTTGTTTTGTGTTGCACTGAAGCTGGAAATAATTTTATTAGTTTCACTTTCACTTCATATGCTGCATATATTTCTTTGTAATATCTTATATCTACTGATATTCCCTTATCATTCTCTGGTTTCACTTATTAAATAAAAAAATGGAAATTAAAAAAAAGTAATCGATTATTTTAGTTACCACTTTCTGTGGGATTGTGCTTCTTGGAGCTTTTAAAAGTCAGGTGTCTATAATGCAAATACTTGGGCAGCAAATAAGACGGTATTACTTTCAATTTTAAATATGTGCGCAAAGAGGCATGAAACCCAAATTAATAGATTTTGGATGACTTCTTCAAACTTAAAAGTTATAAAAATTATAACAACTGGTTTAGGAGACTTATCTACTCATTGATTCAGATTTAAAAGTATTACTATTTTCTCACTGTACCTCATCCTTTTAAAAGAAGCATGACTTAAAGGATAGCTTTTTTCATAATAGGAGACAAAGATAAATGTTAAAAATGATATAAACATACAAAATATTTATATTGAGCAAAATTCAGTCTTAAATTGACCCTTGTTTCATAAATGCATTTCGAAGACCCAAACATAAAAAAAATTATGCATAATAAATGACATAAATAGACAAAAAAAATTACTATGTAAAAAAGAATGCAAACAACAATAGCAGTGCTATTTACAGAGCAAAGTAAGAAGTATAGAATCAAGAGGTGTGGGGTTATTATTATTTTTCATAACCAGTTATTTATAAATTCAACATTTACTATCATTTCTCCTTTCCGTTTCCTCATTAGAATACAAATTTAATTGGACCGTATTTAAGTCGAGGGTTTTTGAATTGCAAGCGTGTTTCTGCCTCACGAGGCCACGTTACTGAAGGTTTCGGCAGCTCTGAATAGATTGTAATTTTTCAGGTTTTCGTTATTCTGCCGACAGTTCATTGCACTGTTGATGTTAGTTCTGAGCAAACAGAGTTAAAATCATTTGTGTAGTCTTTGAGTATCAGGCTTAGTTGAACTTTAAATTTGACTGCTACTTAATTCACATCGCCAGAAGGGTGGTCGATCCTCTTAGCAAAAGGAAGTGCGTTTATGTTAAAGTTCTTGATTTAGTAAAAAGGTTATTTTAACCACCTTTGTTGTTAACTTCAGAAACAGCGAAAATTCGCTTTAAGCCTATAGGAGTTTGATATTAGTTTATGCTACCAAGGAAATCCAAACTCTATAAGGTTAACTGGAAGGGTTTTTTTTTTTTTTTTTTTTTTTTTTTTACCATTTGACAAAAATCTGATAGGAATTTTATATGATTAACAGACGGTAATAAATTTGGGTTAATGTAATAGGTATCAGTGATTTCTAATTCACCAGCTGAAGTCTTTTTGGAATAATTTTAGATTTAAAAGAGTGGTTAAAAAGCCAACAATGATTAGCAATAGATGATCTCTATTAATTTTTTTTCTTCTCACATAATATTCATGCTTTTTAACGCAAAATTTTAACGGTGTTGTAATCTGAATTATATATGAAAAATCTTACTCGAAATAAACAAATTTTTGTTGAATTAAAATTTAAAATACGGTTTCAAGACGTGCGATGAGGAAAGGTAAGAGTATAAAAAAATATATTTTTAGAAGAATTTTTAAACAAAGTTAATTTTGTTGAAGAGCAATTCTACTAAACATTATTTATATATTATTATAAAGATACAATATGTGTTTCAAAAGACCCGCTCAATTTCTTTCGAACTGAATGGTTTTTATTACAACATCAAAGTCAAAATGTTGTTGAATTAATAATTCTAAATTTCATATTGTTATTATTCCTTTTTATGTATTAACAGTAGCAAACATTGATTTAGTAAATCGTTGATTTTTATAAATCATGGATCAAATATTACGTAATCTTTAAGATACGCAAAGAATCGTGAAGAAAAAAGTGTAAAGTTTATTCTAAGTTATTAAGCAATTTTCATAAGTTGATTGTTGACTGTCTTTTCCTACTACATAGGCGCAAATTCTCATTCCAAAAGAATATGCAAATTAGTTGTCGAGAAGTTTTCAAGCAAGATTAAAAACAAAAAATTAACTGCAACTGACACAACTTGCCTGACTGCTCCCTATGACCAATCAGGATTTGACTGCCCGCGTCCTCACTGCCTATTAGTGCAGCTGAGATTATTAGCCGATGAATATCAAGTAGTAAGCGATAGATGTGTAATTCATAGGTGATTATTTTTAGAGAAATATTAATTTCGTAATTTGGGGGACTTTAATTTTTTTGCGAATGACTAGCTCTTTGTCAGAAACAGTTTTATACTTAAATTTTGCTATTTTACTTCCAGTCCTAGTAAATCAAAATATCACTATTTTTATTTTATCAAACTGAGTTCGTTTTTATAGAGAAATTAATTGAAAAGAAAATAAAGTCAGTTACTGGACAAATATGATATTTTCTTGCTACAGTAGACTGTAAGAAGTAAGATTTAATAATTTGGTTTGGTCATCATGGACAGTATACTGGCTTGTAGAGACTAGCTTCTAGTCCGAAAGCAAGGATATGGTTTCGACTCTGCCGTATAAAACTTAACTGTAGTTGTACTGCCTTCCTTTTTCTGTCTCTTTACATGTGTAATAAAGGCCACCGTCTGTGGTGCACCCTGGGCAACGTTCCGGAGTTGAGGCTATTAAATGAACGATGTGTCTATCCATTTCCGACCAGTGTTTAACAAACTCAAAAAAACATCCAGCCACTGGAGGGGGATAAAAATAAAAATGCATTTAGTTAGGTTGGATACTATTTCATACGTATGGAATAGTGAATGTTATTAATTAATGCAATCATAATTAATTTAATATGAAAAAAGTTATCATAGAACTAGTCTAAAAAATTACGGAGTAGCCTTTTGAATGAGCACAAACGAACAGTGTTACTGTGATATATGTCTTTACGTAAGAAGTTTCGCCGTTCTTCTGAGATCATTTTTCTATGTTTTCCTTAATTAACTGATCTTTGCTGATTTCATGATCACGAAGATAACTTCAGATGGAAACTTCAAATTTAAGCTGGTGCTATGGAAAAATTTTCAAGTAAAAATACTTTCCACTTTATCATTAACTTTAATATATTTACATGTTAAAGAACTGTTTATCATTAATAATTTAATTATAGATAACATACAAGGAGAAAAGAAATTATCTTAACGACAAATGAAAGTCTAGCGACTATATACGAACTTGAAGACCATTATAAAATTTTATTTGGTAGAAATGCTGTTCTTATTTAGCGTTAGAAGGGGGAGTGTTTCAAAGGAAAGGGGGGAGAACAGATGCAATCAAGCATAATAATTCAAAACTAAAAATAATTAAATTCATTATTGAATTAACTATCGAATGACTTGCCTTTTAGAACAAGAACACTTTCAATATATAAAGCTCAGGTAACCCAAATATGTATAATGCAAGAAAAAAAAAAGATAACCGGCGTTAGCTATTTAACTAAATATTATTTTAGTTATTCCTATTGTCATTTCCGTTGGCTTTCTTAATCGATTCTTCCGATTTTGTTTGATGTGTCACTCTTAGCAGCTGTAAATATGATATAGCCATGTCGAAAGGCTTTGCCGGATGTTAAACGAATCTGGCTGTAAATCATAAAACGGCCTAAAAAAAATTCCCACGCTCCAACAGACGCCGATTTACAAGCAACGCATAAAACCGATTTGACGTCACACTGCTCTGCCCAAGAGCCTGACAGCAACAAATTAAAACCACAACCACCTCTTCACAGTTTAACAGAGACCATCGCATTGTCCATCGGCCGAGCATTAAAAATAACGAGCCGGGAGCATAAAAAAACAAACAAATTTATACAGATTATATATAGATAGATTGTATGTATATTTATATATTTCTTTTTTTCTTTTAAGGACTCGCATGAGTTGTGGCAAGAAAAGCGGTTCGCAGTCATCCGCGAGCTGTATGCTAAATGAACTAATCGTGTTTGTTTATGATGCGAGTGAAGCAACTATCTTTACGACTATCGAACCTAATGTAAACATTTATCCGGCAAGACAAGGAAGCGACTGTTTGGCGATTGCCACCGTTTAAAAACGGCAAGATTGAAGATGCGGGAGAAAGGAACTTGCCGGGAGGAAAGGCACACAGAACGGCGAGAAAAAAATGAAAATAAAATTAAAAAAAGAAAAGCTTTCTTGTCTAAAGCACAGATTACGGACTCCTGACAGTCTCCGAAATGGGGCGCATAAATTTTCTGGGGCGGGATTGTCTTAACAATGGAGGCTGTCGCACACCGCTACGCGGCGGTGCAGCGATAAGGGCGGCGTCGGAATTTGGCGCCGGGTCTTCTTTCCGTGGGCGATAAGTAGTTAAATGTGAAAACAGAGGCCCTAAATCCATGCGATTCGTGAATTTTGCCGAGTAAAGATTTAAATCGACCGGTGACCGGATTTTCTAGTGCCGGTGCCAGACTAGACGATTTTAATGGCAAAATTAATAATAATAATAAACTATTTTTAAAAAACTGACACATAAACTCGTTTTATTACAAATAATTTATGTAATTTTCATTCCAGTGCATCTACAATCCATCATTCTTTCAACATAATATACCAAAACAACTCTGTCATGTACTCAAAAGCGACTGCATTCTAAAATTTTATAGATAAATTAATAATTATACAGATTTGAAAAAAAAAATAATATTTCTTTGAAACTGTTAAAATTCACTACATTTTCTACTTTGTTATCTTCAAATACTCCTAAATTTTTCAGCAATAACAAATTTTCTGAACAAGGATATTTCGTCGAATCATACGTTAACGGGTAATAGTTTTCCATCAATTTAGCTCTTTGAAAATACTTCCCCCCCTTTCCTTCGTTTTCACTATATTTGTTATACCCATTCATTTAAAATTCGATAGATGGTCGCAAGTGTTCTATTTATTATCGACTGTGAAATGCAGTTGGAAAAGGACTCAAAGATTCTTTCGTGAAACAATATTTTTTGTGTGGACATTGTGATTTTTATAAAATAATATTTCTAAGGTACATGATTATTTGATTATTAAACGTGTTTCTATTTAGACTCTTTTTTCCATCCCATATCCCCCCAAATTCTTCTTATTAGGTCAGTTCCAGCAAAATCCGTGATCCGTCTGGGATTACTGACCTATTTAAACCCCATCACTTAACAGATTAAGATGTCTTTATCTGAGAATGCTAATAAGACACTGTAGCATATTTTTTGCTTCTATTTAAAACATTTCCTGAAGAAGGAAGGCATACGTCACTTTAAGTAAGCACATTATTATGTTTTACCATGTTTAATTAACTAACTTAATATGTGACGTTAGGCCAAATAACCTAATATGTGACATTATATCAAGAAAGAAATAAAGCATTCTTACAGTATGCAAGGTATCTGTAATGCGTTATTATTTTTTTGCTTGTGTCAGAGGACAGAGTATCATTTTCCTTATGAGTATAAACTGTAACTTTTTCTCTCCCCTTACTTAATGTTGTTTCATCAATTTTCTGTGTAATCTTTGTTGACGTAATATACGATAACAATTAAGCTAAATACTTATGATAGGTCTACTAGCTTAAAAATTAGCTGCCCAGAAATCAAAGCTATAGATCATAAAATCATGCACTTAAAATAAATTGTTCAAAATTACAGAGCGAAATAATAGAAAAAAAAAAAAAAAACTATGTTATTATTTCACCACAAATTTTCACATAACAAAAAAACGTTTGCACTTATTTACTAGAAAGAAAATGCAATTATTCAAGATTTAGGTGGGTACATATTTCATTGGACCGCTTGCGCACGAAGGTTGAAACAAATATTTCCTTCAAATGACAATGTTTTCTATCCTGGAATATGCAAATTCACGAATAGAAAACAATAAACATATCAAAAACATTTTCATAGATCTGAATAATAAGAATAATTTTTAAGAACATTTTTTAACCTTGGTTGAGGAATTTTTGAAAGACTAGAGGTTACATTTCTCCCACTTCCCTAGCGTGCCATCGTCGTGTAACGGTAGCACGCTGGGCCGGTAATCCAAAGGTCCGTGGTTCGATTCCCGGCGAAGGCGGTTGCATATTTTTCATCTTTTCTGCTTCCAATTAGCCTAATGACTCTACAAAGTAAAAAGCTTCTTAAGTGAAAAGATTTAAATTAAGAGCTCATAAAATGCCATAGAAACTTGTATGTTTATATTACAAACAAATAATAAAACAGATTAATTTCCTTTATATAGAAATATTTCATACAAGCTTAAAAAATTTAATTATTTAGGGAATTTTTCTCTTGGTATTACAGGAAATTGCTCAGTTTCATTAAGTGCTTTTAAAAACACTTTCAAGACCAATAGGAATATCGTCAATTAACGCTAAAAAATGTGAATATAATATTCATTCCTCTTTTTCTGTCTATAATACATGCCGGTTTCTACTTATAGTGGAACAGTATCTGATACACATCAATAATAATATCTTCAAACTTTTACGACTGAAAACAAAAGTTTCTTGTAGAATATCCCACTCGCAGTCCTTTTTGTTTTGCCCTATACCGCATTCACCATCGACATAAACGTTGTTTCGTATAAACACTTTTGTGAACTTTTTTTTTTCGCCCGAAGGCCGTTAGCCCAGAAAGGCTATTAATTTCGTTTCGGCATTTCTCGTTAAAAACTTTAAAAGGCTGTATCACTTTTAAAATTATTGCCATCAAATATTATCGCCCTGTATTATATTTGAAGAAATTAAATAATGAAGAACATTTTTGTATGTATGTTTCTCGAATAAAACAACGGTACCTAGAGCATTCAAATTTTGAATAACGTAATCCTACTACGAATATGGGCATCAAGAAGCCCAAATTTGAAATATGGAATTTGTTTTATTATCGATATCATATTTTGTAACACTTTAAAGAATTGATGATCAACAAACTTAAGTTTGTTGATAAAAGTTTAAATCGTTAACGATTTCAAAGCGAACGTTGTACAAAAAAAACATTTTTATCTCCAGAACATGAGACTGTGTATCGGAAATTCTAAAGATATGCTCATTTTAAAATTATTTTGCGATATTGTTATTGAACTGAATTTTCTGGTTTAAGTGCGAAGAACATGATATTTAATAAATAAAGGTAACACACAAAATGTTAAAAAAAAAAAAAAAAAAAGCCTCTTTGGACGTAATTTTAAATCTGAAATCTTTCAGCTTTCTTTTCTTTTCTTTTTTTTTTTTTTTTTTTTTTTTTACAGTTGGCTGTTAATATAACTGTCACCAAGATATAGCCGAGTAATGCACTGACGAGTTTTGGACTCCAAAGCGGGTGTATTTTGTTTACATCCAGAGCACGTCGACCAGCGGTTTAGTGGTACTTCCACCCACGACAGTTCGACACAAATCGAAAAGCGAGAACAACATTCATTGTTGGATAGGTAATAAATAGCAATTTGTATAGTTTAGTTTCATTTCCCCACAAATCACATCTCGGTTATCTGTTGGTAACTTGCAACAGCGATTTTGATTATGAATTTGAAAAAGTAAAATTATTTTTTAAAATATTAATTTCTTGTTAGGTATTTAAAAGAGATTGCAAAATTAAATACGTTTGAGCGGCTAGTACGTATTTTCAATTTAAGAATTGAATTAAAAGACGTAGATTTTAAAAATTATGATAATTTAGGTAACGTGACATTTTTAACAAAAAAAAAAAAAAATTACCAGACTGAAATTTTTCCTCTGATTTATGGAAGAAAATTCTTATTTGTAAGACTTCCTCTACCTTACGATAAATCTTTCAGAAAAAGATTTGATCTGTAATATGAAAATTTTTCTCTTTGAAAATTAAAAATAAAACCCCAAAATTTTATGGATAAACAAAATTAAACCACACGAAGAGAAAGAAATAGGCGATTTAAGACTGAAATAAAATTAAATGCAAAACCGAATATGTGTAATGGACCAGTTCACCTTAGAAATTCCTTCACGAAAGCATCTGCCATTTTTGTCATATTTCCCTCGTATGTCTTACAGTATTCATTTAAATGAGCAAGTAAATAGACATAAAAATAAATTTTAGCGTCTCTGCAAATGGCAATTAAAAAGCCATACTTCTACAGTAATGCTCCTCTGACGTACACGATATCTTTTAGAATTTTTCATCTAGAAAATATAACATGCGTAACACTTTTTACAGTCTTTGCTTACAGTTGATAAAAATATTAATTACAGTTTTGTTAAATAATTTTTATTATATGAGGGACTGGATTGGATTATTCAATTACGGCAAAGTACACGAGGGCTATCTGCCCAAAGGGAGGGAGGCCTTCGTGGAGGACTTTCTAAGGGAAACTGGCTCATATACACTTGCACATGGGGAAAACCACGAAAGCGCCCATGCAGCCGGCCCGTTCGCGGGATTCGAACCTCGGACCGAACTATCAGTATTCAGCGTCTTTACCGCTCGGCCGCTGGTGGGCCTTATTATATGAGTATAGAATGCGTTTATAGAAAACAACTTTTCTCATTGACAATTTCCTTTACTGAAGGGCCCGTATGAAAATTTGACTGTTCTGTGTCTACAAGAAAGTCGAAACACTGTCCAAAATGAACTAAAATCTCTGTAGCTTGAAGGCCTGTGTCATATGATTTGTTTCTTAAAGTTTCTTTTAATCTATGAACAACCAATCTAATGATAAGTAAATGTGTAGTCCTTCTGAAATTTACTGTACGTAATTTTAACGAAAATTATTAAGTATTATAAAGACTTTGACCTTTCAAGATTCAAGAATGCAATTTTAGAATACAAATCATTTTTTGACATGATAGTCGTTTTTTCAGGTGCTGGACGTCACCATAAACAGTAAGATTTCTTTGTAAACTTTTTCAATAAATAAAGATGTTAGGATCTTTTAAATATTGTCTATATCTATGAAATACTTTCGATTCAAATTTAACAACACCGAAATATTTTCGAATTTCAAGAATACACATTACTGTGTCAAAGTTCTTCTTATAACAGACGAATTTGATATTTGCTATCTTCAAACAAATTCAGTGATGAACCCTCTCCTCCAGATCCTTTCAAATGGAATGGAGTTTAAATCAGTTTCTCTTTCTCTCGCTCTCTCTTTTTATCATTTCCATCCTGCAACCCTCTAGTAATCAAATGAAAATTTTCTCCACACCCTCATTTGTGTAATTTTCTAAATACAAAACTTCGTAAAATAATTTTAAATTAAATTACATACACCTGACGAAAAATTATTCAAAAACGGGAGGCCTTGAATAGTTAATAATGAGTTGCATTGATTTATCTTTCCTTATGCAAGCAGCTTAAAAGATAAATAATAAAGATTCATTTAGATAAAAATTCTCATCACTAATTTTTCGTAAAAAAATTACATTTTAAAACTGCAATGCTGTGTTACTTACTGAAAAGAAACACAACTCCCAGTATGTCTGGGAGAAACAAGCGCCTGATGTAGATAATGTTCATGTTACTCTACGGAACCATTAAAAAAAAAAATGTGATTGGCATCGAGTGTCAGGTATTCCAGAAATGCCAAGACAATGATTGGGCGCTGATTAAAGTTAGTATAACAGGCATTATACTGGACGTCAGCATAAATAGCTACCCAGCAAGTTTTCTTTGCAAACTTTTTCTTTCTCCCAGTGGCGGGCACTAGCCATTAGAGGCATTGGTCACTACTAAGGCCAGAAGCGATGGACGATTTGTTATGGAGGCACCTAAAAGATGGGCCACCGTTACCTCCAATGAATAGAAAAACAATTTATATCAAGAGATTCGAACCCCGGGCCTCTCGGTACAGCAGTGTCTAGCCACTTTCACGTCTGGGCGGCTTTCTGTGTAAACTAATATTATCATTTCGTTCCACCAATAGCCGAATACTTAAAACTTCTAAAATCGAAGTTTGAGCGAGAAGTGAAAGTTCGACCCACTTTTGAATTCCGGAGAATGGTTTGATTGCATGAACATGTTTACGGAAATTTCCTGTATGTAAACTCTGTACTAGTCAGTTTTCTTTCCTGAAGGAATTTTTTTGTGGTAAAATGGTTATTTCGCTCTCCCTTAGGCAAATAGATCTCGTGCGCTTTGCCATAATCAATTAAGTGATAAAACTTCTATATTTATTTTGTCATCTTAGCCTTATTTTATCTGCTCCATTATACGGATTTCATGTTTCTTCTTGCCCCCCCTTTTTGTTTTTACTGAAATGACTGACTATCGTAATTACTCCAGATTGCATTCAGTTGTTTCATTCTTAAATTTAGTTGTTAAATTATTCAGTTGGTAATTTTTGATCAGAAATAAATATTCGCACTATTAAATAATTTTGCACTTTTTCATTAAATGATAAAAATTGTCAATATAAAAAATATAGCGAGCAGCCCTTACATCTGTTTACTAGTACTTGAGTAACTATATACCTATCAAGTTCAGCTGAATGTTTCAAACAAACCATTTGGCGCTTGGACTGGCGCAAAAGTTCTCACTTTTGCAGTGGTAACCCCTTTGTAGTAAAAGCTACGTCTCATTGACACAAAACAGCTGGCCCAGGAGGTTATCGTAGGTGGCTCAGCAGTGGCAAGAAACCAGAGCGAAGGGAAGGGGAAAGGGAGAGTGAAAGCATCGTTTTCTTCAACAGAAGGTGATCTACGATTGACTGAAAAATAACGCAATCTTACTCAACCCACACTACGTTAAAGAAAGAAGAGGGAGAGAAGTTTCTGGTAACCATAAAGATTTTCGGCAATGTAGTTTGAAACGTTGGTGTCAACAGTTGTAATTATGATGAGCGGTAACTGTATAATTTAAACAACAACAAAAAATATAAAGAACTAAGGCACAAAACAATACTGGCCCTCAGATATGATTACGAAGTTCAATTTACAGTATTATTTGAAACAGATACGGCGAAACGGTACAGTTTTTAAACGTACAGTAATTTAATTTAAATGATCTTTTTTGTTACAGGAGTTTCAAAATGCACGTCATTCCCTATTCATTAGGGTAATAATCAAACTATAAATAATTACGTCTGTGGTGATGTTACTTTTATAACAAGTATTGATTGTCTGGACAGCAGAACGTAGGCAACATGCGCCGTTTTAACACTATATCTCAAATCTTATCAAAGACATTACAAATACGAGTATGCAATGCAGTTTAGATTGGGAAAAGCAAAACACATATGACGATTCATTTCATATCCGATAAAGTGATTAAATAAATTGATAAAAATAATAATTTAAAGCTACTTGAGAAAATGGTATGCTGGTCCTCAAGGGAACTTTTAATAATAATAAAAAAAAAAAAAACTTTGATGAAGTTCATTTTAAAACAGAGGTTACCATCAGAATCCATATGGACTCTCTGGGGATCGATAAAATTTCAAAGGTTGTCCCTGATCATCCAGGGTCCGACAGCCGAATATTCACCAGCAGTGGTAGGCGTAATCAAAATCTCATTGATTACAAAAAAATATATATATTCATAAAACCGAAAATTAACTGTTTATTGATATAAAGCTTCACCATGCAGATAAATCTCGGAAACAAAACACATGGGTACACTAAGTTTCGGAATTTGAACGTCATCCGAAGGACATATCCCAAAATTAAAATCGTTTTCCTGGAAAACATTATTGGTGGTGTGTATTTTATTATGGCAAAGCACACTAGGGCTATCTGCCTAAGAGGAGGGATGCCTTCGAGGATCACTTTCTAAGGGAAACTGGCTCGTATACACGTTACACATGGGGAAAACCACGAAAACGCCGATGCAGCCAGCCTGTTCGGGGGATTCAAACCTCGGACCGAACTACCAGTGTTCAGCGACTTTACCGCTCGGCCACTGGTGGGTCGGAAAACATTATTGACTTTTTCCTCTTTTTTCTCAATATAGGCCAACTTTAGACAAGTCAATAACTTACCACAGGAAACAATAACAGGCTGAATACTTCTAAACGAGGTATTTAAGAATTAGTTTAAGGAAATTTATGCCAAATATTGAAAAAAATTGCATCAATACGTCAAGCCATCACATTAATTAAAATCCAAGTGTTATGGGTATGTTGTATGGATTGAAGAATTTTACGAGGAGGGTCGATGTAGAAAAGTATTTTTTAAAAGGGGCCAATGCAAGAAAAGGATGGGAATCTCTGTTTTAAAACTATTTCTGCATTCTCGATTGTAATTTTTCCCGTCACTTCCAACTGCCCCATTAAGTCTACTTTTAGTCTTTTCAGAGGAGTTTATATGGTTTAAAAACAACAAAAAAAAAAAAAATATTATGTTTTTTAAATTAACTAATCTTTACTTAAATGGAGAGCTTTTTTTTATATTATTACAAAATAAAGAATGCACTTTTTTTTTTTTTTTTTTTTTTTTTTTCAAATTCATTTCGATTCACTGCTGTTATAATTAGTTGACAATTATAATGGGATAAAAAGATTGGAAGTCAGCAGAAAATAAATACTTATTTCTCCTACCCAGGGAAATAAGTATTTATTTTCTGCTGACTTCTATAAAATTTTAAAGTTTGCGTAACATAGAAACACACTTTCCTGAATACAAAACAAAGCCGAAAAGAATTATTTGTATGCATTAATAAATAACCAAATTAACTACATGAAATTTAAAAAATATTTTTTAATTTACTTGAAACTTTCCTTTATTTTCACAAATTCCTTAATCGCTTTTAGAAGTACATACATGTATAGCTGCGAATTTTCAAACATCTAGTTGCGAATCTTGAACTTTGAAGTATAGTTGCGGATCTTAAAACTTTCAGAATTCTAATATGTGGTTCCCACTAACAGGAAGTTTGATCAATCCTGATACTGTTAGTACTCGCTCTGTCAACATATTTTTAAAAATATTTATTACCGTATACGCTCACGTAACGGCCGCACTTTTTTTTACTCAAATTACGTCACTAAAATGCAGATGCGGACATTACACGGGTCGTTCAAATGTCGCGCTTTTTCTCGTGAGTAATTTTGGGTAAATTTAATTTCAAACAGTCAAGTTAAGTTCTAAATGGAAGAAAATGACATAAGTAATAAAAATATCAAATTTAAATTTTTCTAATATGGCTACCCTAAAATTTACAAACTCACTTTCTCCCATCCACATATATAATATAAATTACCTCGTTTACGTTATCAGCACTCGGCGCAAGTTCGCACAGAAGTACAATATAGAGGCACAAATTAACCAACACTTGCAATTTTAATATTTACTTTTACACAAATTAAATAAACGCTGGTTCTTATAATATCTTCCACACATTATTTTTTTTAAAAAAAACTGTTCTGACGCACTGTATGAAAATTTTGGTTGTTATGTCTGCGTGTGCGAATGTAAAATCTTTCTACTGCAAACAATAGCATAAAAATACACAAGAAGGCAAAACAAGTACATATTTTTTCTTTAAAGATGTTTATTGACTAATGTTATTGACTAAAGGGAAAAAGTCGATGTTAAGAAAAAATATTTTAAAGTAAGAAATTCTTTAGTTTTTGAGGTGCGGACATTATGCGGGTCACTTTTTTTTTACATAAATTTTACCTGTAAAGTTGGGGTGCGGACATTACATGAGCGCGGACATTACACAAGCGTATACAGGACTATTTTCTTTATATGTATTGTAGAGTCATTAGGATTTTTTGAAGTAGAAAACAAGTAGGAAACAGAAATTCCCTCGCCGAGACGCGAAACCTGGACCTCTCGAATACGCGCCGAGTGTGCTGCCGTTAAACCATGACAGAGGGAGAAAATACTTATATACCCCCCTTTTAAAAGGCGACTGGGGACTGAAAAACCTAGTCGCCAAATCCTGGTGGTGAAGAACCATCATGCACCACCTTTTAGATGGGGCGCCACTGTAGAGTCATTAGGTTATTTTCAAACAGGAGTACATGAAAAATAAGTTATCTTCACCGAGACTCGAACCTGGACCTCTCGAATACGTGCCGAATGTGCTACCACGAAGGCATGCAGAAAGGGGTTACTGAGTGAGGAGAATTTTTTGGTTCAAAACCAACGATGATTATAATGCGCCAAACGCGAGGTAGTATGATCTAATTTAATGAAATTAAAATAAATTGCTACTAAATAAAATAGGACGGTGGACAAATGTACCAAATACAGAGGATGAAGTCACATAAAAACAAGGTAAAAGCGCAGAACTGGTAACCATCAATAGATAATTCACAAGCTTAAAATTAGATTAGATGCAAGCAAAAAGGAGGGAGAAAATACTTTATATGTAAGAAAAATAAAGAATATGTATGTAAAAGATTAAATTAACAGCGTAAATTAATTTCCCTTCTCTATTCTAAAAATAGCAACATCTATTTGCATTGCGTCATTTCGAGAAAAGTCTATGTCATATGACTCTTACGTAATTCTAGTGATGTAAACCGAACTAAAACTCAAGCAGCCAACAATAATTTTGCAGCAATATTAACTTTCCAATCAAGATGCTTTAAGAACCAAAATTAACTCAGTGTGACTTAAGATTTCACCCTGAACATTACGCACTTGCTTTCTACGCTTTGCCTTAGCTGGACTTATTTTCCCTGGAAAATCAGTAGCTTTCTTGATTATGAATAGTTACAATTCCTATTTCCACGTTTCTGAGTTAAGTTAGCTTATCACACACATGTAAAGACAAAGAAAAATGTAATGTTCCATTTAATTATTCCTTTGGTGCTGGAGAAATGTTTATCATAAAGCAGTAGTCAATGTCTTAAATTTTCTTATTCTAGCATGGCATAGTTACAAACAAAATTAGATTACAGCAAGTTTAGCTGACGTCGGTTTAAAAAGTAAGAGCAAACAAATTTAAAATATCAGGCATCAGAAGAGAAAAATTCAACTAAAGCACTGTAAGATTATTTTAAAATAGTATTAAATATTCTAGTGTATAACTGATTATTTATGGTATAATGTTTGTTGGGAATAACAGAAAGTTTCATGCTTTTTTATTATTAATATATCTTCGATCAAAATTCTCCCGAAGGAAAAATTAGCAAATTCAGAATATCGAGAAGAGAAGTGTGCTGCAGCCTGAAATAGACAATGAGATTATTCTCAACCGAGATTGATTAACTGGTATGTGTTAAAAATATTCAGAAGTATGGCTGGGCAAGGAATATTTATGAAAGTACTAGAGGGTAATTTCTCCACTAAAAGAAAAAGATCCCCTAAAGTTAGAATTAAAAATTTTTCTTCCATGTATATTGAGGCAAAAATTTCCCACATTGCCTGATAAAGAAAGGATACCTTCGCACAGAATTTCCCGCGGGAAATTGTTCCTATTCACGGAATACATGAGAACCTATCGCCCACCAGCGACCGAGCGGTAAAGTCACTGAACACTGGTTGTTCGGTCCGAGGTTCGAATTCCGCGAGCGGGCTGGCTGCATTAGCGTTTACGTGGTTTTCACCAAGTGTAACGCGTATACGAGGCAGTTTCCCTTAAAAAATCCTCCACGAAGGCATCCCTTCCCTTAGGAAGATAGCCGTCGAGGCTTTGCCGTAATTGAACAAACCATGAGGACCTAGTATATGCAACTAGCTGTTTAACGCAATCAGCCCGCTGAACCGTCTGGCATCAAATCCAGACAGAAGCATATATAAAATATATACGGTCATTTAAAGTCTAGGTAAATTAATTTTGGTATATCTAACGTTTAAAAAATGTAAATAAGCCGAATTTATATATTATAACTTTTACAGACTAGTAAAAATCATAAACTGAGATTCAATATTCTGTATGCCGTAAAATATTATATATGTTGTGAAATATGTATGTACTGTCTATTTACAGAAGTCATTTTACGATTACTACACTGTGTTTCCTTTCAAATTCTGAGAATTTGCAGAACTTCAAAAACATATTCATCGAGGGTGGTTAATTGTTTAACAATCTGTCCGAAGAGCTATGCCTTTGTGCAAGAACTTTTAACTAAAACTGATATGTTACCCGAAAGTATTTAAGTTACATACACTCTAAGCACGTTCATCGGAATTTAGAATTTAAATAGAGTTCAGGTAATGATGGGTCGCCGATGGACGGATCACAGTTTCAGATGTGGTTCATGAAATGACATGAAATCATGCCATGAAATGTTTCAAGTTCGAAAAATTTCGAAACACATCAATTCTTATAAATTTATCTCTTTTTTTTTTAGTACAGTTATGAAAAGTTAAATGAACGTGAAAAAATTAGCTCAGAAATTGCATATAAGCCACAAAAATATGGAATCATAGTTTATAGTTTTAGCGTTGTGCTCACAATATGTCTATAGCATTAATTTTAACGTAATAAAATCGCACAATACTGTTTTAACAAGTTTTGCTCTCCATGAAAAGAGTATGAATAATATACCCTATTAAAGAATTAAAATATTTTCTTAAATCGTTAGAAGACCGATATCCTTTTTAAAATTTGAGCGGTAAAATCATGTATTGAAATTTAATTTAAAGTTGTGCACTAAAATATTTCAAAGTTATAAAGTTTTCAATGATGGCAGATAATTAACTTTAATACTTCAAACATAATACTTCGTACATCTATGTGAAGATATTTTCGCCCAGAACCTGAATGACTTCTCAACTTTGGACTGGATTGGATTATACAATTATGGCAAAGCACACGGGTGCTATCTGCCTGGAGAGATGCCTTCGTGGAGGACTTTCTAAGGGAAATTGGCTCGTATACGCGTGGTACGTGGGGAAACGCCCATTCGCGGAATTCGAACCTCGGACCGAACTACCAGTGTTCAGCGTCTTTACCGCTCGGCCGCTGGTGGGCTCTCAACTTTGGAACATATCGAGAAGTATTAAAAGAATTTTATGATATACACTAAAGTTTCTTAAACTTTTGGGTGTGGGGACCACATAAGCATTTCGCAAATCCGACACATGCATCAGTGAAACTATCAGTTTCTTCATTTGTATTGTAATATACGGTACTTTTCCGTTTTTGCCGGCGCAAGCGATAAAGTCGCCAATAATGGTACAACCGATGCCAAACGGAATATTCTCGCTGGTAACCTTTTACGCCTCATTCAAATAGTTCAGTTTTATGTCTAAGGCCATTTTCGGCAATTAAATCAATTAGGATGCAATCACAGCGCTTACCCGAAGCCGAAAATATAGAAAAGGTAAAGTCAAGGGTTAAATTCATCAATTCTAATGAGAATGCACTAGCGAAGTAAAGCACTGCAGTTTTACATAATTTCTGAGTAAGCTATTCGTACGAATTGAAGTATTTCTTGCATTTAAACTTGTGTTCCAAATTAAGATTTAACTTGAAATTCATGTAGATAATTACTGAGAGCATTATATTTTTGTAGAGTAGTATACGTGAGATGAGATCGCTTGGGGTCCCGTGATATGAACAGACGGAACAGGATGTTGAACCATGAAAGCATAGTAAATTCTTAAATTAATGTCTTTTTATAAATTTATTGTCTTTATTTATTGGCTTTTTATAAAATTTTAAGCGATATTAAAATGTTTATGCCTTCAAAAAAAGAATTCTTAGGACTAACCTTTTTTTCAATATTTTTTGTGTGTATAATGTATGTTGTCGCCAATAAAGTCTGCTTGGCGAGATTTGCGCCGGCGAAACGGAAAAGTACCTAATATACTACAGCAGTTTTAGGCCATTAACTTTAATTTTTAAAGTAAAATAAACCATTTCTATTATTAAAAAATTTGTTGGAAACGTTTCCGTTTTTTCTGTGCTTGCATTATCTTATCTTTAAATATTTTCAGATACATTAAGTAAAAATATTTGGTAATTGTAAAATTCTTATAATAAGTTTAAAAAATATCAAAATTGCTAAAATGTTTGGCGACCCCCAACTGCAGGTCCCGCGACCTCAATAGGGATCGCGACCCACGATTTACGAAACTCTGATATACACAATCCAGTTGAATTAAAAGAAGAATTAATTGTATTTTATTAGAATATTTATTAAATTTATTCTCAAAAGTGCAGAGGTTTCACAGTATTGTAAATATTATTTTCAAACATCAAAATTTATTTTGCGAACTAATATTATTGAGCTAATTTACGCTTGTTTTCAACAACGTATTTAGTTGCATAGTCTTGGCCGACGTACTCTCTAATTCAGGGATGGGGACATTTTTCGGTCGCAGGCCAAAAATCGAAAAAAAAAAAAAAAAAAAAAGTTTGGCGGGCCAAGCTAAGTTTTTCTAAAATTTTAAAAACAATATACAAGTATTACAAGTTAAATATGTTAATGAGATGAATGAAATTGCGATTTCATTTTTAAAAGTTTCTTATATTGAGGTTCGAAATGAGATGTACTGATTCTAAGGAACGAGGCTAAATGCTCTTCTGTCAGTCTACTTCTGAAATAATTCTTTCTAAGGTTTATAGTTGAAAACACTTGTTCACATATATAAGATGAAACAAACATAGCACTGAGTTTCTGGACTTCTGGATAGCACTGAGATATTAAATTTGGGAAACTTACTTCCGACAAATATTTGTAAAACTCAAACTTTGGCATATTTAGAAACAACTGCTTGAGATGATTGTTAGATTGCAAATAAATTAATTCAAGCTGCGAATTTGACCTCACTCCTTCACAATTTACGTTGAAAGTCATGGTAAAAATATCCAATTCTGTTTGAATGGCACTGAAATCTGCGTTCGAACTCAAAATGTAGTTTTTTCAAGCCATCTTCATAATTCTTAAAGCTTCTCTTCATTTACTGAGGGTATTGAAGAGAAATGAGACAAGTCGTTCTTAGCTAGATGACCAGCAAACAGATTGAGTTTTAAGTTTTATGTTAAGATAATTAAGTTTTTTTATAAGAAGTCTAATTCACCTATATTGGATTCCCATATGTGTGCTCGAGAAAGAGATAATGCTTGTTGGCGCCAATCTACAGCTATAACTAACAAAAAAAAAAAAAAAAAAAAAAAAAAAAAAATTCTGCGTTTAACACTATACCGATCGAAAGCTGTCTGTGCTTGCAATTTCCGTCGATTTATGTTTTAAAAGAAGAAAACAAATATTTAAACAAAGTAGAAAAGGAGATGGATATATAATATATAAATTTATACTTCTTTTAATTTGCCTCGGAACGGCAATTTGAAATTCTATCCGGGGGGCCAGATAGAAACTTCCGATAGACGGAGTAGGCCCGCGGGCCGTAGTTTGTCCATCCCTTCCCTAATTATACCACGAAGGCACAAGGTAAGAAGGATGAAAATACCCTACATTCGCCCCCGCTTGAAGGGCGACTGGGAAGGAAAGGGTCCCAGTCGTCAAATACTGGCGGTGACGGATTCTTGCCTACCGCCTTTTAGTTTGGGTTCCACTATAGAGAACATTAGGCATTTTATTTCAGAACAGATGACATGGAAATGGGCAATGTCCTCGCGTGATTTGAGACCCGGACCTGTCGAATGTTAGTCAGACGTGCTTTTCGCTTACACCACAGAGGGAGGGGGGACAATATGAGAATATGGACGATACCTTACAATATGAGTATACAAGAAAAATTTTTTTATGTGTTTTGCCCCCTTCGCTGTCGAAGATTTAAGACAAACCGTTCTGGCTACTTCAAATATAACTAATGTTTAATATTCACATAAAAGAACCTGTCTTAAAAAATTAGTTTCATTCCGTTGATTCTAAGATTGTAGAAACGTTAGGTATTTTTTTGAAAGCAGGAGAGATAAAAAATGAGCAGTACCCTCGCCGGGACTCGAACCACGGACCTCTCAAATACGAGCGTGCTGACCACTACACTACGAAGGCCTGCTAAGAAAGCGAGAGAAATACCTTATATACTCACCCTTTTAAAGGACGACTGAAGATTAGAGGATCTAATCGCCAAGTTCTGGTGGTGGAAAATAATCATCCACCGTTCAACCGTATCCAACCGTATAGTTCGGGCGCCACTGTTGAGACATTAGGTTATTCCCAAGCAGGAGAGATAAAAAATGAGCGACGCCTTCGCCCGGACTCGAACAACAGGCCTCTCGAATACTCATCGAGCATGCTGACCACTATACTACGAATGCGGAAAAAATAAATATCTTATAAGATAAGCAATATATATATATATATATATATATATATATATATATATATATATATATATATATTTTAAAAAGATACATTTTTTTGCTAAGCAAAATTCAAGTAGCCTAATTTCTGAAAAATCTGAAACGTGAAGAAAAAGGGAATGCGATAAAACTGTTGATTTAAAAGGGAAAAAAAAAAAAAAAAAAAAAAAAAGAACTAGTATTAGCGACATTTAACACTTTAAAGCTGGTAGAATTCATTAATGTGGCGAGGTAAAAGTATAGCCATTTGGCCAGCCATTTGGTCATGAACGGTACCAGGGCTAAAGAATATGTATTGTTGCATCTTTACATAGACGTTCTTTGCCAGGGCTAGCTGCGAAATACCCTCATATACGGTCAGGTCGTAAATTTAGAACCCCTTTTTTCACGGGGGGGGGCTGAAAAGTAGGGAATAATCTTGCTCGTGGTCTTGGGGGTCGTTTAAACATCTAACTTCTCTACATTCAGTTTTAAAAAGAGGAAAATACAAATTGAATTCTTCGAATGAATGCAATTTTGTACAATGAAAATGTATTACTTAACGATAAAATGTAAGATAAATAACATCTTTTTTTAAAGCCATAGGTGTAGAAAGACAGATATTTGTTACACGAATGAATTTGTAGTAAATATTGAGTTTTTCATTTCGAATGCTATGTTCCATGTATGCGAAGTAGCTGAATATGTGAGATAATAGTCATAACCGAATGGCTTTCAACCTTTTCACGGCTAAGGACTGTTTCTCAATTACATTGTGGTTGCTGCTTTTTGGTTAATTTTCTAATGACATATAAACAATAGTTGTTTTTATTTGAGACTTATGAATAAAATAACGCAAACTAGATTGCAGAAAATTCTTAAGAATGAAGTTAAATAATACTGAAAAGTACATTATTGATGCACTTATGTGTTTTATATGTAGTAGTATTAACTACTACTATGATCCTTAAATGGAATCCTTAAATTATATATATCTACGTATAGGTATATATAAATGGAACCAAATATAGAACAAGGTATAAAATATCTTTATTATACAATGTTCATTACCATACGTATATTTACGTAATATCAATATAAATAGTTAGGTTTCGTACATATATAATTTATTTTTATTTTTCGTATTAGATTCAGTATTGTATACGTATCTGAAGTTTAATTTGTTCTCTTTTTGGGTAACGACTTTAAGTGAGAAAGAATTGTTACGGCCTTCATAGGGATTACATTATATACAATCAGTTAGGATCCGACTTTTCCTTTCTTTTAATCATTATATATATTGAAATACTACTTGATAAGTATATGTAAAATATAGCAATTTTTTAAGCTACTTATTTATATATCTATTGTTTTGTCTGGTTTGTTTGATTATAGCAAAGCATTCGACGATTATTTGCCTAAGGGTAAGGGTGTCTCGTGGAGAACTTTCTGAGCAAAACTGACTCTTATGCACGTTACACGTGGGGAAAACCTCGAAAACGCCAATACAGCCATCCCCGTCGATCCGGATTCGAACCCCGGATCGACCTGCCAGAGTTCAACGATTTTACAGCTCAGCCGCTAGTGAGCCATACACACACATCCACACATATACATTAAATAGTATTTACATATCGTTTATAAAGTATAATTGAGTGCAATTTAATCATAAAGAGAAAATATTCTACGGAATTATTTCACTTCGTAGACTTTTTGCTAAGCTTCACCATATTTCTTAAAGAGAATCGCAACGCTGATTCCATTTCCTAGCCCTTTATGTATCTTATTTTTTCTACACTGAATTATATTTAGAAAATTATTTCACTTGGTTATAGCTGAAAATGCAGTTTTTTTATTGAAGAATTTAAGGGTAAGAAGAGAATTATGCCCTTTTCTAATTATTCTTGAAGCATTTAATTTTTTTTTTTTAAAAACGCACATTAATACGAATCACTGAACTAAAGTGCTCGATACAAGACAGATTAATTAGCTACTAAATTTTGATTTTCGGTGAGTAAAAATGAATTCATCTGCATTCTATAAGAAAGTAAATATTCAAGAAATGTTTTTTTTTTTTTTCCGATTATCGTAGTCATAATATTTTTCTTAAGTATTCAGCTAATTCATATAAACAATAGTATTCCAGTCCATTACAATAAGTAATAAATCAATACAGTAAATAAATAATTAAAATCAATTAAATGGAATTTTAATTGATTTTAATTGCCATTTTCCCTTTGATAAACCCCTCTTTAGAGTTCAATAGCAGTCGATCAGCTTTTGTTGGGGGTTCATTTTTCTTTATGGAATGCTTACGTTATATATGTATGTATTGTTACGAATTTGGTATTTAAAAAAAAAAAGCTAATGTTAGTTCAATTATAAATAATTTGGTTTTATTTCCCGCTCAATGCAGCGCGTGACGAATATTAAAAGAAGGAAGCTAAGCTGGAAAATTAAAAATACAAGAGCGCGTGCGTTAAATAAATAAATAACTCTTTTTTCATTTCGAGAAAGTACTGGAAAATTCTAGCGCGTGATTTTAAAATGTTATAAAAGGAGGAAAACATCTCAGTTTGTTAGTAGTTGCTTGCTTAGTTTGTTGTTGTTTAGAAAACTGCTCTTGTTGATTGTAGCGAATTCGCGGATTAGCGTTCTTTAGCTGTTTTGAATTACGTTCTATTGGATATTTGAGTAGTTAAAAGATAACTACTGTGAGATATTGTAATACTGCATGATAATTTGAGAAAATTTAAGCATTTTTGTTGTCATAATAATAAATTTTTGTTCATTTTTCATCGGACTTGTGCATTCATTTCATAACGAACCCGTACGCACGCAACAATTTTTGGTGTCAGAAGTGGGGTTTGTATGCCAATAACAAGAGGGATGGAAGAACAATTGAGACAGCTCATTACTGCTTTTGCTGCTTTCCAAGAAAAGATGGAAGCTGGCCAAACATCTTTTAAAGAAGAAATGAAATTGGGCCAGGAATCCCTCAAAGGAGAAATGAAATTGGGCCAGGAATCCGTTAAGGAAGAGATGAAATCTCTTAAAAATGAGATGAAAGCAGGTCAGGACGAAATGAAAAGAGAAATTACCTGCGTAATAGAAAATAAATTTGAGGCTATGGAAGGCAGAATAGACGCGGTTGAAACTAAAGTTGGACAAATAGAAGAGAGAGTTTCTGCCGTCGAACAACAAATTGATGATAGGGTTTCTGCTGCCGTCGCCAAAGAAGTTGACTGCCTAAAGAAGTGCATAGCGACGGTAGGAAACAATTCTGAAGGTTTCAAATTTTTATCGATGCCTGCTCGTTCCGTTCTGAAACTATCTACATATGATGACCTCCTGGCAGGTGTATAGGACACAATTTTCTATCGTTGCGGATGCGAATGGGTGGGATTCCCAAGCTAAGGCCTGTCATCTCGCCGCTTCTCTGAGAGCAGACGCAGCGGATATCCTGCAGACGCTTCCCGAAAATCAAAGGCTAGATTTCGAAGCTCTATCTGGCGCTTTGGAGCTGCGCTTCGGCGAGAAATGTTTAAAAGACTACAGCAGGCTCCAATTAAAATCTCGTCAACAGAAGCTCACCGAAACGCTTCAGGAGCTCGCCACGGATGTTGAAAGGCTGTCACATCACGCCTTTTCAGAGTGCCCGACAGAAACAAGGGAAATCCTGTCCCTGCAATATTTCATCGATGGCATTCGGGACCCTGAAATACAGAAAGCACTGCGAATGGCGGATGTTAAAGATCTGAAAAGCGCTTTAGTGTATGCCATGAAATTTGAGGCAGCCCAGCAAGCCACCCGTCGAGACCGCCATCCAGTCAGATCTGCTCAAGTCCAGGAGCCAGGGGATCAAGTCACTGCTCGTCTAGACGATTTAACTAGACAACTGAACGCCTTGAGACAGAATATTGGTGACAAGAAACCGACCGTAAAGTGCTGGAACTGCGGTGCTGAAGGACACATCCGACGAAACTGCAGAACACCCCAGGGCACGGATGCTAAGACCGCTCCTAACAAACACAGCAGGGAAACTGATTAGTGGCCATCTCGCGGGGCGGAGGTTGCCAGATCATGAAAAGCCCCAGTTTAAAGCGCTTCAGATTTCTGCAGTGAGAGGCGGCAGTAATGGACTTTTCATAATAGGACATATTAATGGAGTTCCCTGCAATATGACGATAGATACAGGAGTCAACGTTACCATCATCCGAAAAGATTTGGCTCAACAACTGGGAAGCAAACTTATCTGGACGCCGCCCTGCGTTACCCTACAGACTGTGTCCGGTGAGAAGATCAACATCGATGGAAAAGTAAATGCTAACATCACGTTTGGAAGTGCCGCTTACCATCACATGGCATATGTAGCAGAGATCACTGATTCTTGCATACTCGGATTGGACTTTCTAAGGAAATACAATTTTTCCTTGGACTTTAAAAATAACGAATTGCATTCTACATCTGAGGACATAGCGTTATTTGGAGTCAATGATGAAGTTAAATCTGTCCATAAAATCATAGCACAAGACAATATCACAATACCGGCAAGAACAGAAATTTTACTTCCTGGATCCATAGCCGAAAACAGAAATTTCCGCTCCTGCATCATAGAATATCCCAATAACTGTAATAGCCCAAAAGGAGTACTAGTAGCCTCAACACTCGTCGACCTATCCAGAACGGTTATCCCGGTGAGAGTCGCCAATGTAACTGAGAAGGGGAGAATTATTAAGAAAGGTGAAGTGGTTGCAGCATGTACTCCAGTAACCACCGTTGAAAGAAAGAGTAACATCCAAGAATCCGTGTCCTCAGAGAGAATTACATCGGAGTTATTGCAGAATGCGCAATTAAACGATGAAGAGAAGAATGCTGCCGATCGCGTTATTAAAGATCTTCAAGTTGTTTTTCCCGCTCGTCTTCTGACGTGGGTCGAACTAGTTTGACACAACATAGAATAGATACCGGCGATCATCCCCCGATCAAGCAACATCCAAGGCGTCTGCCGTTTGCTAAACAGGAAGAGGTGCGAACACTGTTAAAAGATATGGAAGAAAGCGATGTCATCGAGCCTTCAACAAGTCCATGGGCATCTCCCATCGTTCTCGTCAGAAAGAAAGACGGCTCAACAAGATTTTGCGTTGACTATCGCCGGTTGAATGAGGTTACGAAGAAAGACAGTTACCCTCTTCCTAGAATTGACGACATTCTAGACACTCTTTCTGGAAGCAAGTGGTTCTCAACGCTTGATTTAAAGAGTGGGTATTGGCAGGTAGAAATACACCCTCATGACCGAGAAAAGACGGCATTTACTACGGGACAAGGGCTTTGGCAATTCAAGGTGATGCCGTTTGGACTGTGTAATGCGCCGGCAACATTCGAACGCCTCATGGAGACTGTTTTGAAAGGACTTTCCTATGAAGCCTGTCTGATATACCTGGACGATATCATCATCGTCGGAAAGAGTTTTGAAGAGCATCTAGAAAATCTTAGAAAGGTGCTTCAGAAACTGAAAGAAGCCAATCTAAAGCTGAGTCCCGATAAATGCAAATTGTTCCGAAAGGAAGTGACTTACCTGGGACATGTCATCTCTGCAGAAGGTGTGCGCACGGATCCTGAAAAGGTAACAGCGGTTAAATCCTGGAAACGTCCCGAAAATGTCCATCAGCTGAGAAGCTTCCTAGGGCTTTGCACCTACTATAGGAGATTCGTGAAGGACTTTTCTTCCATCGCAAGACCCCTTCACAAGCTGACAGAGAGCAACCAAAAGTTCTTGTGGACAAAAGAATGCGACGATGCATTTAACAACTTAAAGGAGGCTTTAACATCTGCTCCAATCCTGACGTATCCTCAGCACGACCGACCATTTATTCTCGACACCGACGCGAGCAATGAAAGTGTCGGTGCTGTTTTGTCCCAAGAAATAGACGGCCAAGAACGTGTAGTGGCGTACTGGAGCAAGTGCCTGTCTAAACCGGAGAGGAATTATTGTGTCACCAGGAAAGAGTTGCTCGCCATAGTCAAAGCTGTAGAACAGTTCCATCACTATCTATACGGCAGAAAATTCCTGCTCCGCACCGATCATGCATCATTGACCTGGCTTTTAAATTTCAAGAATCCTGAGGGTCAAATAGCCAGGTGGATACAGAGACTCCAAGAATATGACATCACTATCCGTCATCGTAAGGGATCATCACACGGAAACGCCGACGCCCTGTCTAGAAGACCTTGCCAAGAAAACTGTCGATATTGTTCCAGGGTGGAAGCGAAATACGAGCTGCTGACTCCGGTCGCAAGACAAATTACAACATCAACATCGGCTGATCGAGAACCGTGGAGTGATGATGAAGTCAGGAAAGACCAGCTGGAAGACCGCGACATTAAACCCATAATTGATCTAATGGAGTCGTCAAACAGAAAATCTACCTGGCAGGACATTTCTATCTGTAGTCCTACAACCAAACAATATTGGGCACTCTGGGATTCACTTCACATTCGAAACGGCGTCTTATACCGGAAATTCGAATCGGATGATGGGAAGACGTTCCGATGGCAGCTGATACTTCCAAGATCCCGCATTCCTGATGTCCTTAAAGAACTACATAACAGCCCTACGGGAGGTCACTTTGGAATAATGAAGACCTTACAGAGAGTTCGTGAGCGCTTTTACTGGAATAATGCAAAGGATGACGTGCAAAAGTGGTGCCGATCTTCCGATGCCTGTGCAGGTCGGAAAGGACCTAGCCGACGCAGCCGAGGCAAGCTGCAACGTTACAACGTAGGGGCGCCTTTTGAACGAATCGCCTTTGACATCCTGGGACCTCTGCCACGAACTGCTGATGGCAACAAATACATACTCGTTGTCGTTGATTACTTCACCAAGTGGCCTGAAGCTTATCCTATTCCTGATCAAGAGGCTGTCACAGTAGCTGAGGTAATGATACAGCACTGGATTTCCAGGTTCGGAGTGCCTTTTCAGTTACATTCCGATCAGGGAAGGAATTTTACCTCGGTAGTAATCAAAGAACTATGCAAACTACTCGGCATTGACAAGACCCAAACGACGCCATCACATTCCCAGTCGGACGGCATGGTAGAGAGGTTCAATCGAACCATCCTTAATAACCTCTCATTAGTGGTTTCCAGAAACCAACAGGACTGGGACAAGAAATTACCACTCTTTTTACTGGCTTACCGCAGTGCTGTCCACGAGACTACCGGCTATTCTCCATCACAGATGCTCTTCGGTCGTGACCTTCGTCTGCCTTGTGATCTATTGTTTGGCCGCCCTCCGGATGCTCCTTCATCGTCTGAGGAATATATTCAAGATCTCCAGGCCCGGTTTGAAGTGATGCACAACTTTGCACGAGAGCGAATCAACTTGGCGACGGAGAAGATGAAGACCCGCTACGACACAAGAGCTACTGAACATCAGTTCCACGAAGGAGACAAGGTGTGGTTGTGGAATCCGACTCGACGGAAAGGACTTTGTCCGAAATTACAGTCACCTTGGGATGGTCCGTATACAGTCCTAAAAAGGCTGAATGACGTCGTGGTTCGGATTCGTAAGTCTTCGAACTCTAAACCTAAAGTCGTTCATTACGACAGGTTAGCTCATTACTATGGCCATAGTACATAATGTAAATAATTGTAAATAGTATAAGACCATGGTCCATTTTGTTTTTAAATGTGTATTTGTTTGATTTGTATTTGATAGCATTTGATTTGTTTTATGTATTGCATTTATTGTTCATGTTGTTTATTATTGTAATGTAATGCTTATTAATGCATTTATGCCACAGTTGTAAGTTTAGCTTCCTGTCCAGGGATTGTACTGCCCGGGACGTGCAGTCCTTGGGAAGGGGGCAGTGTTACGAATTTGGTAT
The DNA here is from genome assembly GCF_044657685.1 of Stegodyphus dumicola. Taxonomy (NCBI): domain Eukaryota; kingdom Metazoa; phylum Arthropoda; class Arachnida; order Araneae; family Eresidae; genus Stegodyphus; species Stegodyphus dumicola. The sequence goes on along the minus strand of NC_140772.1, from coordinate 183,744,274 downwards.
TTAAAAAAAAAAAGCTAATGTTAGTTCAATTATAAATTAATTGGTTTTATTTCCCGCGCAGTGCAGCGCGTGACGAATATTAAAAGAAGGAAGCTAAGCTGGAAAATTAAAAATACAAGAGCGCGTGCGTTAAATAAATAAATAACTCTTTTTTCATTTCGAGAAAGTACTGGAAAATTCTAGCGCGTGATTTTAAAATGTTATAAAAGGAGGAAAACATCTCAGTTTGTTAGTAGTTGCTTGCTTAGTTTGTTGTTGTTTAGAAAACTGCTCTTGTTGATTGTAGCGAATTCGCGGATTAGCGTTCTTTAGCTGTTTTGAATTACGTTCTATTGGATATTTGAGTAGTTAAAAGATAACTACTGTGAGATATTGTAATACTGCATGATAATTTGAGAAAATTTAAGCATTTTTGTTGTCATAATAATAAATTTTTGTTCATTTTTCATCGGACTTGTGCATTCATTTCATAACGAACTCGTACGCACGCAACAGTATTATGCATTGCTCATACTCGTCAATTGCAGCTTTTAATATTTTTTGGAAAAACATCGATATGAGAATACAGAAAATGATTCTTAGCGACGCTAAAACTATTATTACTAGGCACTCTCATGCCACAGTGTTTAAAAAAAATCCCATTGTTTAAAGGTAGATCCTATGCTCATATTTTAGTCGAAAATTAAAAGCTGAAAGTCAAAATTAAGGGGGTTGCTCTTAGAAAACCTCAATTAGAAGTAGTTATAGGAAATGTTAATCAATACTTATAATCTTACGGATTAAACACTTATTCCCTATTTGATCACGTGTATGGCAAACAGATATTCCTCATTCATAAGGAAAAGAAAGGTGAATCAAAATGAGTTATATTTTTGTTTTTCCAACTGCAAAAACATCTTAAGATACTATCGGATTTAATTTTTAAATTATTCCAGTAATAATCAGAACAATGGGGGCCATTATTCTTAACTATAATTTACTAATGCAAATTTTATTTTGGTTTCAAATAGCTTTCATTAATTACGTTAATGATATACTGATACTGAATGAGACCTAAAAACACTTTATTTTAAATATATCTCCCCTTATGATCCCCGACACAGCCATTTACTTCCCCCTTCCGTAATTAACGTCAGTCTCCTGCTGTTGACCGCATTTGCCAAGCCACCCTAGCTGCCAGTGTAACCAGCTCGGACCTTAGTCAACATGAAATTTAGCGAAAATTTTAGAACCAATTCTAAAACTGGATGAGGATCCCAAAGATTGCATCCTAAAACACAATGGTGCATCACTGTTCTAGAAATTGAATATTCGTAATTTTTTTTAATGAAAAGTCTCCACACCATTAAATTGGTCACTGCGAATCTAATAGCAGAATTATCTACAAACAACTCTCATCTCTCGACCTACCAAATGCAAACGGTTTTCGCAGAAGTGTTCTTATGTTTTGTTAAATATTCGTAGGTAGACAAAAAATTTTCCAGCCTGACATATATTTAAAAGAAAAAGAAAAAAATTATTTTCAATACGATCTCTTGTACCTCTCTTGTACATTCTGCCTCTGAAACAAAAACTGAAGGATTGTCCTCAAAATATCCTCAATGAAAACTGCTGTTTTTCCACGACATCATTACCACTGAATCTCTTTACATGAAGGCCACATTTCATTTTGGAGAACAGATAATAATCACTTGGACCTAAATCTTCTAAATCTGGACTGTAAGGAGGTTGTGGTCAAGCTTTAAGGCATCCGACTACGTTGTAATCGTCAGTTTTAATGAAATGTTTCAAAATTTTTGTATTACGTTATTTCAAAGCTTATACATTTAGCTTTCCAAAACTACTTTTATTTTAGCTTCCCGTTCATTAGAAACATAGCTATGACTGCTTTTATTCTACTCCGTGAATTGGAAGTTTCTGTTTAAGAATTCAGTTGATATTTAGACACATACTATTCCAAATAACATTAACTGAGAATGTTTCAATTGTACACATATGGTGATGTTCAAAAGGTAATTTTGAAACTTTCTATTTGTTATTAATTGCTTGGAAACAAGATTAGTTTTGCGATTTAATTTTCATGGCAGCATATTCTTTTCCTTGCGTTTGTTTTCGCATGACATTAAACCAATTTTTTGAAAATCTTGATTTTTTCAACTTTTCTATTACGAAAAACTTTTAACTTAAAATATTATTATGTAATTTTACGAAACGTTCTACAAATATTCTATGAATTATTATGAATTAAATGGAGTAAAAGCTTAGGTTTACATACATGGTTAAAATTTTTCAGACATTTTTTTTTTTTTTTTAATCAAAAGAGAAATTTTCTCTAAAAGTAGCTAGTGCATGCACTCAAGCAGGTAGATTTAGTTTGAAATTTTACTTTCTTACTTAGTTTATTTTAAATCCGTAAACCGTACTAAATATAAATGAAAATATGAACGAAATATTTACCAATATTTTTCTGGTAATCTAGAATGAACATATCTGGTAATCTTCGAATTTTAAAGCATTTTTTACCCAAAATGTGAAAGAAAAGCAAAAATTACGCTGTAATATTTTGTTTATCTCCAATTTCTGTTATTTTAAGTAGCATTCGTAAATAATACTAATAATAGGTAGTTTCTATTTTTTAAAATTTGGGTGTGGAACGCAGTCAGATACTTTAAAACTACTTTGCTGTTTTTTAATTGCATTGACACATTGCTGGAAGAAACTGGGATGGTCATTTTGCATTAAACTATGTTCGTGTGAACTGTTCATGCAGAATACTCAAAATAATAAAAATAATTGTTATAAATTCATCTAGTCTTGTTGCTGCCTTCTTAACTGTTAAACGTATATAGCAACGATTCACAACCAGTGTACGAGTACCACCCTTCATACGCAAGAGAAAAATAAGTGGTATACGAAAAAGAGACAAAGTAATTTTAATAATTAAATTCAAAAATCTTCAGGAAAAGGGAACACTAATTGATAGAAATGATTTGTGATCGAACTCTAACTGAAAATTTCAAAAATAACACACTTGTTAACTTTTGGCTAAACCAACCCAATAAATAAATAAATAAATAAAATATCAAATAAAGCTATCAAATTTTTATTGCCTTTTTGCACAACCTATTTATGTGTACAAGGATTTTCTTAATGTGTTATATTTGAAAAATAAATACAAAACAAAATCAGAAGTGGATCGTAATTTACGGTTAAAGCGAAGTGAAATAAGACCAGGCATAAAGAAATTGATCTCTCGTAAACAGGCCCAAATTTCGTACTAAATTTTAGAATTAGAGTATTATAACTTAAGTTTTAATAATGAAAATGGTAACCAATTTTTAATTTAATATTTTTAATGTGTGCATATTTAATACAAATAGCCAGCAGGTTGTGCAAATAGCAAAATATACTTTTTTAATATTTCTATTGAAAAACTGAAAAATAATCATTATGTAGTGATGGTACTAAAGTTTTCAATTTTTGTTTAGATGGTACGCTTTAGTCAAATGGCTGAGAACCGCTATTCTATAGCTCAATATTTTCTTATAAAAACGAGCAATATTTTTTTTATGTCAGTGCTTTTTTTTTTAGTCCAAAGGGATTTGAATCCCAAAGGACTATTAGTTTCGTTTTGGCATTTTGCGTCGGACTCATAAATGTCGGTTCACTTTTCAAACTGTTGCCACAAAATGTTAGAGTCCTGCATTATATTTGAAGAAATTAAATAATGAAAAATCTGCATAAATGTATGTATATTTCTCGTATTGTGATAAAACAACGGTACATAGAGTCATCGAATTTTGAATAACGTAATCCTCCAACGAATATGAGCATGTCGAAGACCAAATTTGAAATTTGAAATTTGTTTTATGATCGATTTCCTATTTTTTAGAACTTTGATGAATTTTTGATTAACAAACTCAAGGATTTCAAAGCGAGCAATGGCAACGTTGTGCAGAAAAAACATTTTTATCTCCAGCGCGTGAGTCTCTGTATCGGAAATTCTAAAGATATGCTCGTTTTAAAACTATTTTGCGATATTGCTGTTGCACTGGATCTTATGGTTTAAGTGCGAGGAACATGATATTTAATAAAGAAAGGTAACACACAAAATGTTAAAAAACGCCCCTTTGGACGTAATTTAAAATCTGAGACATTTCAGTTTTTTTTTTTAAATTATTTTATTTTTTTATTTTTTATTTTATTTTATTTTATTTTATTTTTATTTTTTTTTTTTTTTATTTAAAGAAAAAGAAATCCTCGTGCACCACAAAGTATCACACGAGACTTACAAATCGTAAGTGAAAAAGGCAGAATAGTAAGTAATATCATCAGTTTTTAACAATACAATGAAATCATAACAAGGAAAAAAAAACACAAGTAAATACAAAAGTATAAAAATGTATAAAGAAATCCTTAACAGTGTTTAAAATAAAAGTCAACAAAATCATTGAAAGCTCGGTAGGCCGAAATCGAGGATACAAAATCATAACATTTCGGCGGCCAATGAATTCCAATGAATTTCAATCTACATTTCAAAAGATTTCTTGCTTTATCAAGCAGTGGGCAATCAAAAAGCAGGTGGAAAACACTTTGCTCAACGCTAAGATTGCAATTACACAAATTGGAAGATGTCAGCTTAAATCGTTGAAGATAAACATTAAACTTACCATGTCCAGACAAAAATTGCGTAACTTTAAAATTGAGCAACAAGTCCTTACTTTTCAGTCTTTCAAAAATAGTTGGGAAGAATGCTTTTGTAACAGATCCCTTATCAGAAGAGATATAATCACAGTTCCACCGCTCAATCATTTTAGCTTTGAATATTTTTTTAAATAAGATTTTGGAATATTTACATCAACGTTAATATCATTTTTAGTTGCATTCTTAGCAAGCCAATCAGCTCTCTCGTTTCCATAATTACCCGAATGACCACGGACAAATGTAAAAAACACTGAAATACCCCTCTTCTCCAGATCTCCGAGAGACTGCTGTATATTGACAATAATATCATTACATAAAGAGGTATTTTTAAGAGATTCCAGGGAAGAGAGTGAATCCGTACAGATTAAGTAGCTGGAACCACTTCCATTCTGGCTAATTATCCACTTGATTGCAAAATTAATACACAGAAGTTCAGAAATATATACAGTACATTCATTTCTAATGCGAAATTGGTGACACTCAATTTCAATATCATCTTCAAAAATAACATAAGCAAAACCAACTTTATCATCAATCCTACTACCATCCGTATACAGCACAAATGAGAATGAATTAACATCAGTGTCCGTACTATCCAGAATCTGTACGGGTTGTCTTACAGAAGGATGTGGTAGAACAGACAAGGGCAATAAACGATCAAAGTGAGAATTGGAGTAATTTGCAAGACTATTCTTGTAATCTATAAAGGTCAGAATAAACAAATCCAGTGGTGGAAATCCGGCAAGAGAGAAAACAGCATTGTAACTAATAGTTCGGTAACCGCTTATAACTCGCAGCAAAATTCGTCTTTGAACTCGAAGCAGGCGTTTAGAGTTAATTTTCTTTTTTAGAGACAATCCCCAAGCTCTACATCCATATGAAATAAGGGGTACAATGCCTTGTTTATAGATATTTGCGCTAACATTCGATTTAACACCAAAACTATTACAAGCAATTCGATTCAGCCCACGCTGAAGTCTCTCACATTTATTAGAAATGTAGGAAATATGCTTTTTCCAGTTAAATTTGCTGTCCAACAAAACACCTAGATATTTAATTTCATTCACCCTCTCAAGGGGATTGTCATTTAAAAGCAATTGATATCCTTCATAAGTAGTATTTTTTCTATCAATAAACATGGTCTTGGATTTTGCATGGTTAAACTTTAACTTAAAATCTATTGACCAATGATAAATGAAATCTATAACATCTTGGGCGAGACGAAAAGCTTTTTGCATTTCTTTTCCTTGAATACAAATCAACAAATCATCTGCAAAGGCAATGACTTCACAACTGAAGAGATCAGAAAGTTTCTGTAAGAGATCATTCATAATAATAATCCAAAGCTTGGGACCGGAAACAGAACCTTGTGGACAACCTCTTTGAGGTCGACGAACACTTGAGGTGCCACCCAAAGAAAGCTCGACCGTCCTGTCTTTCAGCAAATCAGAAACAACATTAAACACATTTTGAGGTATCTTCATTTCTTTTAGTAAATTAAGAATAGCAGGCCACCATGCATTATCAAAAGCTCCTTCAATATCAAGAAAAATTAAAATAGTGTACAAACCTCTCATCTTACCCCTCTGTACAATGTTGCTAAGACGCATAAGTGCATAAGTGCATCCTCAGCACATTTTTGAGCAATGAAACCATATTGGTCAGCACTAAGAATATTTTCTTTATGTAGATGCCAAGTAATTCTGTTAGTAATTAGTTTTTCAAAACATTTACCTAAAGAAGAAAGAAGACAGATACACCTAAGATTATTCACATGTGGAACAGTATAACTTTGTTTCTTGGGTATCACAATAACAAGGGCGTTCTTCCAAGTTCGTGGAAAAGCACCAAGATTCAAACATATATTAAATAATCTATGAAAAACTGCAGGAAAAAGCCGATGGAAGTATCTTATGGTTTCATTGGGAATAGAATCCGGGCCAGGAGACCTGCCAAGCCCTAAATTACGAATTACATCATCAACTTCGGCCTGCGAAAAAGGAGGATCAATCTGAGACGCATAACTACTGCGAGCAGATGAGCGCCACTGAGTATGAAAGTCATTATCAAGTCTCACACAATCAGGAGGAAAAGCTTTATCAAGAATAGCATCGAAAGTTTCCTCCAAGGAAGATGTAAAGTTACCGCTTGAAAGCCGAAGGCCCGAGATCTCAATCTTCCTCATAAAATTTTCTTTAATACCATAAGTGTAAATTTTTTTCCACACATTCTCATTATTGATATCGGAAAGAAACTTCCTCCAAGACTCTAATTTGGCCTCAATAAGCATTTCATTGTATTTTTTTCTTAAATCAAGGTATTTCCGCTTATACAAGTCCCTTATATCATTGCTAGTAGTCCTCTGGAACCTCCGTCTAGCCGCGTTGACTCTCTTTCTCATAATGGAAATTTCCAATGACCACCAAGGTACTTTTCGTCTACCAGTCCTTCTAGTAGGCATAGATTTAATACATGCCCGAAAAATAACTGAAGTCATAAAATCTACAATCACATTAAGTGAGTCAGTGCTTGAGCGAGAATCCAAACCATTAATGATCAAAGAAATATACTGTGAACAATATTTTTCAAAATATCCCCAATTTGCTTTTTTTTTGTATTAAACAAAATTCTACTGACAGCAATTAAAGAAGCATCAGAAACAGATAAGTCGAATTCAATCATTGCATGATCTGACAATGATTCACAGTCCGAGAGACACCAGCGGGTAACATTTGCTAGCAAATCAGCTCCCATAATTGTGACATCTATATAGCTTGATCCCTGTTCCGAACAAAAGGTAGGGCCACAGTCCTCATTGATCACATATAAGTTATAGGAGCTGACAAAATCTCCAAGCTTGTTTCCTCGAGCATCACTGTAGAGACTAAACCACAGTTCAGACTTACTATTGGAATCCATACCCCAAATAAGCTTTGCAAGATCCTTAGCCTGGAAGACCCGACTTATTTTATGCAAATCAAATTCAATACATCGGGAGGGCTCAAAGTAGTATGAAAATAGAAAATATTTAGTATCTTTAAAAATAATATCAACAGTCACCATATTATAATCCAAGAATCTCAAATCCAAAAAAGTAGGTAGAAATCCGGCTCGAACAACAATAGCAGCCTTTATGACCTCTGAGTCAAAATCATAGTATAACCTAAAGGAACTCGGAAAGCCAGGCATAAGACCATGATAAGAGTAAGGTTCTTGAATAAAAGCAACAGAAACATTGTTTACCTCCATATTCAAAACAAGTCGCTGAGTAGCAGCCTTACATCTATGCAAATTAATTTGAACAAATTTTAAAATAAAATTATGACTATTATCCATAATTTGTTCTTGCTATATTTTGACTTCTTATAAATTCATGACAAGAGCAACTTTCAGAAAAAGGTAAATGGCTTACATTTAATTTTTTTTTCTCATCTTTTATTTTTTATCTAATGCAATTGATACAGACTATCAAATTCTTATGTGGGCAATTTTTACTTTCATGTTCACGTGCACATAAATAACAAGCGCGTAGATTTTTACAATGTTCAGCACGGTGATTATATCCTAAACAATTAAAACACCGATTAATCACGACAAAATCATCCACCGTACAGATGCTCCAAGAAATTTTTAGTCTACATTCCTGTAAAATACCTCTACGCATGTCTGGATGCACCTCAACAACTAAATGTCTCGTATTTTGAAATTTCCTTAATGTAAATCGAATTCGAGATTCACTCCATTTATTTTCAGAGGCGATAACATCTGGATTTTGATTTTTTAAAACATCGAGAACATCCTCATCCCTTATCTCATTAGGGACATTTTTTATTAAGATCGTAGGATTCCTTCGTTTGGAAGGAAAGGTAGTTAATTCCGGTGATTTTACTTGAATTTCAGTTTGTATCCTTTTTAAATCATTTTCAGAAGGGCATTCTATCAATACCTTGCCATTTCCAATATTTTTTAGATTGAGAATACCCACTTTTTTCTCTACAGGATTAATTTGTAATTTAAGAATCTTCTTAATATCCTCTGACGAACGATTTTCCGAAGAAATGACAAGACCACAACTTAAAGAATTTTGTTTTGCATTCTCCACAGGAGATGGCATGCAGTTGATTTTCACAAGAATCATCTCTTGCTCATTCTCTGCCCATGCAAAGCTGCTTAAGAGGAAATGAATCTTATGTACTTAATCCAAGCGTTGTTCAGGGACTAAATTCTTCTTTAATGAAAAATTCAGTTACAAATTGATATTTAGTTTTAAATGTTTCAGAGCAAACTCTCTTCTTCTTCTTCTTCTTATTATTATTATTTTCAAATTGACTAGATGGTTTCCATTCCATATAAATGCCTAAAAGTTTTTCTTCATCTGAGGTGAAACAATATACTTTATACTCATATGTATGACTCTGCTTCCGGTTGCTTCTGTGTACAACTACCTGACAGTGGCGATGTAAATTGTTTACATAAAAATGATTAAATGGTATTCAAGAATAGACACCTTTTAATCAAGAATAGACACCTTTTAATTTTATTATTTCTATCTAAAATGACTAATAAAAATTTTTTCTAGGTAATATTCGTAAAAAATACGCATATTATTTTAACTCATGCAGCTTGATAATGCAGTATAGCATTATAAGCTGCAATATAAATTATATTCTTATACAGGGTGAAATGGCAACATCTGAATAAACTGAAAATTTGCTAAGGCACTTGTGTGACTTGAAGAATGGACAGAAGTATCACAGCGTAACGTAGCGTAACTTGATCTGATAAATGGGCAGTCAAGGTTATAAGCATTTATAAAGTTAATTTCACTTTCTATTTATATTTCGACATCTATGAGCTTTCGAAATCATAAGCTGCATTTACTCTACATTTTTTTTTTTTTTTTTTGTTATTTTGTCTTTTGTAAATGCCTCGACCTATTCAGCCTAACAAAATCCTTAATTGAGCTGTCTTCCGACGCATTTGCATTCATCATCCCAATTCTTTTTTTTTTCCCTGCTTAGTAATGGATGAATACGGAGAGCGACAGTTAACAATCGTGGTTTCCGTTTCAACATCCGGAAAGTAGGCTCACTTACACATATAATCGTAAGGCAGATAACACTGAACTGTCTCTCAAATTGAATCTCGCCGCAATTCATAGGAGGAAAGAAATTTATATCGTACGATAAAATGTTTATTATGCTACGAATTCTGTTCATTTTCAAATGCTTCATTTTTTTCCTGACCACAAGACGGAACTTATTGAAATAATGCAATGATTCAGCTCATAAAAAACAACTACGTAACTAACATAGTAACTGACTACGTCAGGTAATGCGATACCTGACGTAGAACTTTGTGCTTAAAAAATTAAATAAACAAATCTGCGAACTGGATGTAGTACAGTCAAGTTGAAGGAATGTTTAATAATAAATAAAATCCAGACGTTACTTTTATTTTAAATAAAATGACTGGATGAATTTAAGATATAAACATCTCAATCCCACTGCAGTAAATTACTTTAAATTTTAAATAATTAAATTACGACTGACTCGCGAAGTATGCAATTTGAACTGTGCGGGAATAATTTCAATGAATATATTAAGAAATTTACAGCAGTTTTTCAAGTAACTAGTGGATGAACTACGCAACTCACAAACATTAAAAATAATTTAAAAGTTAATATATGATAACCGCACACAATTTATGTGGATACTAGTTTATTTTTTCATTTCCTACTATATAAAAGAAAAAGTTCTCCCTCCTTCCATCATGCCTTCGTGGTGTAACGATAGCACACTCGGAGCGTATTCGAGATGTCCAAATTTGAGTCTCGGCAAGCGCATTTCACATTTTTTATGGCTCCTGCTTCAAAAAACCATAATGACTCTACAAATGGCACTCGACCTAAAAAAAGTGGTGGGCAATAATTCTTCGCCACCTGGATTTTGTGATTGAGTCCTCTAATATTCACTAGCTCTTTAAAAGGGGGAATATATAAGGTATTTTCTGCCTCCTTCCAACATGCCTTCGTGATATAACGGCAGCACACTGAGTGCGTTTTCGAGAGCTCCAGGATCGAGTCCCGGAGAGGGCGTTGCACATTTTTCACTTCTGCCTCAAAAACCCAAATGACTGTACAACTTTACATGGGATCATTAAGAGAAACGTGGACTTAATATGGAGATATATTTTGCACAAAATCACAACCAATTCCTCACAAATTTTTTATGACAAAACGTCTGTGTGAAAAGTATGTATCGAGTTCTGTGTGAAAAGTATGTATTGAGTTCTGTGTGAAAAGTATGTAAGAGGGCTTCAAGAAATCCTTAGTATTTAAAGTGATATTTTGGCGTATTATTTTAAGCGGCCTATTTTATCCTTAAAAGTTAACGAAAAGAAAAAAATTTAAGATTGATTGAGACGTACGAATCTTTTCAACGTTTCTCAAAGTAATTATTCATCTTTCATTTTCTGCTTATTTCTTGAAACGCTAGTGCTACAGCTCAACCAAATGTGCCAAACGTATATTACATTCTCTAGTCAGAAGCTTTCATTTAAAATCATATGTGCTGCAGCGAATAAAATTTATCTGAAATGGAATGAAACAAATATTCTTCAAATTGGGTAAAGAATTCTAAATATTACCATTCAGCTCAAAAGTAGGAAGATAATATCAATAAATCACAACAGAAAATTTAGTCTCCCTATATCAAATGACATAAATATAATGATAGTAAATAATATAAGAAAATGTAAAAATGTATTAAATTTCTGAAATAAAGAAATTTTATTCCAGTAGTAGTCTGAAATGAACATCATAAAAAATGTTATTTAAAAAAATTAAGAAATTTTACCAAAATATAATTATGTTATCCATCTTATGAGCTGTCTTTTTATTTTTTAAAATGATTTAATTTCAGAAAAAAAAAAGAGCTGGTTTAAGAAATGATATTATAACAGTAGAAGGCGCTTGAGATTTAAGAAATATACAACACTTTTGGCAATTTGAAAATTTAATATTTGAGGCCAATTGTGTGATACATCACAATCAATTTATCATCTTTCTGGAAGTAATTTTTTAATCTTTTCCTTTTAACTTATGGTCGTATCCTGTGGGCACATTAATAAAATTTTACTTCTTGAAGATACTGCATAAGAAATACCGCATTCCTGTAATAATACTTTCGTGCTGTAAGTGGTATTAAGTCCAGATGGAGTTTGAATTTTGGTAGAATCACAACCGATTTTGATGTTTCCTGCTTCAAAACATGAGTTTTACAAATTTTACACAAATATAATACGTTATTCTTGGAACTTGATTAATAACATTAAGTAAAATAATCTTAACATTTTCATTAAAACTGAGGAATATAGCGAAGTAGGTGAAACATGCGTACCCTTGTACCATATTTAAGAGTTAAAATGTTTATTTTGCATTTTCCTGCTTATGGCTTCCCCACCTCCCGAGCTGGCAACTCGTAACGTCTATATGTCAGTGGACAGTATGTGGAAGATTAGTTGACTTCACATGACTAGAATTACCGTTCCTACGATGGTCCACTCAGGCGCTTCAGGGACTCATAACGGTTCTGTCTAGTCTGTGTGATTACTAGATTTTATTGAAGTCTAGTCTGTGTGATTACTAGTTTCTTTTTTTAAGCTGGACGTTTTAATCTTGTTTGAGCTGCTTCGATGGTCTAGGTCTGGGTGTTCTTTCTTACAGTTGCAGAAATTATATTTGAAGAATTTTTTTCAGAATAAGTTCTCGCACATTATGCTTTCTAACCTATATTATTTGCAGTAACTAATCGTAAATTTAAAGAATAATTCTTACAGATTTCTTTTTTTATATAAAAATTGTCATTTTTAGCATTTTTCGAAAGTTTTTTTAATTAACTGTATTATTTGCATTTAAATTCTCCGGAAAGAAATATGCGAGGGAAATGTCATACAGCAGAAATAATAGAATACAGCGCGATTCTTCTTTTTAAGATGAAGTCTCTAATCATATCTTTGTTTCAATTTTTCTTCTCATGCTCTTCCCAATTCGTTATATCTCCTCTGCCCTCGAATTACATGTTAAACACTTCGTTTTGTCACGATATCAATATTTGTTGAGCGAAGAGTTATGGACAATTTGATGGATTCAATTTTACGATGAATTTGCATTTTACCCTGTAAAACAGAAAATACTATTTTCCGATTTACTCTGACATACTAACCTCTTTTTTATCAGATGGGGACGAGGGATTACGAAAACTTTTAGGCGACAGAAGATCGGGGAGAGTATCTCTAAAAGCTCTAGGGGTTGCAGAACATCGTGGGTGGGGTAAAAGACGAACAAAAAGCACATGCGATATGTTTTAACCCTAGCTTAACCCCCACACACGACGATAGCAGTGTAAGACAGGGCCTACTAATCACGATACGGGGCCCAGAAAATTTATTTCCGCATTCAAAGCGTTTTACTCTACTACCGCTGCTTTCTAAAGGGAGCCGTGAGTCACAGAATAAGGAATGTGTACTGCAAGTTCTGGAAACTAGTATTTCCTTCTAAAAAAATGCCCTTCTACTTTGTTTCCAGTCAATTTGTTTTTCTCAGTCTTAAATTTTATGGAAACTACTAAACTTTTTTAGATTAAAATCACTTTGGCTATTTATGCTGCACAAATGAGACTATTCCGTAATGTCGGATATGTGAATTAGCTATTCCCAACAACTGTTAAAATATCTGTTAATCTCATGTAGTTATAGTTACTCGCGGAGAAGCAAGTGTTCGTCCTTTTCCAAACTTGTGAATAGCGCACACACTGTAATCATAATGTGCGGGAAAAAATGGGAATACATGTATTATTATTATTATTATCGAACTTTACTATAAAGCAGAAATGTAAAATTTTGGTATGTTTTTATAAGTTTGTGCTAAACCGTTTTTGAAAATGGGTTTTCGAAAACTGCTTATTGTGTCTGATTTGTCTTTTGGTTATTTTATCGCATTTCTCCAAAAATGCTTTCGTGCTGTAAGTGGCATTAAGTTCAGATGGAGCTGGGAGATCTAGTATATAGTTTTAAAATACTTAAAAAAAAGTGTCTAAAGTTTAATTCTAGGTATCTTTGTCTAAAAAATGCGTGCATACAACCTTTTCAAAACTGCTGTGAATTGTAAATTTATGTTTCCATAGAATTAAACATTCCTTACTTGTTTCTGCCCATTGAAAACATTTAGTCGTAAGAGTAGTAATATGGAAGAAGTAGAAGATCTGTATAGTATCCCTCTGTAGTAGATAGTAGCCCTCTGTAAAAGGATCCCTATTAGGGTTCAGTTTTGCAACGAAAGTTGCAAAAATCCTGCTTTTATGCTCAGCATGTGTGTTACCAATTGAAAGCATCGGCTGATAGGCATTCTATAACTGCATTCTATAACACTTCAGGCATTCTATAACTGGAATACTTGGCTTTAGGAATGCAATAACGAAGGTAGTAAGCCTAAGGTAAGATATCAAGCATAACCTCTCGAAGGAACTAATACTGAAGGCGTGAGCCTAGTAATTCATATCGTTGAACGCTGCTTGTTAATTATGTAAATAAATATGTATAGTTGTGGGTAGGCACCAGATTTCTTACTTCGTGACGAAACGGAAAAGTATTATAATTACAACAACGTGATTTCTCAATGCCACAAATTGTGCTTCCCTTGAGCGTGGTTTCACGACAAATAGTAAAGTGTTATTCAAAATTCGTCGAGATTTAAATAATTTTTGCTATGCACTTCTTGAGCTTCTCTAGAAGACAAAGCCGAAATTTAGAAAAATTTCAGATATTTGATGATTTTTGTTCAAATCTAATCCATTGTTTAGCTCTATGCAAAGTCTGGAGGCTTTCTATCAAGTAATATTTGCGAACACAGGTACAAAAATAACGAACACAGTCACAAATAACATTTGACGTATATTGAATTCAAATTTGCATTAATAATGTCAGAAAATTAAGTAACACATTCACTCTTACGAACACAAGGCGTTATTAAATTACCTTCAGATAAAAATGTCATCTAAAGTGTACACAAATGGTGGCACTTACAGAAAATTCACTAATAAACACATTGATTTTGAACATTTTAATTGCAGTCATTGTTTATAGTATTCGTATGATTACTTTTCGTTATGAGCGAAGCTTTAAAAGCAGTGTAGTAAGAAAGAGCAAAAGCCATTTAAAATTGAGCATGCAGGCATTGAAACTTAGAAATGAATGCCAAATATTTTTTAATTTGAATCATAATGGGTAAGAGAAATTTTTTCATTCCTCGCGCCATTGAACAAATATATTGTAAACATGTTACTGTTATCTTGAACAGAAAGGAAAACAATGAGTACATTCATCTATCACAGTAATCAAATTATATTGTAAATTTTTCTTTCGTTATTTTGGTTAATTGTTTTACTTTTGGAGAAAATATTATATTTTCCCACGTTTTTTACCATAGAAAAATATGATGTCAGGAAATGTCAAGGAAAAGAAAAAAATAAAATTGAGCAGCAAGCTATGCAAACGTTTTACGTATTTAAAACTCTGAGTATAGGGAAGTTAGTGAGAAAAAAAACTGAATGCCTGAACAAATTATGTATCGAATTAATTTTTTAACTTTGGGTGACTATCCGAAATAGGAATTCACTGATCCACAATATGTATCCACTGATAAAATCAATAGTAAACAAAAAATTCTTTTTAAAAAAAATCGAGTCATGTAATTGCTAATTGAATCAGCAAAACATTGCGAAAATATTTTAGTTAAAGCAGTAATTCAGCTTCTTTTAATTTTTTGAATGCAATTTATTTGCCAGTATTTTAATATATCACAAAAATATTAATGTTTAAGGCATAATTTCTAAAAATACCACCTGAATTACAAAAAACAGCCCGAAATTTCATCTAATTACGTTACGTTTTTGAATGAAAATAATAATTTTAATGTTCATCAAAAAGTATATTAAACTTTTATAAAGTAAATGTCAGTAAGGTAAAGTCATTCTCAAAAAAAGTCTCTCGTCAGATTTTTATTTAAACTGAAGTCTTACTGCTAAAATTTGCTTTTTTTAACAGTTCTGTGAAAAGCCTTACATTCCATCGAAAGAAAAAAAAATTGAACTCATTTCATCATCTTCAACGAAAATTTTTACCTTTAAAAAAAAAACTGTTAACCGTCGATAAAGTTGCCATCTTTCATTAAACAAATGTTAAAAGTATATGTAGGGCAAGAGCGAATGATGACCTGTTACATGACAGATCGGGCACAGGAATGCACGATTCTTTAAATCATCTATCAGCAGAACCCGCCATTTCAACCCTACAATATTTTTTGTTGATGTTTCTGGATCTCGATTCCCCGCGATTTAGTAACAACTGCAAGAACGTACATCTTCAGGCATTCGTAAATCAGTTTTTATTACCTTCAGAGGGTCTGGCTGACTGTTTTCAAGTGATCAAATCTACCGTGTTTATATCATTAAGAGTTTCTCTCACTGTTTTATGATACCACTCTTCAAAGATTAGAAAGAGGGATAGATCGTTTCGGGGCCTCTTTGAGGTTCGACGCAAATTAAGGAATTTACCGAAAAGGACACGGTAGAGAAATGACAAGAGTATGGACCCATAAACAAATACAAAACTTTCAACGCTTTGAACTCCTGTAACCCATTTTACATTATACATTAGAACGCATATACAAGTGAATGTACAGGAGAATGAATAGTCTTTTCCGACAGCAATCCGAGATAAGAAAGCTGTATCAACTTCACTGCATGTTTTATTTCAGTACCCAGCAATCATCACATTCCTAGAAAATTGTAATTTTGATACTTATTCGCGTGTTTAGCAAGCGGATAAATTTCATTCATATGTTTAACGTGCGAATAATTTTGAACGATGTTTAACGCAGAATTTTTCGTCCATCTATTCACTAAGTACAATGCAGCTTCGTGAGGAAAGGAAAAATATAATTGACATCGGCAGAGGACGTACATGTAATAAACATAAGTAAATATCAATAAAAGTCGGTAAAATTCCTCAGTGAAGCAACAAAACTTAAAATTTTTTAAATCAAAATCATTAATCTCCAGGACCATGAGACCTTAGCTGTTGGCAAATTCCCTACTGATCAGACGCTCACTGACAACTGCTAGCCATTCTTCCGCTGTGGAGCATGTTAATGGTTAACTGTTTATCTCTGGAAAACTGGAAATGTTTGGGGTTATTGCAATTGTCAGGTTCTCCAATTATGCCGAAAACATAATTTTAGAAGTCTGCCCTTAAATTTCCTTTTCTGTTCAGTGTTTTTCCTCAACGATATCCTTCCGAAATTTTTTAAATACCATTACTAGAAAAGTAGAATTATTATCTTTTGGAGAAGATATGCTTTCAGTTATTTCCAGCGTTCTTAGGTTAAACTGGTAATCAACATAAAATTTAAACGACTTGCCACAGACAGATTCGCAGGCGTATTATATGGTATATCTAAGAAGAAATATTTTTGAATCTGGAATATTTTTCAATGTGTGAACTAGATTCTGGATGGAACAAACCCCATATAAACATTTATTTGAACTTAAAATTATGTTTATTAATTGCGAATTTCTCTTCCACGTAGTTTCTGTCCATAGTGTCTTGCAGATTTCTTTGCTTCTGACGAAGAAAGACCTGTACCTGCTTGCCCTCAAAATTGATTGAGATCTTGACATAAATCTACGCCAAACTTAAGTTTGTTATGTTACTCATTTTACACAGTGTCTTTGTTAAAAAAAACACGGTAAGAAGGCACACAAGTAAATTTCTAAAGAAAACACAAAATTACAGTGAGACTGTGTGTGAATAAACAATATAAAAATATTGAAAATAAAGCGAACAACAAGTAATAAAATTTCCACAAACTATATATGACAAAAATTATTCGTTTTTAAAGAAGATATATGAGAAAAAAGATTAATAACAGAAGCAGCTTCTTATTCAGCTGCATGTGACCAAAATAATAATTCGGATAGTTTCAAACTCCAAGAAGGGGAAGAAACATGTACAAAAATTAATTATTCTCAATGTATAATTGACTTGAGATCCGGGAACTTGACTACAGAAGGAACGCAATAATTTAAGACTTAACATAATTAATATCTCATCAATATTCACTGATGAGAACATTATATTTTCCATAGAGAAATGAGACAAGATATTGCTTTAGTGTTCATCATTGCTTTTATCGGTTTTCAGACGCCGAGACGGTGAGCATTGTTGGCTTCTATAAAAATCATATCTGAAAATGGAAATAATCATCTCTAGTGGTCCAAAACTCAAAACAAAATATCAAACTGAGGGAGGAAAAAATATGGAAATTATTTTTAATGAGATTTTTCTCTAATTACGTTTGCAGAGGAAGAAAATCTTCCTTTAAGAGGCGATTAAGATGAACTAGGAAATTTATTCAATAGGAACATTGTTGGATTAACTGAATTAATAGTCAGATACGATGCTTGTTGAAGGAACAGGTTAGTGAAAGCTGGAAGATTGGTGTTTATCTTAGCAAAAATATTAAAAATGAAATAATTAGTGTGATTTATAATGAAATTGTTTCCATCATGAAATATGTGATGTTATAAAAACAGTGTTAGAAACAAATATTTTTCTATAATTCTTGAGTTCACACTAGACATAAATCTCAAACTCACTGGAATTGCAAGAGTCGTAGATGTGCGTTCTTGATCAGCCAACCATTTAGAAATGCTTTTTCGATTTTATAAAATTGGAGATAATGTGTATGCTGGAAATGATTTACAGAACTGTTACACCATCATAGAACTATTGCATATATCGCTTCCAGATCACAGCGGATAACCATATAGCAATGGAAACTATATGACAGATTAAAAAGGTTGGACAAAAGCATGTATTTTTCAAGAAAACTCCGAGAGCTCGTTACAAAATTGTTCTGCTCGTAGCCTGAATCTGGCTGTTTGTGATGCATTTATTTTCAAAGATTACACTTTGGGTATAAGGCAAGTATTTATGTACTATATTTTCTGCATCTATGAACTGCTGAAAAATTCTAAGTAGTCATGTGAACCTGACCCTGAAACCGCTCTGTGAAAACCATACGGCAAGCGAAAATTGATTCAAGCGTTTAAATTCTCTTGCGATTAGCTTCATTATGTTTTTTTCATGTCAGTAAAGTTAATAAAAAATTCGAAAGGAAAATATGTAATTATATTATCAGGTTCAATGTTCCTTCTAACCTTCTTCGGGAACATACAAGGACCTGACTCGGAACAGAGAGCTTACTAAAGCTATGTTCACTAATTGTGGTAAGTAGACAGGATACAGACGAAGGGTATACAAAACCCTTTATTTTTCTCTATATACAATAACTTCCGTACTTCGGAATACACTGACCCTCCACTCGGGGTCTAACGTAAAAAAGTATAAAAATAAAACTAAACTCTAATTTAACTTTAGAATAATACACGTGGAAGATTGACCTTATAATAACAGGAAGCGTATGTAGCACAGAGACTGTGAACACTACAATACGTTTAATTTATCAAGAGGATTAAAACCTCTGGCCTGGAAGGCGAACAGCAACTGCGTAACTTCTAAGGTAAGCGGCCTGCGTTGACTTACTGCTTCCTCTCTTTCGCTTGGCAAAAAGCCACAGCTTAAGTACTTGGCGTTCGCCAGACAAACTTTGCATAAAAACCTTCACGCTTATAATTCTGGCCGGAAGTAGAAAATAAGAAGTGATAGTAAAGATTTAAAATAAAATAAACGTTAGTAAAACTTAAGATCCTTACATACTTCCCGCCAGAGTTAATTAGTTTGAAACTGAGGTCTAAAACGACCTTGTTGAAAACTTTTAGCTCTAGAATCTAACGCGAGGCCAACCTTTTACAAACACAACTTAGCTAGAAACTAGAAATTTAAAAGAAAGAAATTTGTTACAATAGCAGCTCCCAGGATATACAACAATCTTTTTTTCATCTGTACTGCATCTAACCAGGAGCTTTTATTCAATTCTGGTTCCTTCCAGAGATCTGGAAGGAAAACTAGTTTAATGAAATGTTACACAATGACATTGCAAATAACATATAGAATATACTTCTCTTAATATTCTTATTTCATTCAAGACTATTTTAATTATCTCTCCCCGTGCTCTCTGACATGTGTTGTAAAAGAACACCAAACACGAATGTGTTTCTGTCTACGTGTGCCACACTTCCTCCTACAATCAAAACACTAACGTGTTAAAATTCAACATAACGAGACCTCTTAACACACCCTACTTTCAACTCTAAACCCTGAGGTACTATTCTAAAAGTGGCTAACTCTAAAGTGTAGCGTCAGAGAGCCTAACTACATCATCCAACCTTTACCACATATTCGCCATGATTTAATCTTTACAGTCACACGAATAACAAATTTTTAACATTACTTTCACTTTTACCATATCACGGTATTTCTTAACATTTAAAATAACAGTTCACATGTATATAAGAACATATCAACATGCCGTTAATTTTACACATTTGAAAACATACATTAGTAGTACATTGTTAACTTCTATTCTTTTCAAAGCAAGTGCCAACTCTTTCTACATTGAAATAATACTACATTTCAAAAAGTCTTTCAGACTAAAACTTCTTTCTTGCTAGAATGTTTTAAATAAAATTTATACAATAACTTTTTTACAATATTTAAGTCTTTACACCACGCTATTATACATCAACTTTAGTTTTACGCACGAGTAATTTAAAAACATAATACGAAAATCGGTCACAACTCATTTCTCGCCCTTTTGGCGATAAAGGTAGACCTCGCATGAGGTAAAACTTCTTGAAATCTGCCACTTGCAGTAAGAATGAAAGATTAACTTAAGTTTGCAAAGTAACATAAAATTTTACTTATCTTTATAATATTCGGACATCCTTTTCTGGGCCCAGTCTTTAAAGGTACTGCAGATAGTAGCTTGGTTTATCATCCTTCTTGTACGGGCTCGCCCTTCAGTGCTTTCCTCTGGAAGCTTCCTTTTTTCACCAGTACGGCCACCCTTGAATACTTTCCTTTTCTCCTCTGCTTGTGGTCTTTGCCGTTTGATGGCAGCTGGTCTTGGCGGAACCGGGAAACTTCTGTCGTGATCCTGCTTGGACCTCGTTGTTGGCCGTTCAAATTTTTCTTGTACTTTTTCCTCCGCCGCTGATGGCCCTTCCGCAGTTCGGCGACTTTTGCTGCGGAGAGTTCTGTCGGATGAGTAGATCTTCCGTTTTAAAGCCGGGTTATAGTTGCCGTCATTTCTCCTGGTCCTCTTCACATACGTCGTCCTTCTCCCTTCTTCATTCTGGGGGTGTTCGTGAACTCTGTTTTCTGGACGGTGGAACGGCTTCTTTTTCTTGTTACCTTCCATTTTTCCGCGGGGCAATTTTCTTTTCACTTGCTTCTGTCTCTCATTGGCTTGCCCTTGTACTTGTCGTTTTTTCACCTCTGCAACTTGAACCTGCGGTGTCTGCCGTGCCGGATCCTGCAAAAGATCTGAAAAGATTTGCATTTTTTTACGATCGAAGTAGGGCTTGATTTGATCAATGTTTGCGGAACAGGTTTCACCATTTCTGGCTTTTAACACTACAACAGCGTGAGTTATTTTTTCTATAACATATGGTCCTTCAAATCGTGGAAAAAATTTGGCAGTTTTATCTTCTGGTGCTGAAGAAAGTGAATGCTTAATTTTTAAAACTTCATCCCCTACTTTATAAGTTACTCCCCGTCGTTTCAAATCATAATATAATTTCTGTTTTCTTTGTGCTACTTCCGTATTCTTTTTTGCTTCTTTTATTAGTTTTTCTATATCACCCATTTTAAATTCTGGGGCTCTTTGTTGCACATAAAATAGTTTATCTAACGGTGTTATAATCTTTCTGCCTAGAAATAACTCAGCAGGAGTTTTGCCCGTTGTATCATGTTTTGCGGTCCTAAGGGCGAAAGCAAATTCATTGACATAGTTATCCCAGCTTTTATGAAAATTTTTAACATAACTACGGATAATTTTCACTATATTTCTATTGACCCGTTCCGCTATATTTGATTGCGGCCGATACGGGAACATTTTTAAATGACGTATGCCCAGTTTTTGGCACATGTCTTCAAATACATTACTTACAAATTGAGGACCATTATCCGATATAACTTTTAGGGGCGCCCCGTATTTTAAAATATATTTATTTAAAATAGAATCGGTAACCAATTTCGCGGAGGCTCGTTTTAAGGGAACAATTTCGGTCCATTTACTAAAATGATCAACCATAACAAGGAGATAGCGACTTTTATTTAACTGACTTTTTGGGAAAGGGCCCAATAAATCGATGCCAATTATTTCATTTGGAAATTCGGATTTAATACTATTTAGAAACCCGGCCGGGCGGAAATTAATATAATTAACGGCTTGACATGTTGGGCAGGACTGGACATACGCCCTTGTTAACTTTTGCAGTTCAGGAAAGTAGACTGCCTCGCGTACGCGTTGGATAGTTTTTCGAATACCAGCATGAGAAGCTAAAGGGCTGTCATGGAGCTCATGCAGGATATTTAATCTAAGACTAGCTGGGATAACAGGTCGAAATTCGTTGTTGGAATTCGTAGTTTTTGTGTAGAATAATAAACCATCTATTAATTCGTAATGGGCCGCCCTATTTCTTATCGCCACAATATCTTGGTGGCTAAAATTTTCAGGATCCTTCAAATACTCATAAATACTTCCAAACTCAGGATCCTGACCCAGTTCTGTTATTACAGTTTCTCGGGAATTTATTGTACACGCTGTAAGCATTGCAACTTTTACGGTATTACCCTGTTCGTCTAATTTAATTCGTGATAGGGCATCTGCTACGATATTTTCCTTTCCAGGGGTATGCTTGATTACCAGATTATATTCTTGCAGCTTGAGTGCCCATCTTATTAACCTTGGGGATAAATTTTTCCCTGAGTACAATCTAGTTACCGCCGCATGATCAGAGTATACTGTTATCGGCGCCTTTCCAAAATAGACTCGGAACTTTTGCACTGCTAACAGAACTGCAAGTGCCTCTCCCTCGGTCGCGGAATAGTTTCTTTGTGTTTGATTTAAAGTTCGGCTAAAAAATGCCACGGGCTGCTGATTTTGCGAAAGTACCGCTCCTACCGCATAATCCGAAGCATCCGCTGAAATTTCTAAATTTTCATCCTTTTCAGGAAATTTTAACACAGGGGCTTGCGTTAATGCTTGTTTTAATTTTTCGAAAGCACTATTGGCTTCGGCCGTCCACGAGAATCTTGCCTTTTTCCTTTTTAATTTTAACAATGGCTCAGCGATAGCCGCAAAATCTTTTATAAAGGACCTATAATATGAACAAAGTCCTAGAAAAGAAGAGAGCTTCTTTGCCGTGTTTGGAGTCGGATACTTTTGTACAGCGATTATTTTTGATTCATCTGTCTCGATCCCTTTTTGAGATATTTTGTAACCTAAATATTTTAATTCAGGGGCTGCAAATTTGCACTTTTCGACATTAACTTTTAGACCGGCCTCATTTAATAAAGAAAACACCTGTCTTAAATCCTGTACATGTTGGTCTAGATTATCACTAGTAATAATGATATCGTCTAAATAGATAAATGTGGACTTTCCAAGAACAGGTCTTAACACAATGTCCATGCATCGCTGAAATGTTGCTGGGGCCCCTGAAAGGCCAAACGGCATACGCAAAAATGCATAAGTGCCAGACTTGGTTATAAAAGCAGTCTTAGGCACGTCCTCAGGCCTCACCCCTATTTGAAAATAACCAGTCGTTAAGTCTAAAGTCGTCATAAATTTGGTTGATTTTATGTTCCTTAAAATTTTTTCTATGATCAGCAACGGATATACCGGATATTTCGTTATGGAATTTAATTTACGGTAATCAATAGCGAATCTCCACCTTTTTGGATGCTCCAAAGGATAATCATTATTTTTCTTACATAAAACCACCGGGCTAGCATAACTACTTGAGATGGGCGTTATGATCTTTTTACGTAGCATATCGGTAATATGCCATTCTATAATTTTTTCCTTATTCTTATCATACCGGTATGGTTTTTGACGAACTGGCAATGCATCTCCGGTGTCAATACTATGGTTAGTAACCTGAGTAAATCCTGGAATATCACTAAATAACGAAGCAAATTCACTTACCACTTGTCGGATTCTATCTTGCTCGTCATTAGGCAGGTGGTCAAGATTTAACCTTGGCGGTTCAACCTTTTCTACACGCACTGGTTTCATTGTCAGCTTAAGGGACGCTTCATTAAAATCCAGCGTAGCTTGTGCGCCTGAAAGAAAGTCTATTCCTAAGATCAAATGTGCTTGCAAATTCTTTACTATAAAAAACATCACCTTTACTTGTTCGTCCTTGATACGGATATACAAAGCTACTTTACCTACGCACTTACATTTTCCTCCTTGCGCCGCTAATACTGTCGTATTATCCGCATTATATATGCGGTATTTGCGAAAATACTTTCTAAAAAAGACTTCTGCCACACAGGAACGCTGCGCGCCGGTATCCAGGAGTGCGGTGGCCGGGATATTATTCACCAAGACTTCAATCTTCGGAAGAGTCAAATTTTTCACCATTACTGTATTTAACTTGTAGAAAGAGGGGTTTTCGTGGCCTTCGGATTTCCGCACCCTCTCGTCAGCAGAAATCCGTTTTAGTTTAAATTATTTTTCCTTTCCGTGCTTTCCTTCTTTTTCCCCTGGCCTTGAGACTTTTTTCCTGGGTTGCTATTGAACTGTCGACGTTCGCCGGCTGTTTTTGAATGCTCGGGTTTCCTTGCCCACTGATTCGCTTTTTCTCCGTAGCCATGTGCTTGAGTTTGCTGTAGTCTTGGCGTACCAAATTGGTTTCGCTGTTGATATTGGCGTCTTCTTTCGACGTCCGCCGTTCTTTCAAACTTTCAAACTGGATTGCTAGCTCAAATAACTTTTCCAGTGTAGTCGGATTTCTTAATTCAATAAAGTCTTGCACTTGGGGCAGTAACCTCGGCAAAATCACTTGAATTATTTCAGGATCCGGACGGTTTCCATACAAGAGCTTGAAAACGTGAATTTTTCTTAAAATAAAGCTCGAGAGGTTTTCGATTCTTTGTTGATATATATTAAAAAATTCCGTTTCTAATTTCGCACGATCCCTTACAACAGGGAAGGCTTTTAGTAGGGCAGTCTTGAAATTTTCGTAAGTATAGGTGGGACTTCCTGCTTGACCCAAGAGACTTCTGCCGATACATTTGAACCAGTTAAGCGCTTGGCCCCTCAAAGCGCTGGTAGCTAAGGTAACTTTTTGAAACTCATGCACGGGGTAGAGCATGAAGTGGTCATCCAATTTTTCCAAAAAAACTGGTTACCGGTGAGTTTCCGTTAAACGTTGCTTCTGGTTTCATCGAAGCGCGCATGGTCTGGACGATGTAACCGAATCCTTCCAGGGCGGCAGCTGGCATTTCTGGATTCTGAGCCGTTTCTGCAGGCAGCACAGGTTCTTCTTGAAACTCGGCCATGGTTATTCTTCTTCGTTGGGCGCCACTATCAGGTTCAATGTTCCTTCTAACCTTCTTCGGGAACATACAAGGACCTGACTCGGAACAGAGAACTTACTAAAGCTATGTTCACTAATTGTGGTAAGTAGACAGGATACAGACGAAGGGTATACAAAACCCCTTAGTTTTCTCTATATACAATAACTTCCGTACTTCGGAATACACTGACCCTCCACTCGGGGTCTAACATAAAAAAGTATAAAAATAAAACTAAACTCTAATTTAACTTTAGAATAATACACGTGGAAGATTGGCCTTATAATAACAGGAAGCGTATGTAGCACAGAGACTGGGAACACTACAATACGTTTAATTTATCAAGAGGATTAAAACCTCTGGCCTGGAAGGCGAACAGCAACTGCGTAACTTCTAAGGTAAGCGGCCTGCGTTGACTTACTGCTTCCTCTCTTTCGCTTGGCAAAAAGCCACAACTTAAGTACTTGGCGTTCGCCAGACAAACTTTGCATAAAATCCTTCACGCTTATAATTCTGGCCGGAAGTAGAAAATAAGAAGTGATAGTAAAGATTTAAAATAAAATAAACGTTAGTAAAACTTAAGATCCTTACAATATATTATGGTGAACTTACAAATATAAAATTACGTGTCAATGACTTTTCATACAGGCTAGTCTTAGTACAGGTTAGTACAGTAGTAATTAACAGGGCTGGTCTTAGTACACTTGGCGCCCTGGACAAAAGTGTTTTCGCGGCTCTTATAATAACTAAAAATATCGAGGTAGATTTAAAACTTTTGCAAAGGTTAGACCCCAACTTAAAATTAAAATAAAAATTTTTCAAGTGAGTTGAAGTTCTAATATTATAACCTCGTTTACAGATAAAATGCATTTACTAGCTAAATTAAAAAAAAGGGCGTGAAATATCTAAATATCTCTTCAAAGTATTGAACAACAGATATTTTTTAGCTTGAGTTTTATGTTTATAAAGTCAGCAGAGAAAGCATATTAAAATTTAAAAAAAAAAAAAAAAAAATTGAAAGCTTCCAGATTTTACATTACTCCCAAAGCGGCGTTTCTTTAACGTTTTATGTGTTACCTTTTTTTTTCTTATTAAATATCATGTTCTTCGCACTTAAATTATAAAATTCAGTTCAACAGCAATATCACAAAAATAATTTTAAAATGAGCATATCTTTAGTATTTCCGATACACATACGCCGGGGGTAAAAATGTCCCCTTCCTCCGCACAGCGTTGCCATTGCTCGCTTTGAAATCGTTGAGTTTGTTAATCAAAATTTCGTAAAAGTTTTACAAAATATGAAATCGATAATAAAACAAATTCCAAATTTCAAATTTGGGCTTCCAGATGCTCATTTTCGGTAGAAGATAACGTTATTCAAATTGGATAGCTCTAAGTACCGTTATCACAATGCGAGAAACATACATACATTTATGCAGATACTTCATTATTTAAGTTCTTTAAATATAATACAGGGCGATAACATTTGGTGGCAACAATCTGAAAAGTGAACCGACAGGCGTTGGCGACTGTGTTGAACCGACAGGCGTTGGCGACCAAAACGAAATTAATAGACCTTCTGGGCAAATTGCTCCTTTGGACTGAAAAAAAAACTTTAATTTAATCCCCCCGCAAAACAACTATATAAAAATAAATTTTTAATCAATTTAAATTTATAATCAAAAAGTTATAAAGTATAAAAACAAATTTCACAAAAGTATGTGCAAGAGCAGACTGACAGGCTACGAGCTCAGCGAGAGTGTAAAAAACCTTAACAAACCGTTTCGGGGGAGCGTTAAAATCTGAAAAATAGATTTGTAGTTAACTAAAATGTAATAATTATGAATAAAGGTCACGCTTGAAATCCATTTCCTTCAGAATGCAATCCAGATAACTGAGACTAATGTAGTTTTAATGCATTTTACACAATGTGAGCAATTTCATTGAGACTCCTTTCTAAATAATCGGATCCTGTTGCATACTTATGAAACCTCGGTCTTAGGTCTCAAACAATTGAATGCGGATTAATTTTTTTATTATTACGAGATGCCATGTTGACATTGCCCAGAATTGATATCTTCTCACTATGAGACTATGTCTCCATTGCTACGACGAAGGGTGGGGCCAAAGACGACCATGGGAATCTTAAAACGAATGTGTCACATCCACCGAATCCATTATCTTTGAAGTGTCACGGATTTGACCCCAACCCAAATGTATCTCGAGACAGAAAAAGATGGGAAGAGGGGTTGGAGGAAAGAAAAAGACCTCAAAGAATAAAAGTATCCCGAGATAAAAAGGGGTGAGTAACGTGAAGTGTGACATGGGACAGACTTCCTGCGCAGATTGTAATTTTTTTCTTAAAATATATCTTTTTTTACCCTCCGTCTTTTGTATATAAATATAGATCTGAGGCGTGGTCACCCTAATGTAGCAACCTCAGGAAGACATAAAAAGACGTTTCACTTTTACGCAAGATTCCGAATTATCTTCCTCGCACAACACATTTTTTTCACCTGACAAGCTGCCACGTAGTCATTGTTTTTTTTAAGTTAAAATATGACTGGAAATAGCAGCATAAGAAAACGGGAGCTGAAATGGTAATCTTAAAAAAAGTCAAGAAGTACAACCCTTCCATTCAAATTTACAGTGAATTATAATAAGTGATGCATATTAAGCTAAATTGTAAATATAAAAACAACATATTAATACACAGATATAACATATGAATACAAGCATAAAAATAATATATTGACACACGTGTATAGAAGTATAAGTATATATATATATATATAAATCAAAATTAACCCCGTAATTCTCCCTCTCTATTAAAAAAACTGTTAGCTTTTCTGGACTGCGTCATTGAAAACTCCTCTATATTTAATACTTGCGCACTTTTAGCTTCAGTTTGTAGAGACAATAGGTATTTTTTTGGAAGCAGGGCAAAGTGAAAAATTAGCTACGCCTTCGTCGGGAATCGATCCACGGACCTCCTCTGGAATACGCTCCCAGCGTGCGGACCACCACACCACGAAGGCGGGAAAAATACCTTATGTACTCCCCCTTTTAAAGGGCGACTGGGGTTTTTAGGGGACACAGTCGTCAACGCCTTCGCCGGGAATCGCACCACGGACCTCTGGAATACGGGCCTAGCGTGCAGACCACCAAACCACGAAGGCATGCTCTTAAGGCAGGAGAAATACCTTATAAGCTCTCCTGCAGTCAGGATACTCCTTCGCTCCGTTTGCTTTGTAATGCTACTAACCATGCCATTATCTAAAATGTAACTGTATAAAACTCTGGGGGTGCGTATTGTGCCCATAATCATGTGTGATGAAGAATGTGTTTTTGATAATTACTTCGTATCCACCAATAAAAGCGATATCCAATTCGTCCAGGTCTGTCTAACAAGTCTGTTCTTCGAGTATCATCTTTTTAACTAGCTATCTGCCCGTGATATAACGCAGAAAACCATCGTCAGTCTGATGCAGCTTATTCCAAGTTATCTTATTATATATATACAAATTTGAAAAATCTAATGTAGACACCACATGCCTTCCTTGTACGGGCTATCAAATTATAACCTTTTTTTTTTTTTTTTTTTTTTTTTTTTTTTTTGCTACACTTTATTTAAATTCATTTCCTGGAATTATTCTAACTCAATTAACCTGTCTCTCACGGCAAGTTGAAAATTATATTGCAAATTTTGAAATTAACTATTCCTGTCATTTTTTGTCGTACGGTAGTCAAACTTCCTATAATTTTATTTTTTTATTACGAGTATAAAACTTTCGCAAATGTTACAGGAACCGGGAGATAGCATTAAAAGTTCAATTTCATTATTTTTAGAAAAACAAAATTAATTTGACATTGCCAAAAGATGAAAATTTACGTCATTTAAAATACTTCTGTAATTAGAAATATATGACTACGACCAACGATTGCGAAAAAGGGGGGTGAGGACTTTTAAGCCGGGAAAGTGAGTGGGAACGTTTACGTTATATATACGTTTGGTCCTGTCAATTGCAATAGAAAAGAGAAGTGCTCACCTAGATCTTATAGCAGTCCCATATACAAAATTTCAACGTTCTACGGGTAATCGTTTCTGAGATATGTGAGATACAACATACCTACATACGTATGTAAGAGAACAGAGATCACGAAAAGTCCTTTATGAATCCATTTTATGACCCATTTTGGAAAAAAAAAAAAAAAAAAAAAAATGTTATTCTATCCGTACTTACAAACGTCGCGAAAAAAAAAATCATCCATATGGATTCGGGAACGGCCAAAATGAATATTTCCGTTGAAATTTGATATCCGAAATGTTTCGCGGTTACCATACTTTTTTTACTTTGTGCAAGAAAATAATAATATGCAAAAATAATACAACAAGTATTCACTTAATATGAAATTAATGATTCCTTCTTCTTGGAAAATTGATGCTTGGTTGTTTAAAATATTTAACGAAATAAAAAAGTAAGCTTTTCAAAAATTTTTTTAATGATTTCGTAAGTTAAAGGTTGTTTGGAATTCTTACATGAGAGGTGCTAAATCAGAAGCTCCTGAACATTTTGCTTTTTCTGAAAAATAAAAATAATTATTGTGTGTATAGGAATGAACACAATCAATATAAATATAAGGCCCAACAGCGATCGAGCGGTAAAATCGTTGAACATTGGTAATTCCGACCTGGGTTCTAGTAGTTCAGACGAACGCGACGGTTGCATGGGCGTTTTCGTGGTTTTCCCCATCTGTAACGTGTACATGAGTAAGTTTCCCTTAGAAAGTCTTCCGCGAAGGCATCCCTCCGCTTAGGCAGGTACCCTCGTGTGCTTTGCCATAACCAACGAAAGCAAACCAACTACATTACTAATGAAATCAAATAAATTTTAAGCATTATAACTCTAAGTCAAAAGCAAAAATTACAAAAATAAAAAGCAAGCATTAGCATAGAATTCCCTCTTCTTCCAAAATGTAGAAGAATGGGTATAACTAAGAAAATTGCATAACTAATGCAAAATCTAATGATCTTTTTCTGAACTGATTTCAATATTCCATTTTTAATTACTATTTTTTGTTTACCTCAATACATTTTCCAGGACTTTTTATTTGAATAGTGATTTCCATTTTTCTTTTCTCATTTCTCGACATCTGACAGGAAAGCAAGAAAGGGATTAAATAGGTGAATGAGCATTACCTTGAACACTATGCTTTATTCTATTTGATTTCAAGTTTGCTCATTTAAATTATCCTAAAGATAAAATGAGTTGAGAAATGAACTTAAGTTATATTAACATTTTATTAAGATTAAGAAAATAGAGCTTTCTTACGTGAAATTTCATGAGCATTGTTTGAAATAAATAATATAACTTACTTTTTAAATTTTAAAGCGGTAACGATAATATTGAGCTAAATGACGAATTAAAACGGACAACAGTTTTACTAAAGGCCGTTCTGTTTTTCTAAATTCATAAAAATCGCAGGGAAAGAAGTGCAAGCAGTCTCACAGGCCTACAATGCCTCTTATATAACCTTCTTGCTTATTTTATAAGAATCTCATTTATTGAAGCATTCAAACTGCGACTGATTCTGCCCACACTATAATTCCTTTTATTTCCTTTATCATATATACTTTCTTTTATTTCCTTTATCATATATACTTTCTTTTATTTCCTTTGATATTGTTACGAAATGTACAGGCGCGGTAAGATGGCTTCCCGCAAAGCAGTCTTAGGGTTGCCATAAAATGGCAAGGAAAGGCAGGGTTGCCATATTTGGCGAGAAATCACCCATTTGGCAACAAAATTGGCGATGTGCCATGGACGGATGGACAACCTTCTGGAACAAATTCTTACCGGTTTAGCCCAGAATGTTCTCGAACACAAGCCGAAAGCTATATAAAACCTGCTGGTCCGCAGTCAGAGAGAGTGCCTCGTCGAGAGGGCGAGTCGGAATGCCTCGTCTAGAATGCGAGAGAGTTAGTCAGTCCGTGCGGAGTCGATCGAGTTGACAGCCGGGCAACGAGTGCCGAGTGAGTCGTCGAGTGCATCGAAAGAGTCTCTTCGTATATCGCGATTAGTGGATCGTCCAGAGAGCGTGTTGAGCTCCGAGAACGACTGAACCGAAGAGTCGGGAGCTGTGCTCTGTGTGTCGTCGAGTGCATCGCGAGTTGTAGCGTGGAGAGTCTCGAGAGTACGTGGAGTTCCGAGAACGACCAAGCAGAGTCGGTAGCTGTACTCTGGTGCTTTGCAGTGAAGCTGACTCCACTGTTATAGCCTGATAGTGTAAAGGCTGTGTTGCTGATTGTTCCAGCGTGTGTATAGTAGGTCTTCGACGACTGCTAAAAAGTTACTTTGGAGCTGTCCTGATTAATATTGGCTAAATAAAGTGTGCTTCGATACTTCATCATCAAGTGTCGCCATTATTCATTCCAAATCCACACGAACCCGTAACGAACGTGAAGGAAGAAAATAATGTAACAACTGGTGTCAAAAGAAAGAAAAACGCAACAGTATATATATCCTTCATAATACACTCTTTTGCAAAAAAAAATCGAAGCACCATGGTTGTTTTTGGTGAAATTGAATATGTGTATAGCTCATACACAGATAATAAAATGATTAAAAATTCAAAGTCATAGTACCTGTTCACGGCTCACAATCACCCATTGAGTGTTCAAATTAGTAGTTGGTCGAACCGCCCCTGAAGGCAATGCTTGCTTGAATTCGTCGAGGCAAGGAGTGGTAGAGGTACCTAATGTCATCCTGCCAGGCATTCATCAGTTGTGGCTCCACATCTGCGATATTTTGTGGCTCCCGAATCTGGCGGCCTACCATATCCCAGACATGCTCGATGGGTGAAAGGTTTGGTGACCTTGCTGGCCCAGGAAAAGTATCAACCGCACGGAGACAGTTCAGAGATATGTGAGTGGCCTGGCATTATCTTGTTGAAAAATGGCCTCAGGAGGACGTGCCATGAAGGGTAATGCAACCGGCCGCAGCATAGTATCAACATATCTTTGAGCTGTTAAAGATGTACGGAGGATGACTAAAGATGACTTTCCGTCAGAAGAAATAGCGCCCCACACCATCACACCAGGTGTTATGGCTGTATGCCTTTGTAAAACAAAGGCTGATTGGAACCGCTTACCCCGTCCTCTCCAGACATGAACACGGTGGTCATCTGCTTGAAGAGTGAAGCGTGATTCATCGCTGAATACTATGCGATGCCAGTCTGATAGCAGCCATTATGATCTTCTGCGACACCACTCCAGACGACTCCGCCGATGTTGTATGGTCAAAGGCAAACGTCTTAAAGGCCTCTGTGAGCGTAACCCCGCCTCAGACAAGCGCCGCGAGATGGTGGACAGTACCACGGGAAGTATAGATGTGGCTGTAGTGCAATGAATAGTCGACAATGATGCTGTAGTGGCGGTTCGGTCCTGGCGAACAATCGTCCTATCTTGCCTCGCATTTGTGCTCTTTGGCCTTCCAGAGCCTTCATTTCGTCGGCAGTTTCCTTGTAGCAACCATTGCTGCCAACATCTTTGCACAGCAGAGTCTGTACGGTGCAGGCGGCGGCCCATTGCTCGGTATGAACACCCATCTTCACGCAACCCTATAGTGTGACCACGTTCGAAGTCATTTAGTTGTCTGTAAGGTCTTCGATATCGTCGTAATGGCATCTTTAGTTGCTTCTTTACAGAATTACAATGGCAGCAACAAAAAAAAATATATATATATATATAAATTTTCCGCCTCTGTTACTGGTTTTATACTTTGCAAATTGCACACTAGAAATGCGCGCTATGATCTCAATTCCTCTTCATTTGCCTTGAAACTTTGACCATTTGCATGTTCGATCAAGACGTTTTTGTATACCAAATTTTGTCAATCGCAAAAGTCCTTCTTGGTGCTTCGATTTTTTTTGCAAAAGAGTGTATATATCTAGAAATATTATATAATCTAGAATTGGAGTTTAGAAGTCTTTGATTTTTTTCGGACTAAAATGATAATTTTTAGACCTTGTTGCCAAAATGGCAAAATCTGTTACTTAAAAAAAGTGTTTGTAAGTTTAAATTTTACAATTAAATTTGCCGTTGTATTCTTTTTGTACATCGGCGTGATAGAATTCGTATTTTTAATTTGTTCAAAATTTTTTTTCTAATTTTGTATTTTGATATTTAGTTTTCGAGAATTGAATTCCCGTCAGGGTAGTCACTTGCCTCTTTTAGAGAAAGTGTAAATATTTTTGTAGAGAACTTTGTTTTACATTTTATTTTTTATATTATTTTTTGCTCAAAAAGTGGAACAATGAGTTTAATAGTTCCAAATTGTTCAGGTTTTAATGTTTTAATTATTACCTGATGTTGAGTCGATTTGAAGCATTAAAATCTGAATAATTAATTGCATTTCATATTTTGAAGCTTTTAAATATTTCTAAAAAATTTTCAATGTATATATATTCAATATATTTCAAACCTTTCATTTTGAATCTTACTTCGTTCTAAAATTTAGTAATTTCTCAATGTTTTCCTTTTAAATTAATTAAAAAATTTTTTCAGGATATTGAAATCATCTTTTTTCATTTAATTTTTAAGTTTTAAGCTTTCCTTACTATATAATCTACATATTTATATAATCTCTATATATCATAATAACTTGCTTTACAAGCCTTAGTCAGATATGCAAACACTTTCCTAAAAAAGAACTTCTAAATCAACTACTACTTATTTCTTATCGTTTCAGTGGAAATGCTCTAGGACGTGCCTATTTTTCACTGATTCACTGAAAGTACTTACTGTTTTTTTTTTTTTTTTTTTTTTTTTTTTTTGTCAAAATATAAACATTTGCTCAAACGAGGTAAACATGATGTAACTCTGCCATAAATGCACAAAATTAACATTTTTGATATTCTCGAGAAGGTTTGGATAAAAAATAAAGACGAGATAAAGTTTCCTTTCCTACCTTGCAGAAGTTAGCTTCGTCAAAAAAAAAAAAAAATTTTAATTAAGCACTAGAAATCACAAAACAATTAATTCACACTCTTTTATTTTGTTTCTCTTCGTAAGAAACTTACTTGCTGTATCATTTTTATTTCTAATTTCATTAGCATATATTGTGTCTGCAATAATTTATCATGGAGCTTTCACATAATGGAAAGTTGAATAAAACAATATTTTCACTTCATTCAAAGTTAAAATCTTGTAAAGCTATACTACCCTTGGCAAGCTTATATCCTGCTTGATTCCTCTGTAGAACTCATCTTTGGGAATACTGTTTGCGGTTTTCTGAATTTTTTGAATAATATTAAAATGACGACCTTCGGGGTAAAACTTCACTTTAGAAAAAGTAATCTGTAGGACAGGATTTTGTAATTAAAAGAGAATGTAGAATTGTGACACATTTCTGGATCAGAAATTGCTTGACGAGAACTGAAAAATATGACGATACATTGTAGTGCAATAGAAATCAGTTATTCGATTGAACTCTTTCATGCTTAATACGTTGAATTCCCTTCAGAACGACTTTTCAAAATTATCCTTTTTCATTATGTCTTAATTAAACATTCGGTTCATTTTCTATCTCTCAGGAACAAATTCCTTTTGAATGATCTTTTTCTAATGTAAAAGAGTCACGAACAAATTCCATTACTCAAAATTTCTGTGAATGTGGGGAAACTTTTCTAGCTTAAGCAGATAACTACCATTTTGTATCAGAATCAAAAGCAAAGGATCTCTCTCTCTTTTTTTTTTTTTTTTTATTATTAAATCTCCAGTGGCATTTTGTAAAAATAGTTTACCGTTCTTTCCTGCTTTACAGCAAATTTTAGCTATTTTTCTTTGCTCACCGTTCGAATCCATGACAGCAAACGCTTCCTTTATCAAAACAAATGTTTTATTGTTTAGAAAAATATCTCTGTAAATAGACGACATCACAGCTAATAAATGCTATTAAAGTATCATTTGATAGTTCTTCTGGAATTTGTTAAAAAAATTTTTTAATTTGTCCTAAAGCTTTATAGACCCAGTGTGTATGATAGCAAGTCATTTTTTTTTCTTATAAAATTTCTTTCCTCAGAGTTTGATTTTTCTTTTTTTTTTAGTTTAATCAAAATCGAATTTACACGAATCTTTAGCTTGGAACCAGTTTGAAGTTTATTAAATTTCTAAATTCTCTAAAATTTCAATTCTATGGAGATAGATTCTATGGCGCATGTAGAGGTATTAGGTTATTTTTAAAGCAGTTATGAAGGAAGATAAGCGACTCCTTCGCCAGGATTCGAACCACGTACCTCTGGAATACGCGCCAAGCGTGCAGACCACCACACCACGAAGGCATGCTAAGAAGGCGGGAGAAATACCTTATATACAAAAATGACACTATGTAATTTGAATAAGTATTTTAGTCTGTTCTTGAAGGTTTCACTTATTTACTATCTCAATTTACGGCTTATTTTTCACTTACTTACTTGTGGCACTTTAACACCAACCGAACTTGCTGAACGGAAGGGGTTTATTGAAGAAAAATTGAAGAATTATAATTACCAGAAAGATTGTTTTTGCAATTATCTTTCTAAAACAAACCATCTAACAATGGCCAGCTTTCAAATTTCACCGTGCCGGGCAAAACATGGTAAACCGCTCTCCGATGGGAATTTAATCAAAGAAGTTTTGGGCAAGCCGCCTTCTGCCCCCTCCCCAAAAGCTTTTGGGCACCCGGCCCAAAAAGGTTCTGCTATACATACAACAGTTGTATAAGAATTACTGTTGTCGCTTAGCCTTCTGATCTAAATCAGAGATTATATCTACGACGTCATCACAAGGAAAAGGAGGATAAGAGCACGTACAACATCTTTTGCATCTTATAAATGACAGAAAGGATTTTGTTCAGCATGACTAATTTTGATCGAGAAAACCTGAGAAATAGAATATAAGAGTCTTACTTACCAACAATCTCTCGAGAAACTTTTGGACGAATTTTAGTTGCTTCCTGCCGAAAAAACTCTCTATCATAAGAAATATCTTTTCCTACACGTGGTTCGAATACCGGGCATATAACTCGATACGACGGTTAGTTTCGTAATACCAGCCAGAGTGGCCTACATTTATAGTATACTTTACTGAATATACGCTTCTTTATAGTTGTAATATTACACATAAAATATAAAATTTATAGCTAAGTATGAACAAAGTGGTACGGATACATCTTCAAAAATAACAGATAGGTTATTTTGAAATGGAGAAATAATCTGTAGCATTGAAGGATTATAATACTTTTTTAGAGATATTCATTGTCAAGCGGTTGCTACTGCTTTGAAGAATATTAACAACCGAAGAATTTTGCTTAAAATTTTCCCTTCATGGGATTATAGACAAGTAATGCTAATTATTCTTCAGACTGTTGTAGTAAAATGAACCTTTTTCATTTTGAAAGCACTCGGCTTAGTTTTTTCATAAACCGTTTTCTTTCCTAGCTAAATTTCCCAGTTTTAAAAGAAGTTCATTTCTTTGATTTATATTACGTATTTTTTATTCCACTTACATTTTATTCCAGTTACCTAAGAAAAAGAATTATTTACATGACAAAACAAAGAAAAATGAAAAAGAAATTTCCTGCCTCAAAATAAAATGATACACATAATTTTATCGTAATAATATGCTATTTCATTTAGCTTCGTTTAATATTATTTGGCGCTTAAACAAAGCATTCGGAATTTAAATTTATGAAGAAAATATTATTCACTCAGTATTTTCTATGTGTGAAATAATTCAATATTTCCCCCTCTTCTCTAGTGAATTTTTTTCACTCGTATTTCATAATTAAGGAATTTTCTTCCCCCTTTCACTATACCTCATGAATTAAGCATGTATGTATTAGGCGCATTAATTTTCTTTTTAAGGTTGTTTCAGATTCTTCAGAACTGTAAATGCAAATTATATGTTTTCAATATCAAAAGGAAGTAATTGCCTAAAGTTAGTAAATGGGAGTTGTAGGCTTTTACCCTTACTTTTACTAAGCAAAGTTAAATGTGTAATTTATCAAGATTTCTAATGCTAAAAACGTATAAGAATTTCTCATTACTGCTAAAACATGAGAGCATATATCAGTAAAAAATGAAGATATTTACGTAATTGTAAGAAAACATTACGTATAAATGTAATAATAATAAAATTCGAAATTCTTTTCGCATATTTTAGTCAACAAATTAATTAAGTAAATTAACAAATTAAGTAACTTCAAAAAGGACAAATAAAAGAAAAAAAACATAAAATACAATTTGTAGTATATTTAAAAAAATTGCCGTATGTACACATTTTATTAATTTGTTTAAAAAATTCAATATCAGATAGTAGTATGACACCTCGAAATAAAGTGCACCATTAAAAAAATGCTTGCGTAAGTTATTAAAAATTTTTGAAATATGAGAAATTATGAAAATGATTCGCTTTTCTTCTGAAATAAATTATAATCTACAGTTCCCTATTCATAAAGGTAAACCTTTATTAGTGAATAGTATTAAAACTCAATTCAAAAATAATTTCAGTTTTAAAAGCTGCGGTATTTGTGTCCATTCTTCGCTGAAATTAAATGATATGAAATGGAACATATCCGATTTTTGAAAAATGTATTGCACCGATTGAAAAAAAATATATGTATGAAGTCTGCAATATATGTGTTGTTATAAATTTCAGCATAACCCGTTAGGTATTTTATATTTAGTACACAAGATAGTGACATCAAATTTGAAAGCTTTCAGATTTTATATTACGCCTAAAGGGGTTTCTTTTATTTACGTATACATACACGTTTTCAAAGCATTTGGGCTAAAAATATTTAAAACTGCATATCTTTAGAATTTACGATAGATAGTCTGGCGCGCTGGAGATAAAATATTTTCGTTCGCACAGTATATTGCCACTGCTCGCTTTGGAATCGTTGAGTTTCTTAATCAAAAATGCGTTTAAGTTTAAAAAATATGAAATATATAATAAAGCAAATTCGAAATTCCAGATTCGAGCTTCCAGGTGCCCATATTCG
Source organism: Stegodyphus dumicola (assembly GCF_044657685.1). Classification (NCBI taxonomy): domain Eukaryota; kingdom Metazoa; phylum Arthropoda; class Arachnida; order Araneae; family Eresidae; genus Stegodyphus; species Stegodyphus dumicola. The sequence goes on along the minus strand of NC_140772.1, from coordinate 183,705,917 downwards.
AGTGAAGGACTATGTTATTTAAAATTTGATGACCCCTAGATATCGTTGTTTTATCACAATGCGAGAAACATACGTACACTCATGCAGATTTTTCATTATTTAATTTCTTTAAATAGGGCGATAATATTTGGTGGTTCCTGTTAAAGGGCGACTGGGGTTTTAAGGGGACCCAATCGCCAAATCCTGGGTGCGGAGAATGATCATCCATCCCCCTTTTCCACCATCCTCGCCACTGCAGAGACATTATGTATTTTTTGAAAGCAGAAAAGATGAAAAACAAGCAACGCTTTCTTCGGGAATCGAACCACGGTCTCTGGAATACATCCTCAGCGACCAAACCACTACACTACGAAGGCGTGTTAAGAAGGCGGGAGAAATACCTTAAAAGCATACTTACTGATAGTGTCTTTAAAACATGTATGTTGTTATTATAAATCTGCAGATTAAATTTAGAATAAAAAATCATCTACCGTAAATTTTATGGATTCAATAGTTTTATTTCTTGTATTAAATCCTGTTGTGTAATAAAGTATCACCCAATAACCCTAATATTTTCGAGTCTAATCATGATTTTGATAAACAAATATAAAATTTGTTTAGTTAGCGCTTCAATAGGAAGCATACAAGCTGCATATTTAAAATATGAAGGATACAAAGTTATACATCGTGACTCATATGTGCTATGATATTCCCTTTTAATCAGCATACCTTTCAATGAATTTTATCTATTAACAAAACAAGTTTATTATTACCTTTTTTTTATAGGCAGATTTGTAATACTCATCATTAAGAGTATGTGCTACGTAAAACTTTAGCAATATACAGCACTTTCTATTGAGTTATTATTTTTTCCCTAGAAATAGTTTCCTTTCTCAAAAATGCAAATGTTGTTCAATAATAAACAAATTTCAAAACGTTCTCTTAAACAATGTTAAACCTGTTTTATTAGAGCTAAAAAACACTTCGATTCATATTATTTGTTCATTTGTAAAATCTTTAGTATCCTAAATAATATTTCGCAGTTCACTGATACTTCTACCTGAATGTGTTGAAAGCTGTAATTTTTCTGTACTTTGGTTTCATACATGATTATTCAATCTAAAATATCCTCCTATTCTTTAAAACTCTTAAAATCCATTATTAATAATATCTTATACTTATTCTAGTACTACATACATATATTGTTACGAAAAGTACAGGCGCGGTAAGGTGGCTTCCCCGCAAAGCAGTTTTATGGTTGCCTTAAAATGGCAAGGGAAGGCAAGGTTGATAGTGCCACATTTGGCGAGGAATCGTTAAGTTGGCGATAAAATTGGCGATTAGCCATGGACGGATGGAGAATTTTCTGGAACGAATTCTTACCGGTTTAGCCCAGAATGTTCTCGAACACCAGCCAAAAGCTATATAAACCCTGCTGGTCCGCGGTCAAAGTGTGTGTGTGTGTGCCTCGTCTAGCGAGCTGATAGTCAGTCATTGAGTGTTTCGAAGTCTAGCGCCGAGTTGGTCGTCGAGTGCATCGAGGGAGTCTTTTAGTGTATCGCGAGTTAGTGCATCGTTGAGTTTTATCTTAAACTATGCTCTATACTCTTGTGTATGTCCAGACTTATGCCATGTGTAAATATAACTGGTCAGTATGTCAGCAAATTTCAATGTAAATCAGTATCATTCAAGCATAAGTAATCTAGGTATGGCTGCGATGTGTGTATATAGTGTGGGCAAGCGTGTCCTAATGTATGTTATTATTATTATTATTATTATTATTATTATTATTTTATTTTTATTTTTATTTTTATTGTGCTAAGTGTATATACTAGCTCTGTCTTATTATTCCAAAGCAAATTAAGGTAATGTCATGTAGGTATTTAGAAAGTATATGTATGTAACAGTGCTGGATTGCATGTCAGCAAATATGTATTAACAGAAGCATGTAAATAAGTACTAATGTATATCTGCCCTTGTTTAGCCATGTACAATGCTATTCTTGAAGATTCAAAATCACTGGACCCGGGCACTTTGGACGGGTGTCTACTCGGTGGCATTTGGTTCGCGGAACTGCCAACCGGATGGTCCAGGCGTTGGGTTTGGGCTCCTTGTGCAAGCCTCCCATGTGGCCTCTCTGGCTTTACTCTGTATAAGGGCGGACGTGGCCCTATATGCTAATTAACTTAATAGTAAAGGGGTGGTGGCCACGTCCTCCGTCACTATCACTATCACTATACTCTTGTGTATTCAATCTACCACAGACGAACCGTCAAACCTTTTGTAAGTACATGATAAAACAGCGGCACCTAATTAAAAAGATAGTGCAACTGATGGAAAAACTGTCTGACTTAAATACAGACCTGTGCAATCCTTAGATTTTTCACTCTACCTGTAATATAACTGCACGTGATATCTACACGAAGTGTATCAGCATTTACCATGAGTACGATGGTAATATAAAGTAAATATAATAAAATGAAAGCTGCGCCATGCAATGTACTGTAATACGTAAAATAGGATAATGACCTTAATAAGTAATGAACATAATAAGCATTATGAACTTAATAAGTAAATGCATACGAAAGCAGTGTATATCTTATAAGTGTCTTAATTATGAAGGTAACATAAATTCAGTGTAACGCAAAAGTAATAATAATGTGCACAATATGTATTATAATATTAATGCACATAGAGAATTAGTAAACAATGTGCATAGCATGTACCCTCTATAAGTGTTTATTTTTAGACGTGAATGTAATGTAATGTAAATGTATCATAAGGTAAATGCTGTATAAATGTAAATAGCACCATTTAATGAACCTAATAAGTAAATGCATACGAAAGCAGTGTATATGATATAAATATCTTAAATTTGTATATAATGTATGTAAAATGTAACCAAATGTACTTAAATTTTCAATGTAACCTGTGTTCACAAACTTTGTAAAATGTGCATTCAAATGTATAATTATGCCCTTGTTTGGCCCTGTATTGCAACTAATTATTCTGCCAAACTCTAGATAAAGGTGGACGTGGCGCTATACCAATTAACCAATTGGCAGAGGGATGGGGCCCACGTCCTCCGTTGCATGTCGCATACTCTTGTGTATCGTCGAGTGCATTGCGAGTTGTAGCGTGGAGAGTCGAGAGAGTACGTGGAGTTCCGAGAACGACCAAGCAGAGTCGAAAGCTGTATTCTGGTGCTTTGCAGTGAAGCTGTCTCGACCATTATAGCCTGATTTAATGGATGATGACCAGCGAGTGTTTATAGTAGATCTTCGACGACTGTAAAAGTGACTTTGGAGGTGTCCTGATTAAATATTGGCCCAATAAAGTGTGTTTCGATACTTCATCAAGTGTCGTCGTTATTCACTCAAATCCACACAAACCCGGTACGAACGTGAAGTAAGAAAATAACGTAACAACTGGTGTCAGAAGGAAAAGAAAAACGCAACAATATGTATGTAAGTTCACAGAAATGGAACGAATAACTCTCGGGTAACTCAAGTTATTTTTTACAGCAAAGTATTTCTATGTTTGTCTGCCTGTAAATTATGTATAGTCTTTCTTAACAGGAAGTTCGCCTAGAAGATTTCATGAAATATCAAGTAGACAGCGGCCTGTGCAATCAGGTCTGAAACCAAGATGAATAAAGTGTATTCAGCCGTACTTATTCACTCGGGCAGTGGATATGCGTTCAGGAGACCTCGAAATGAATGGTTTTAAATGCCCACTGCAAGCGAAGTTGATGATTTCATAATAATCAGGTATCTATTATTAAAAAAAAAGCTAAATGCATCATATAACTAACTATATTAAATATTTTATGTTTATTTATCACAACACTCTTGAGTAGAGCAACTTTCTTGTTTTTCGATTTAGTGCAACATTCCATCAGTTTCTTTTGCATCATTTTTTCTGACTCGCTTGGCCCACTCGAAGGGATTCTATCAGAAATTACCCTGTAAATGCAAAAAAAGTCTAATTTTTGAAATATCACACAATACTGACAAAAGAAAAAAAATATTACAACAAACTCAAAGAAATAATTCACTGCAGAAGTGGAATATTTAGGCAGAAAAACAAAACTTTGCAAAAAGATTCCGCAAAAATCTAAAACAATTATGGTTTACGATGATATTTTCATTCTAGGAATTTTTAGCCCGAACGGGAGCCCACAATTTCAAAACGGCATTTTGCGCCGATTCACTTTTCAAACTGTTTGCCACCAAATATTATCGCCATGTATTATATTTAAAGAAACTAAATAATGAAGAGTCTGCATGAATGTTTCTCTCATTGTGAAAAAACAACGGTACCTAGAGCCATTAAATTTTGAATTACGTCGTCTATAAGGCATTTTTCCCCATCTTTTTAGCCTGCCTTCGTGGTGTGGTGGTCTGCACGCTGGGCGATATTCCAGAGCTCCGCGGTTCGATTCCCGGCGAAGGCTTTGCTAATTTTCATCTTTCCTGCTTCCAAAAAAATACCTAATGTCTCTACAAGTCTTCCAACCGAACATGTTCACTTGGAAGCTCAAATTTTGAATTTCGAATTTGTTTCATTATCTATTTCATATTTTGTAATACTTGAACGAATTTTTGATTAACACACTGAACGATTTCAAAGGGTACTGTATTCAATCTGTACGGAAAAAAAAATTATCTCCAGCGGGCGAGATTGTGTATCGGGAATTCTAAAGATATGATGTTTTTAAATATTTTGTGATATTGCTGTGAATTGAATTTTAGGTGTTTTAAGTGCCAAGAACATGGTATTTAATAATGATGATATTACTAATTACAGTAATGCTAGAAATGTTCATGGAATTAGTGGTACGCTGTAAATTAAATAGTAACTTGATAATAATCGAACTGATACCATGACGTAAAAATGTTTTATCTTGAAATAGTCTTCCAACGCTTTGTACTAGAGCAAGCCAAATTTTTCTCGGACTGAGATCTAATAATCCACCAGAAGCATAAGATTTTCTTGACACTGAAATTCATAAAACTGAATGAAAACTCCGTCTTTTAATGAATATTCTAAAATTAAAAATCTTCTTTAATTAAGCTCTAATTTTATTATAAAATGTCAGTTTGTATTTTTTTCCGGGATTTCTGTTTTTGAACCTTGGAGAAGGTCACTACACTCTACTCCAAGGTTCTAGTTGCCAAGAACACATAATTTAATTAGAACGTTATAAACTTAATGGTAACATATGCACAAATTCAAATTGTGTTAAAAGAGAAGAATATTATACCCAAAGGAGTGTTTTTAAAGTTTTGTGTGTTACCTTTACTTATTAAATATCATGTTCTTCGCACTTAAAACCATTAAATTCAATTCGACAGCAAAATCGCAAAACATTTAAAAGAGCATCGATACACACTCTCGTCCGCTGGATATATATACATATATATATTTAGTCCAAAGGGGCTTTGTTCCTGAAGGACTATTGTTTTCGTTTTGCGAATTTCTTGGTTTACTACAAATGTCCGCTTCCCTTTTCCAACTGTTGCCCCCAAATGTCCAGGATTATATCTGAAGAAATTAAATAATGAATAATCTGCATAAATGTATGTATATTTCTCGCATTGTGATAAAACAACGGTACGTACAGTCATCAAATTTTGAATGACGTAATCCTCCTACGAATATGGGCATGGGCAAATTTGAAAATTGTTTTATTATCGATTTCATATTTTGTAAAACTTTAATGAATTTTTAATTAAAAAATTCAAGGATTTCAAAGCGAGCAATGGTATCACGGTACAAAAAAAAACATTTTTATCTCCAGCGCGCGAATCTCTGTATCGGAAATTCTAAAGATATACTCATTTTAAAACTATTTTGCGATATTGCTGTTGAACTGAATTTTATGGTTTAAGTGCGAAGAACATGATATTTAATAAATAAATATAAGACTCAAAATGTTAAAAAAACGCCCCTTTGGCCGTAATTTAAAATCTGAAGCCTTTGAGATTTTTTTTAAAATTTTATTTTATTCTATCTTCTCTCTCTTTTTTTTTTTTTTTTTTTTTTACAATGTACAGTGTTGCCATTGCTCGCTTTGAAATAATTGAGTTTCTTAATTATTCTTTAATGTTTGACAAAATATGAAATAAGCAATAAAACAAATTCCAAATTTGGGCTTCCAGATGCCCATATTCGTGTGGAGATGTACGTTATTCAAAATTTGATGTCTCTAGGTACCGTTATTTTATCACAATGCGAGAAGCATATATACATTTATGCAGATTCTTCACTACTTAATTTCTTTATATATAATACAGGGCGATAATATTTGGTGGCAACAATTTGAAAAGTGAACCAACATTTATAGTGAATCGACGCAAAATACCTAACCGAAATTAATAACCCTTCTGGGCAAATGTGCTCTTTGGCCTAATAAATGGAGAATGTTACTATTAAATACGTGTACTAAAATGAATATGCTGAAACGTTCTGATAAGAAAATTAATGCTCTCAATTTTAATTTTTTGTCTGTTTATGATACTGATGTCAACAGCTATCAGATCTAGGCAAAGATCTAAATAGATTCTTCATTTAATTCCCAGTTATTTCCAAGTCAGTTTATAAACAGTATTTGATGTTTTTATTCATAGAACTTTGCAAAATTTAAATCTGGTGACTAAATATCTGATTCATATGAAACATTTCCTAATTTACGTAGAAATAATGAGCACATGTACGAACTTCCGAAATGGGATAAGTTTTAGAATAGATAGACTTGGAGGTTCTTTTAAGACCATAGGATCTATAGGACTGTAGAAACTATAGGAGTATAGAAACTGAAGACTATAGGATCTTTGAACTCTACAGAATGAATTAAAGCCAGATTTTAATGGATCATAAGTATCTTTTAGGCTAAAGCACAGCCTTTTTGAAGAAATTCAGACCTCCATCAGCGCATGCAATTTTATCCATGGAATGATATATCATTCTTATCAGTTTTAAAGATATTAATATATATCTATCAAGTTAATAAATGTGAAAGTAATGAATGTATTTTATGCAAAATTTTTATTTAAATCGAGATGAATAAAATGTTTGAATCAAGATTTTTAATTTAATTTTCAAGTAACTGTATAAATTCCCGTCTAAGTGAAATTCCTTAGAGAATTTTTTGTGTGTGTGAGAGAGGAAAGACTTATGAAAGGAAGATATGTAGTGACTGGAAAAAACCGGAGGATAAGTCTTCTTACATTTTATAAATACATATACTTACATTTTTATAACATACATACTTACATTTTATAAAATATGAAATTTATTGTCAAAGCATCCTTATCATAATTCACGGGATAAATGCAAGTGATTTATCAACTTAATAATTTTAAAAGAAAAATGGATTCATTATCAGTATTGTGTTTCATATTTAGTTTTAGCAACAAAAAAAAGTGAGGGTTTTTTATTTATTTATTTATTTATTTATTTATTTTTAAATTTTTTTTTTATTAGTACTGGAAGCGTCAGCAGTATATCTTATAAGGTATTTCCTCCTTCCTTCCAGCACAGCTTGCCTTCGTGGTGTAACGGTATTCAAGAGCGTATTCGGCGCGTATTCAAGAGCTCCAGGTTCGAGTCCCGACGAGGGCATTACAGATTTTTCAGGTACCCTTGCTTCAAAATAACCCAATGACTCTACGGTTTACCTGTTTATTTCTTTTTCTATATATCTCTTCATTTATTTATTCTCCATTCTGTTCATAATATTCATTCTGTTCCATTCAATAATTAAACTTTGCTCGAACAGTATTTCCTTAAAATAAAAACATGTTCTTTCAAGCGTTAAAAAAGTAATGTTTTGAATAAAATAGGAATTTTATCTATCTCTAAATGCACATTACTTAAGTAATGTGGCGTGACTTGTCAAAAGCGGCGCCTCCAAACGACTAATTCCTCCACCTCTTAACAGGAAGCAGAGCCCAGATCCAGCGGTTATGCCTTTGACAATCACGTTGATAGTCCACCGCGAATGATGGATGTCGCCGTGATAACGAAACTAAAGGGCGTCTCTCCTCCCCACCGTTTCTGCAACCGCGCGCATCGTCTTCCCCCCCCCCTCGATTGTGTTCCAGGGCTCCTGTGATTTGCCAGCGACGTGCCGGGGGCGGGTAAAACTTACCGCCACTGTTTGAAAGTCCACAGATTATTAAAAAAAGAAAAGAGTGAATCTAGTCGGAGAAGGAGAACATTGTTGGAAGCCTGAAGAAACGCGTGTGCAAGCACACGCCGATCATGCAAATAAGGGCGTGGTTTTGGATGCTATGACGTCACAGCAAAAGGATAAGGCGTTCATCGTCATTGGGCTTGTCACATTTTGATATATTCCCGCGGGCAATGAAAGTGTAAACTCTCGAATTTGTAGTTCAGGAGTAGAGCTAGAGGGATGGTGCTGCTCTGAAGATTGTACGTCGTATAAGTTTAAAAAAAAGTTTTCAGAAGTATCGCCAATTAAAAAGTTCTTAACCAGGTTTATCGAACTCTTGGAGTTTTAATGGTGTGTTGAAAGACGTGCCAAGAACAAATACGCTTATATGAATGGTCGCGATTATCTTATTTTGTTAAATATAAACTAAACATTTCACGATTAGATGTCTTCACTCTTCAAATAAGGATGTTGATAAGCATTAGCAAAACTAAATTTAAGGTAAGTTCTTTTATTTTGATGGAAATTTAAACAAAGTAATATCTTGGAGCATTATGTTAGAATTTTCATCTGCGTATAAACTATTAGCAAAGTCTCGAAGATTATAGATGACTTTATTAATGTTACTATAAAGTGTATTTCTTATCTACCTATCTTTTTAATTATATCGTGTATAAAGTTATATCCTGAAGCATTATATTAGAAGAATTTTCATCTGCATAAAAATCGCTACTAAATTAAATAGCAAAGATGCAGATGATATAATTAACATTTCTGTAAAGGGTAGAATTATATAAATATTTACACTGCATATTTAAATTTAGCTGTCACAAAACACTCTTATTTGCCTAGAAGAATGATGCATACAGAAATTATACCTAAATTTTTATTTTAATAAAGGAAAAGAGTTAAAAGGCTGTTTTAATTTTGAGGATTTATGAAGCACATATGTTAATTCAAAGAAATGCATTTTCTGCTGTTAATGATTTTCCTTACATTTGAAATAGTATGCAATTATTTTCCTTACATTTGATTGATATGCAATTTTTTATTATTATTATAATTATTATTATTCAAAGATACTGAGATTGTTAGAATATCCTTATTACTAAAACGAAAATATCTCATTAATTACTTGGCTCACTAATTGCATATAAAATGCAATAAAGAAAAGATATAATACTATTTTCTTTTTATATCATTCATGATTTTCTGATGACTAGGGGAAAATTTTATAGTATTTGTAGGTAATGAAAGCATTGAAAAATTATATTATATTTTAGAACATGAAAATATCCCATGCTATTTTGAAATAAAAGCTAAAATTTTATATTTTATTTATAACATTTATTTATAACATAACATAAGTAAACATTCGATCAGATTTGGGTTTGATTCATCTTGTCAAAAAGGTCTAAATATATGTTCATTCTTCCTGTTTATAAATAAGAATAATTTTTTTTATGCTTTTACAAATGGAAACTCCAAAGGCATCAGTTAAATATTATCTAGCAATAAGAACCGTTTGGAAGCATAATGCATCATCCTTTAAGTAATACAAACGGCATTTATCTGCGCATCATTTCTGTATGTGGCAGAAATTGAAATAATCTTAAATCCGATTTAAGAGATATAAGAGATTAAGATTTATAAGAGAATGCGGAGTGATTAATAATAAAATACGAGTATTTATAATCTAAGTATTAAAATTTTTAAATTAATATAAAAATAATTTTTAAATTAATATTTCGTTGTAGAAAGATAATTACAACAATGATTAATTCTAATTACACTCTCTAACATTTTAAAATTTATACTGCTTCATAATCTGAATTTAATTACCGTCATAAAACAAGTAAAGGAAATAAAACCTCGTAAGTCAATACTAACGTTCGATTTTTATAAAAATGTGATTATAAATAATTGTTCATAGTAAGAATGGCCCGGATGATAAAAAAAGGCAAAAATGTTTAATCTTAAAAAAACTGAATTACTAATTATGAGGATAAATATGTTTTGGTGATCTTTGAATCAGTTGATAACTTTTTATAAGAATAAATAAACAGGATAAAAATATGAAATTATAAAACTCCCAATCGAAATTTAATATAATTATCTAATTTTTATCTGAAAATGCTGTAAAATATTTCATTCCTCGAAGAGAAACTACTTTTATTTCTTAAGAGCAGAGCGAGAATTTCCTTGGATTTTTTGTAATTATGTCATCCAAAGAATTAACTATAGAAAATACTCATGTTGCCTTTTTTGTTGTATGTATATGTATTAAAATCAGAAAATAAATCAATATAAAAAATGTCGTATGATTCTAAGGCGCTGTTGATACCTTAATGAATTTAACATCTTCATTGACACTTGCTTTTTCGCTGTATTTAACTGAACAAAAGTGTCTTTAATTTATTTAAAAACTGAAGCATATTTATTTCATGCCATATATGTGGAGTTCGTTAAGAAATGAAGAACGCATTTATGCAAAGTTTATGTAATTTTTCTAACTGTAATGAATTTGTATTGTAATTTTGATTCCAGTAGTATTCAGAACTTATGTTCCAATCCAGTCATAATCAGCTACTAAATTGCTATTCATTATATATAATGTTCAAGGTCGAAGTTTAAAAAATAATAACATTTTTCTAACTCTAAATAGTTTGGCAATGCTAAATATTCATAAGGAATATAAACTGAGGGATATTAGCTCTAACCTTAAGCGGAAATTTTTTTAACGAACCTTTAAAATCACGGCTTTGCACTAGTGTGAGAGGGTGATAAAATGCCAGTGTGATTCTGAAATCATTCTTAGAATTTAAAATTTTTGAAACGAAACACATGACAGGTATTGAATTAATTAGGCTTAAGGTCTAGTTTTTCGTTTGGTATTGCTAAGGTGGCTGCTCTATTAAGGGGAGGGGGACGTTAAGTCATGCAAGGAAAAAAAAGATGGAAAGAGAACGAGCACGACTAAAATGGCTCCGATTTGATTTGATTTCTCTGATTATAGCAAATATACTTCAGAGTTATCTGCTAAGTTAATGGATGCCTTCCTGGAGGTCTTCTTGTAGCCACGTACACATAAGAAAAAACCACGTAAAAGCCATGCAGTTTGCTCGATTGCTGGGATTTAAATTTAGGCCGAACTACTAGTATTCCGAGGCTTAATTGCCCAGCCGTTGATTGAGTCGTAAAATGGCTCATAGATTTACTGAATTCTACGAATTTTTGTTATTAAAATTTCTGATGCAGAATCTCTAAGCGCTCTTACAAGCGATGGCAAAAACAATACGTTCATCATTTAGAATGCAAAAGCGACGTTAACGTGTGAAGAGTCGTTAGATTTTATCGATGGAGGAACGTGAAAAATGTGCAACGCCCTAGCCGAGATTCGAACTCCTGACCTCCTGAATACGCATCGAGCATGCTTCTAGTTAACTCCACAAAGGCATGCGGAAAGGAGGTAGAAAATACTTTATACGTGAATAAAATAGACCAGAACCTAAATGTCCTAATAAAGCGTTTTACTTTGCGAAAAAGAGCCTGCAAATTGCTAGCAATTAACGAAGAAGATTCCGCCGCCGATAGCGGCTGTCTGACAAAATTTTCAGTCACGAACCTCTCACTAAAGAGCGAAAAAAAAAAAGTAGCTGCCGTCTCTGGTGGCATTGCTGCATCGCACAACTGAGAAGCAAACACTTTTAACGTTTTGGAAGATGTGTGTGAGATATTTAAGTCATATGCCATTGATGAACATGATGATGCATGAGTAAAATACGCATTTTATATTGTTTTACAGAACCCGAAAACTCTTTTCTTTCCAAAATGAGGTAGGTGCACAGAGGTGGAGAGAAAGAGTGGTGAAATGTCAGCAACTGCATTAGTAAAGGATTATGGAGGATTTTCCAAGATCTTCCATTCGTCTCCAGTGGAATTCATTTATTTCATGCAGAGGATCGATTGTTATTTATAAATATTAATATTATAGTTACAATGAAACTCCTCATCGCGCTAAGTTCTTAAAGTATCCATTATTGCTGTATTGCTGAATATAATTAAATTACTGTATTGAAGGCCGCTTATAGTCATATCGTTTAAAATGATTAAAATCGCCTAGAACAGCGGTTCTCAACCGGTTGGTGGTACGCGAAGTACTTTTAAATTAAAAAATCTCGCGAAGGGAAAAAAAAAAAAAAAAAAAAAACTTTGGTAGAAATTTCCTGTGATAGAACTTTAACTGAAGATTTCAAAAATAACACCCTTTTTAACTTCTGGCTGAGCCGAAAAAAAAAAAAAAAAAGAATTTTAATGGCATTTCTAATAAGGCTATTAAATTTTTATTGCCTTCTTGCACAACCTATTTGTGTGAACAAGGATTTTCTACCATGTTATATTTGAAAAATAAATACCAAGCAAAGTTAAAAGTGGATCCTACTTTACGGCTAAAACTAAGTGAAATAAGACCAGACATAATTGATCTCTCTTAACAGGCCCAAATTTCGCACTAAACTTTAGAATTAAAGTATTATAACTTAAGTTTTCATAATTAAAATGGCAACCAATTTTTAATCTAATGTTATGTTTGTATATTTAATACATATAAACAATGGGTTGTACAAATGGCAATACAGATATTTAATATTTCTATTGAGAAATTGAAAAATAATTATTGTAAAATGTGGTGGTGGTACTAAAGTTTTTCAGTTTTTGCTTGTATGGTACGCATTTATCAAAAGGTTGAGAACCGCTGGCCTAGACCTATGAGTAATGAATGATCTTAAAGAGGTGTCACTTTATATGTATTCCATAAATGTCTTCACCATAACGTAAAGAAAAGAAATCATATTTCGGATGGTGAGAGCCCCTTTTCCTAATTATTACGAATTTAAATCCTATTTCTAACAAAACTATCCATTCAAATCAATTTCAGATATCTAGAAAATATAATAACGTTAAACTGCCAGTGACGCAAGATAATTCGAATTAGGCAATAACGTTTGATAAAATGTAGCGCGATTCCATCTGAAGGTCGATCCTTTTCTAAATAAAGCAAAAGATTCTTCTTTAGATGCAGCTTTAACCCTAGAATTTTTAATATTGTTTCCAGGAGATTGGGACTTCAATTTTTCATATATCATGGATAGACATATTAAAAAAAAAAGAGTACCGCAGTCCTAAAACGTTTTTAATACGATATTCTACTTTTCTAATAAATAACCCAGGGGTTTTTAATGTATATCGATTGTTATTGTCTTAGTTATTAATATCCTTTAAAACTATGGGGAAGTAATTGCATATAATAAATTTTTATATTTCTGTATTGATACTTTAAATTATTTGTCCTTTTTTTATATATTTAAAATGTTGTTGACTTAAATGAATACATTTTTTTAAATTCCTGTGTGAGACATGGAACCCTTTTTAATTCTAAAAATAATCTTGATCTTGAATTTTATCAGGTTATATAGGTGTTTGAAAATACAATATTTTGAAATTTGATAAAAATACAGTTCTGCAATTAAAACCAATTTTTTTCGTTCATAAAGTAAAACAGCGCCCAACGTCCTAGCGGCAAAACCGTAAAACACAGGTTGTTTTACGGTTTTTGTAGTTTACATTATATGTGACGTTAAATATGAACCGCATCACTTTCCTTAAGTTGTTTGTCATAAAGTGATTTGCCATAATCTAACCTAGTTAATCCATTCTTAAAATAAAAAATTGAATAATTCAATCAATTAATTGTCTATCAATTAATTACTTGTCTTTCAATAAAATTTAAAAAAACTGAAAGCTTTCAGACATTACGCCCAAAGTGAGAGTTAAATTTAAGAAATAGAAAAGAATTTAACATTACGCCCAAAGTGAGGGTGCTTTGGGTTTTTTTTTTTTTTTTTTTTTTTTTTTTTTTACGTTTTGTGTGTTACTTTCATTTATTAAATATTATTTTCTTCGCACTTAAACCATAAAATTCAAAACCCAGCTTATAATAGCTAATTGTTTATGACGAAAAAATTGAGTTATGTTATATTATCTGCAATCAACCATTCTGCCTCTACTAGTTTTCAATATTCCTTATTTATAAAAGAAATATAGGAGAATTATTAAGTATTAATTTCCATTGTAAATAATAGGTGATAGAACTCAGGCCCCACTTGTGTTACCAGTTTAGTACATTAAATAAATAAATAAATAAAAAAAAAAAAAAAAAAAAAAAAAACTTTTATTTTGCTGTAAAATTTGATACATTCATTGCTCAAATTCAGCTGAAGTCCATTTAAGCTTGGCTCTAGTACTTTTCAGTTTTGTCAGAGAGATAATTAATTTAGCTGCAATCCCAGATGTGTTGAATTTCATCACTTTGTTTCATAATTAAATCGAGTATCAGCAGAAAATTCTGTTAGCTGTATTCTAGTTTTTAGTGGACGGATTGATATTTACTCTTGAGTACATGCCTAACTTTCCACAGAAAACAAATATGCAAGCAAGATATTTTTGGAGCAGCCTATAGTCTGCCACTCTGGACCTGGACTTAAGCGAACCTTAATCTTTAAACACAGAAAACTATGAGCAGCGGAGAAGGAAACACCAAATTTGGAAATGCGACTCTTTCATGAAATGTAATGTTTATCGACTGAACCCATCCAATCAAAAAGACTTTATAAGGATTAGAGGTCGAAATAAAAATATAATTTTATTTTGTGAGCAAAGAATACTGATCAATTCCCCCTCCCCCCTTTTATCTTAAGTGCTACGTTTTGCTGCCGTTATTTAACTTACCTTGTCTTATTATTTCACGTATTTTTAATTCACTTAATTTTATTCATAATTTATCTATTAGCCATTAATTTAGGTTATTAATATCGTTATCTCTACATTTCATTTAATTTTAATTATTATATTTTATTATGTATTTATATTTCACAGATTCTGACAACCTTTCATAAGGTTCTAATACTTCTAATTTTTTAAATTATGCCCCGCGTGTTATAAGGAATTTTTCCCTTCATTCCGCATATCTTCGTTGTGTTGACTTGGCACACTTGACGCGTATTCAAGAGGTCCAGGATTCGAGTCCCGGCGAAGGCACTGCAGATCTTTCACACCTCCTTGCTTCCCCCCCCCCCCGAAAAAAAAATCCTTATGACTCTACAATGTAATTGAACTTCTAAACTGCATTACGTATCAAATTGTACAGCTTTCAAAAAGTACTTTTTTATTATTAGTGTTAAATTTTAAAACGTTTAAGTACATGCGTTTTAGTGGCATGTAAATATTCTAGTCGTTATTCAATCTTCGCGACATGTTTTCAGTTGAAATTTTCAAGCTGGTCAGAAACCTGTACATGATACCTCTAGAATTTCTTTTGTGTGGGGTTTATAGAAGATGATGTTTAGTTAATCAAATTTCGTGAAATGTTTGAACTAGAACAAGAAATTATGGGAATACTTAGAACATTAACGCTCTAAATGGTAGGGAATAGGCAGCATTAAGTATCTGGAATACTATACCTGCTGTAAATTATAGCTTATTGAAATGTTTTAAATTTGAATACGTGTGACAAAAATTGTTCGATTTGCTTTTAAGTTAAATATATATTCCTCCCTCCCACAAAAAAAAAAAAAAAAAAAAAAAAACTTTGAGTTTCTGTATAGTTAGGTACAAGATATGTTTGGTTACTTTCTTTAGATTATTTACTTGTCGCTATGGAAATGAGATCAATAATTTATGAACACATTGTATTTATTGTAAGTGTCAGAAACAAAATTAAACTAACATCTTCTAAAATTTCGCGTCTAGCCCATACATTTTTTAATTTTTGTTGTTTTCTCATGAATACTTTTTTGCATTTCAGATTATTTTGTGAAATATACATCTACAGGTATTGGATGCAGGATTAGTCACTTCAATCTAAAGTGTCTTCACAACATTTATTGAAAGCCATTTGAACTTGAGTGCGCATAGTAAGATACGCAAAGGAAATCTATAAACACTTTAGCCATCTAAACTTGTACTTTAAATCTGCTAAGGACTTAAAGTTACTTGGATATTTTCATAATTATACATGATTCTGCTTTGTACTGAAGACAAAAATGCACTGCACTTTCTCTACTAATTTATAAATCGTCTTGTTAAAAGTTAGAACTGCTGAATCTGTGAATATTTATGACCGAAAGCTCTGCTTGTTAAAGTCGAGAAGCTGGAGTGGTGCGACAGCGGACAAGATTTGGCATTTTCCTACCAAGCCATGCTGGCCTGTTCTCAGGCTTCCAGCACACCATTTTCGGTTAAAGACATTCTCAACCTGTCTGATCAAGCAGGATTTGATCAGGCTCTGCTCTTCCATGCGCAGAGCCTGGAGAAACTCTTCGACGACGGAATGGACCCGTTCTATATGGGAAGCAATGGAGGTTCCATTGCTCCTTCAGCATCACCCACGTCCCCCTACTTTTTCGGGGAAATCGTCAAGCAAAACTACCAGCAAGCAACTCCGTTAACTTCTCCTCATGTCCAGAGTTTGTCTCACCTATGCCCGCCTTTCCCCAGCGGAAGTCCAGGGTTACTAAACAGCGGGTATGGTGGAGGGGACTATGGCGATGTCAGCATGTCATATAACAGCAATATTCTCAGGCATTCTGGTGTTTGTTCTACGCCCGAAATGGAAGATAAAAGTAAGTCTTTACTATTTATGTAACTATTTTTAAACTACATGTTATTGTAAAGCAGTGTTCCTCCAACGTTTTAGCAGCATGGCCCTCATGCGTACAGTACCGGCGTATCGCAACTTATGTGCATGTAATAGTTTTCAAGAAGCGATAAGAGGGAGGGAAGGACTCCGAAGAAAATAGTTTAATAATACAATAACAGAAATAAGCATGCATAATTATCAACGAGTAATTATGAATTATAAATTAAGAAATAATTTTAAGTAAATTCATATGACTGTGTAGCAACAAAAAAGAAAAAAGGAATTCAAATTTTCCCCTGACCTGACAAGAATTACATCGTGTCCTAGTTTACTGCTGCAGCAACTCACAGTTTGAGAACTATTGTTGTAAGGGTAATGATAGTTAAACCAGGGTCGTACCTCAGTCTGAAGAGTTGATTAAAACTGAGATATTAAGCAGGCTAATTTCTAAAATAGAATTAAAAACGCTGCAATTTGTTTTTATAACCTTCGCGTTAATTTCAGAATTTAAAACACGAAAAAGAAGGAACCATTTTATTGACATATTATTTGTTACTTCGCTTAAAAATAGTTTTCGATTAGACTTCGTTTCCATACAAAATTACAAATCTACTTATGCAGTATATTTATTATGAATTGCGTATACTATCATTTGCCACTGTATGATCCTTATGTCTTGTTTTATTTCTGCTTTACGCGTATTTTAATGCATTTTATAGGTTTAATTGTTCGTTCGTTGGATCATCTTTTCCAGTATTGCTGCCGGATAATCTAAACTTCGGAGAAGTGAATTAAATTTCCTTCCTTTATTAAAGTACAAGTTCTCACATTAAAGTCGTCTATGATGAGGACAAGGTAATGCGTGGAGAGGGGAAAAATGAGAGAATTCGGGTTGAGATAATATCTTACATCTTTTCAAAAGCTTTCGAGTGATAGTTATAGTAATTAAATGATTTTGTCGAACAAAAACGATAATCGATGAAAGTTTAATCTTCAAAAGAAGCAATAAATGCCCTTTTTCTTCTTGAACGGAGGCAAGGAATGTTATAAGTGTTTGAAAAATTAAGATACTCTGATAAAGTAGTAGATAATTTGTTAAAACTCTGATAAATTAGTTATTTAATATACCGATATTTTTTCCCAAGCATTTTTAGATTCAAGTTTTGAAAATTTTAAAACTATTTGCGTATCATTCCCTTCTTTAGTACGTCCAGAAAAGCTCCCATAAATTTTTAAATGGTTTCGTCCACTTCGTAACAAAGACAAACCCTCGCAAACTACCTGCAAAGTTCACGCCGAATCTTTCCCTTTTAATTGTTGAAAGTTATGCCAGCCTATGCATCGCAGCCAAGCAAACGCAAACTGACATTCAGTCTACGATTTCACTGAGACAGCTACACATTCACTTTCTCTAATTATTTATGTATGAGTTGCAGAGACAATAGTAGGTACGGGCGAGGTTTAATTTACAAGGAAGTGAAATGAAGATACCTTGTTAGATACTATAATGCTAATAATACAATGTATTCTAATTGTAACGCAGATTTCTCTTAAAAAATAATATTGTAACCTAAAGTTTATCCATAACTACTTTTCATTTGTAATGTTCACACTGTAACCGCGGAAATTAAATTATCGCATAATTTTCCTCTATTGGTTTTCGGATGATAAAAGTAGTAAAAAGAATGGTAAAAATATGGTGTTATGTGGTTAAAAAAGTTTTGACTTTATAAGGTATATCTCCAGCCTTCTTAGCATGCCTTCGTAGTGTAGAGATCAGCATACTCGACGCGTATTCGAGAGGTCCGAGGTTCGAGTCCCGGCGAGGGCACTGCTTATATTTCACGTCTCTCAGCATCAAAAAATTCTAATGTCTCTGAAACTTTATGAAGTTAAATACAGTAAAGCTAGTAAGATTGTGACATACGAGCGCTGTACCGAAAGATCATGGATCGGAAACATTGAACCGACTCCTTGGAAACGATTGTTAATTGTCACCCATAAATCTGTGTCGTCATCGTAAATCTGTGCCGAAATCTGTGTCGTGTTTTGTTATTCGTAAAGCCAATGCATGTTGGCAAAGTCGAACTGTAGTATACTTAAAGCATACATAAGATGGATACTGTTGAATACCGTCGCAAAATTAAAAAAAGATTCTCTATTTAATTTTGTGTCAGTTCATGTAGAAATAGACAGGAACATTTCAGATTATCGAATTAGAGTATGGTGAAGAAGAAACGGGCAGATTAGCCGTATTTAAGCGGCGGAAGCATTCTAAGTAAAGCAGTACAAAGAAGAGCTGAGAAGAAAGCCTCCGTTAACATGCGTGTACGATGGGAATATTAGAAAAGTAAAAACGTTGTTGAATAAAAAATGGACATGTATCTATTCGTGTATTGTCAGTTACAATTAATGCTGGCGTAGCAAATTGTGACAATACTATCAAAAATTTTCTGATAATCTGAAGATTAGAGCCACATTGAGTAAATAACTAAAGAACAAAAAATCCAATGTATTCAGTGATGCTAGACATTTCTTCAACGAGAAAGGTCTTAATTGTTGCAACATGATAAATACCACTCACGATTCCTGAGTCTGTAGCATTATAATTCCGATCAAAGTAAGAGCCCAGCGTATAGATATATAGCAATTTACCGAATCAATTGAATTTCGTGTATCTAATAGTTCCTCAAAGACGTTAATACTGACTTTTTTTGTTTAATATCTGTGAAACAATATTCTAGCTCTGGATTTCAGAAAAATAAACTTTAACCGGATATTATTATGCTACTGTCTGGCATAGGAATGTGATATTTAGAGTAATTCTAATTACGGCGGTATATAAATTTTTTAAATTAATGTGAAAATTATCGTGGATTGTCGATTAATAAACAGGTTCCTCTAAGAAGATAGAGTGCCGCCGAGATGCATAAGTTTTCTTAAAAGATTTGTTCTACTTTTGATTTTAAGAGTAATATACTAAGGTACCTAATTTTATTTTTAAAGTTTAGTTTAACTAACTAAAAATAAGAAAAAATTTAATAAATATAAATTTATATATATATATATTTAATTTAATAGGAAAACATTTAGTGTATAAAAATATAATTATATCAATAGTTTAATGCAACTGCTGGCACTAATATTTGTTAATAATATAATTTATAATAGTTCGAGCAATTCGATTTGAATTATTTCGTCAGAATAGTTTCCCCTTGATCGTAATACGACAGGATATAGAAGCTTTATAGAAAATTAGTGGGCTGTTTATAGACCACTCTTCATACAACCCACAACCCATCGCATACGATTACTAGGCTTTTCTAATATTTTAAGCCAAAGAAAATTTAGCATGTACCCAAAAGCAAAAAGTTTTATATTGGCTGTCTTACTGATTCTCGGAAACGTGTTTGAGAAGCATCTCTGAAAACGGTATGTAACAAAATACGAGTGCCACTCTTTCGAAAACCACACTTCAAACCTCTTGAGGACTAGTATTCCGAATACTGATTTCAGTTTACGAAATTCCGGAACAGCTCTTTTACTCTGCATATTGACTGTGACAAGAATCGATGACTATTAGTGACAAGAATCGTCAATTATTAAGAGCTCAGATTTCAAGTTTAATTATAAAAGATGACCAGATTCTGTTTGTTAAACAATGTACTTTATTTCAAGCAATTAACAATATTTATTCCATCAGTATTTCATGATAAGGAATAACAAAACAATCAAGTAAAAAAAAAATCACAGCATTCTAAAAAAATATGCTTAATACATATCGCACGTATATTTTTCTTTAATTCGACGCTTCTTTTAATCATCGATCAATCTCTGAGCTTACAATATTTTAGTAATATTACATTATATTAGCAAAGCCTCTGTTTTTTGCTGTTTGTACGCATGCTGTTTTTATGTGAAATGCGCATCTTGTTATTGCATTAATTTTCATTAATAATTCAGTTGCTATAATTTTGCAAGTTTGAAAGAAATGTAAATACTTTAACAATGGAAATTGTTATTTGAAATTACATTAATTTCAGTTTTATTCTCAGTTTAATATTGATCTTTCTCAGCTATTAAAAATCATTTTAAATTCAGTAATACGTCCAGTAATTCTTTAGTCGGTAATACTCCTCGATGACAATATTTTCTTCTGAATAACTATTAAGTTTTCCTCCATTACACCGAAATCTTCAGAGTCATCCATTTAAAATTCTGTAGTTTATAACTGCTTAGTCCGTTTTACTTAGTGCGGAATGAAGTTGGAATAGAAACCTAAATATCCTTTAATTTATATTTGTGCACTCTGTAAGTTCCGTTATAAAAAATATGAGAGTTTCAGAGAGTAAGAGGCGTCGCTTCATCGTGGTTAATTTTCAAGTAAAATGCATATTCTTCATATTCTTTAAAAATGTAGTAAAAGAATCATGGAAAAAGCAAAAGAATTTTTTAAACCTTGTATATAAGAGCAAAAACTCTGACCTTGTCCTTTAGAAAAAATTCTTGTCATGAAGAAATGACACAGTGAAAACAATATTTAAAAAAAAAAAAAAAAAAAAAAAGTAAGCTTTTAGATTTTACATTACGCCCAAAGGCGCCCCCCCCCCTTTTTTTTTTTTTTTTTTTTTAACAAATTCCAAATTTGGGCTTCCAGATGCCCATAATCCGGTGGAAACGTACGTTATTCAAAATTTGATGACTTTAGGTACCGTTGTTTTATCACAATGCGAGAAATATGCATATATTTATGCGGATTCTTCATTATTTAATTCCTTTAAATATAATACAGGGGTCTCATATTTGGTGGCAACAATTTGAAAAGTGAACCGACATTTATAGTGAACCAACGCAAAATGCCAAAACGAAATTAATAGCCCTTCTGGGCTAAAGCCCTTTGGGTTAATAAAAAAATTAAATTATTTAGTATGTGTATTTAAGTATGTTGATCAACGTTGCCGTCTGCAGTGGAATACAGGTAAAATACAATAGTAAATATCAATTGAAATAAACCGTTCTTTTCAATTGTTTTGATTTAAAAAGTTTTCTGAATTGGAAAAAAAAAAAAAAAAAAATATTCAAATAATTTTAGCAAATTATGTCAAGAAAATGAACCTCCAGGTTAAAGAGTTTTAAACATGTACCCTGTTTATTAAATTTCATTAGAACATTTTTAGTAAATATGCGTAACTGTATAAAATCTTGGTTCTTAAATTTGTTTCCTTAAAATGCAAATTTCAAATTTTGTTTTAGTTAAAGACATTTTAATAATAAACAAAGGCCTTTCATCCCTCAATTTTCGTCTTCTCTTTTTTTCATTCTTACACAGAGAATTCAGAACTCTTTCAGGATTCGGATCCGAGAAAATTTTAGATCTCTAAGTTTCATTGTCGAACAGCGGCCGAGCGGTAAAGTTGCTGAACGCTGGTAGTTCGGTCCGATGTTCGAATCCCGCGAACGGACTGGCTGCATGGTTTTCCCCATGTGTAGCGTGTATTTGAGCCAGTTTCCCTTAGAAAGTCCTCCCCGGAGGCATCCCTTCCCTTAGGCAGATAGCCCTCGAGGCTTTGCCATATTCACACACACACATTGTCGAATATTCTTCTGGCCTAGAACCTTCCAATGCATTTTCTTCAGTGCTCAAATTAATGTTATCTTTACAGTAAAGTTTAAGGTAGACTAAGTGAAACTACTTTACTGTGCAATTTAAATTGGGACGAAATGATTATTACGCAAAATTTTAAGTTTACCAGCTGGCGACAGCAGGCTCCTCAAAGCAGTTTAGAAATATTTTAGGCAATAAATTAGGGTCATTGCACCATTTTTAAACTTGTTTCTGTCAGAAGAGGAAGATACTTTTACAGACTTTTTAAACACGTTTTGCATTCTTTCATTTTAATGTCTGCAAATGGACATAATGTCTAAAAAGAGAGCAAAGATTATCGCACTTTTAACAGTAAAAAAATATTGATTCCTCCGCTGATGTTGAAAATCGTGCGTTTTTCGAATTATGGGAAGACATAATGAAACCGGATCATTTTCTCTAAAAGAAGGGCAAATGTGGAAAGAAAAGACTTCAAAATCTGCTCGATTCCTACTTCCAAAAAAACGAGCAAAGATCTTAAGGAGATCTATTGTTAATGATATTCATCCTCCAAAAGAGAGAGGGGTAGATTTCTCACCTAGGGGCGGAAGGCGAGAAAGCCAATTAAAAACTAAATTGCATCAAATGAAGCAAAAGCATTTATTGTGAGCCACAAAGTATAAGTGTCCTAGACCATAAATGACTGGAAAAATACAATTTTCATCGATGAGACTCATTTATTTGTTCACACCTAATTTTGTTAGATGAAGCAAATGTGAATCTATAAAACCTCAGCATATCCAACAAACCGTAAAATGCCTTGAAAAACAAACGTGTTGGTGTTTTTTCATTGTAGAGAGCACTGAAAGTTTTGCTCCTATTAATGTACATGGTGAATTCATCGAAGTATATAAAAATATTTAAATGTAGGATTGTGCTATTCTTGACAGCTTTTGTAGGGACATTTCAGCATGACTTTTCCATGTCACAATTCAAAATCTGTCAAAATGCTGATGTTGGAAAGTAAAATTATTGTGCTAGATCAGCGGTTCTCAACCGGTGGTACGCAAGAGGAAAATAGGTGGTACGCAAAGAAGCAAAGTATTTTTAACTATTAAATTCAAAAATTAAAACCCCAACATCCTGATTAAGTTTTCTCTCTAACACTCGTAAATTTATGCGATCTGAGCTTAGTTCAAGAGTGGTGGTGGTTGTAGTACTTTGTAGTGGTGCTACTAAAGGTTTTCAATTTTTGTTTAGATGATACGCGTTAGTTTAAAGGTTGAGAACCGCTGTGCTAGATTGATCTTGGAAATTCATTAATTAAATCCGATCGAAAACTTTTGGCATAATCTCAAGGAACATCTTAGCGAAATGGATTCCACTACAAAAGAGCACATGATTAAAAACGCAATAAAAGTGTGATTCCACGACAAAGGGTTACAGGCAAAAACAATCCCGGACGAAAACAATGCATAGCAAAAACATCGTTGCACAAAACGTCGGTGAAGAGAAGAAAGGAAGGAGAAAACATCGCAATTCTAAAATTCGCAGTTTCTGATACATTGTCGTCGAAAATGAAGTTTTTCAAAAGCACTGCCGTTTTAAAAGATTGTTCTAGAAACTGTCGAATTTAAAAGTCATCACATGATGCACAGATATCTGTTTTTCAAAAGTCGTAAATGTTTATTCGTATAATGATTTGTGAG
The DNA here is from genome assembly GCF_044657685.1 of Stegodyphus dumicola. Classification (NCBI taxonomy): domain Eukaryota; kingdom Metazoa; phylum Arthropoda; class Arachnida; order Araneae; family Eresidae; genus Stegodyphus; species Stegodyphus dumicola. Next base: position 183,681,771 of record NC_140772.1, on the reverse strand, counting down.
CGCTAGAAGAAATGAGGAATATGTTTACCTATATAATTTCGCATTTTTAAATTAATTTAATTAATGGATTTTTGCTAAATAACCAGATGGAAATTTAAGCATTAAAAACTGAAAATGAATAGAAAATTAATGCTACGCATAACAGTTAATAGAATTTCAAATTATGTGGTTAACTATTAAAGAACATTATTCAATTAATCACTTTTATAAAGTTGTATAGAAATTTTATTATTAAATATATTGTCTAAAAAGAATATCAGATAAAAATGGGAAAGATAATTATTTTACAGTTTGATAACTAGTTAAACAATTTTAATATAGGTAACTTCATGCAGTTACTCATCCTCCCTTTTCTAATCCTTTTTAGACTACATTTTTTAAGAAAAACTATCGATACAGCTTTATAAAAGAGATTAATTGAATAATTAGCCTTTAATATTTAATTATACGTATAAGTTGAATGCTTTTCTTTGTTGCCTTTTGTACAAAAATTTATTATTCTTTCAAAAATGTAGTGTGTAGGTAAAAATATTCTTCATTCCTTCTAGATCTCCCAATCAGTATGCGAATGATACATTTACAGCTTTACAAAGCGCTTACTAATTCTAGAGGTCAGTTCTGCTAAAAGAGGACATGTTGCGTATTAATTTTATTATCTCTGTATATGAGACTGTGTACATAAATAGTAAAAAATCGCTTTGCCACTGTTAATTTGTACACTATAGTACGATGTATGTATGGTACATTAGGTATATCAGATGCTTAAGGCGTTGACATAATTAAAAAATCTGATGTGTACACCACATGACTTCCTTGTACGGAAAATTAAATTATACGCATTTTTTCTTGCATTTTATTTAAACTTATTAGATTGAATTAAACCTACTTCACCGACAGCGCATAACCACAATAGAATAAATGCATTCTTTAAAATTCACTTTGTTTACCATTGCGACACTCTGGCACTAGGTTTACTTAACAGTATTATATTTCATTCATAGTGTTACGAATTTGGTATTTAAAAAGCTAATGTTAGTTCAATTATAAATTAAATGGTTTTATTTCTCGCGCAGTGCAGCGCGTGACGAATATTAAAAGAAGCTAAGCCGGAAAATTGAAAATACAAGAGCGCGTGCATTAAATAAATAAATATCTCTTTTTGATTTCGAGAAAGTACTGGAAAATTCTACCGCGTTATTTTAAAATCTTATAAAAGGAGGAAAACATCTCAGTTTGTAGTAGTTGCTTAGTTTGTTGTTGTTTAGAAAACTGCTCTTGTTGATTGTAGCGAATTCGCGGATTAGTGTTCTTTAGCTGTTTTGAATTACGTTCTATTGGACGTTTGAGTAGTTAAAAGATAACTACTGTGAGATATTGTAATACTGCATGATAATTTGAGCAGATTTAAGCATTTTTTTTGTGATAATAATAAATTTTTGTTCATTTTTCATCGGACTTGTGCATTCATTTTATAAAGAACCCGTACTCACGCAACAATATTATAACTCAGAATGCACAAAATGTATATCATTTAAAGAATTATCTAATCGTTGCCACATGTTCCATTCAAATACTATAACAAAGCTAGAACTATGTATAAAAGAAATTAAGCAAACAAAACAAAACAGTAACAGTTCTTCACAGACGATTGAGTATTTCTCATTTATTTAATTCAGTTCTCACTTCGCGAGAAGGCAAAAATAAATAAAAACTCAAAATATCTATATTAAAAATTACGAAGTAAATCTCAAACGCTTAGTTCCTCGAAAAAATTCCAGAAAGAATTAAACATGATTTAATTGGCAATAATAAATGAATGCGTTATCTTTGTTGTTGCAAAGCTAAGTTTCTCTAGATTGGCAACAAATCCACTAGTCTCCTGTTTCAAATGTAAACATCAATGGCTGCCATTAAAAACAGGCTTAGCGGCAATTAAACAACTTTAATATTGCTGATAATTCTAAAAATATTGCACACAGATTTACTAAATCCTTAACCAGAAGATAAAAACAACATAATTTAATCATTTTTAAAGGAAAAAACGTACAATTTACAAACATATAAGAGTAAAGAAACTGAGATCACTGAGCCGGGTAATAGAGTGGATATATATATAAATATATTTACATACGTTTAGTGCTGCCAATTTCAACCAAAATACGAGGTGCACATCTACATGTTATAGCAGTCCTATATACAAAATTTCAACGTTCTGAGGCTACTCGTTTTTGAGTTATGCGAGATACGTACATACGTTCGTACAGACGCCACGAAAAATTCTCTTCAGAATTAATTTTAAAGCAGTTTTATAATTTTTTTGAAGGAAAAGAGTATTTTATTCTGTCCTTACGTACAGATATCGTTAAATTGCATTCGATAGCGGTCAAAATGGATATTTTCGTTGAAATATGCTGCCTGAAACTTTTCGCGATTACAATACTTCCTTTTCACTTCATACAAGGAAGTAAAAATAAAGCGTACAAAGAAGGAACGCCGTCTTTAATGTGAAACTGTATTCGACCCAATGGAGCTCATTAGCACAATCGATGGCAGAAGGAATGGAATGAATAGATAATTCTTTCTTCTTTTTTTTTTTTTTTTTTTCCAAATCCATTTGCGTTTATAGAAGCCATAGTAGCAAATGCTTGAAATGGCTATATGCCGTATGATTGTAAACAAATCACGCGCAGTCAAGAGGGGCACTTGTAATGATGGGAAGCTATCTAATTATTTTTTATAAAGTAACTTACAAACTGATAAACAAATCATGCATAATTAATCAGTATAATAACTGTCCGAAAACTAAAGAGAATGTAATTATTTTTTCCTATTTAACCTAAACACAAAATTTATTAATTACGTGTTTAATTAAATGCGTTATACAATTTACTATTATTATTAATCGACTGATAATTTACTTTGCCGTTCTACGCATTTCTAGCTCTGTAACATTTGGCAAAGGAAATTCAGTTTTGTAATGATTTGGATCAAGAGTTTTCTGAAAGAAAGCTGGCTATAAACCTCCAAAGTTTTTGCAAATCTAGTTTTCTAATTTTTCTCTTAATTTTGCTTCATTTACTTCCTAGAAAATGTTAGTATTAAGCTTTAGAAATTTCACGTCGCGTACTGGGGGATATTTTCATATGTTTTGAGATTTATCAGAAACGAGGACAGCCTGTTTATTCAAACCTTAACGAGTTTTTTTTTTTTTTACAGTATATTAGAAGTACCAATAGATTTTTCAAATATTCGTATAATAATTAAATGCATGTCGTAGAAATTAGATAGTGGAAATTATTGTGTTCTTTTTGCTTTTGCTGCTTTGTAGTTTTATCAGTACTTTTAAGATGAAGATTCGAAATTACTCTACGGGCACAAATGCCGGTGTTTATTTATTGCTTACCATCATACCATTCTAAAACTACGAATCTAGATTTTTCACGGTTTTCAGTTAATGCAAATTAGATCGCTTTTATACTAATTTGAAAGAGAAATACGTATGTTTTTTGATAAGTTTATCTTCGAATAATACTTAGTTGTTATAGCTCAATTTTTCGCAAACTGCAGGTCAAACATAAATACGTTTTTCGTGAAAGAAGATTTAATTTCAGGTCAAAAAATATTTTAAAATTTGTTTTCGATTTTTCTCATTTCATTTTATAATGCTTTCAAAATTCCTCGTTCGCTTGAGCTGGAGGTTAATTAGATTTTTAAATTTAAGAAAATAAAACTTCTACATTTTCAAAAAATTCAGATTTTTCAAAAGCAATTGCGGGACAAAATAATATCAGCGATTAGAAGAAGGGGGGAAACCTTTATTATTTAAAGCAATTAATGTGATTATTTACGAAACAACTGATACGCTTAGTTCGTTTTTTACAGTTGCTGAGAGCATGCGATGAAACCATATTACAGACTTCACGGTTCCAAGTGATTATGGTCTTCTGGGAATGTGGTGGCCGCAAAGACGACATGGTCACATAAACATTACAGAATATGGTTATCGGGTGACATTAAATATCAGTGTTAAGTTATCTATACTCTCAAAAACATTAAATGTCAGTCATTGAATATCAGTGTTTAACTCTCAGTGACATTAAATATCAGTGTAAAGTTACCTATACTCCTTTAGTTATCTATACTCTCAGAAATAGAGGGGTAAATAAATTCATAATAAGTAATATTATAAACGCAGTGTCAGCGGTGCGGATAGGAGGGATTTTAAAAACACAAAATTTAACGCTTTATGTAATCTCTGTATACTAAGAGGGAAAAGCTTTAGGATCAATATTTAAAGAAATAAAAAGTATAAAACAACCTGTATCTCTTTCAAATGCCCTATATTATTGTTTCATGCCTACGGGTTTATAATGGATTGCACACAGAACCGATGACAGCTCGATAAAATTTATTTTCACAAAAGAAACACTTTACAGTTCTGGAAATTTCCACAAAAGTACTGGTATAGCTCTTCTCAGTATGACAGACCGAAGTAAGTAATTTACATTGCAAACTACTAAGAACATAGGACTTAATTATTATACGAATATTTAAAAAATCTATTGGTACTTCTAATATACTGTTAAAAAAACTTGTTAAAGTTTGAATAAGCAGGCTGTCCTCGTTTCTGATAAATCTCAAAACATATAAAAATATCCCCAGTGGGCTAGCTCCATAGAGCTTTTGCTCCTGAAGCAGGACTGAGAAGTGATGGAGTCATATAGAACTGACCGCGGAAACGCAATTCACAACATAGAAATTAGCGTTTTTAAATTGAAGAACCAGCGTTTAAAATTAACTGTGCGTGAAAAGTAACTATAATTCGAAGGAATGATGTTACTGCTGTGAGCATTTTATTTACACTGAGCGTTTAAGAAATCTATAATACGAGTACTTATTAATTTTAGAACAGTAGATAAAATGAGCTAATAAACATAAAGTTTTGTTTTCTTAAAACTTACATTTTTTAAATACGCATTTATTTACTATAATGATTTCTTTATCTGCATACTTGCTGGGAGAATTCTGCTACTGTTTCTGTTATAACTATGGCAGGACTCCTTCTAACCGCCTTTGGAAACATTTACTAATCCTGAATGGGAGCACTACATGTACACTTTTGACACTACGTGTGTAGTGAGCGAAATGCAAAACTACAATTCATCTTCCAGTATCAGCGGGAACTAAGTTCTGGCCTTAAAGGTAAGGAAGGCATGAACTGACTGAAAAGCACGCGCGTGGTAAGGCAGCAAGAAGTCTCTCTCTTCTCTTGGCTAAAAGACACATCCTGAACAGTTTGCAACCTCGTTAGCATAAACAATTTTTACTCGCGCTTATTCTGGCCGGAAATGGAAAATAAGAGAGGATAACAAAGTTTTAAAATAAAATAAACGTTAGTTAAAATAAACGTTAGTAAAACTTAAAATCTTTACAACTATACTAAAAGCCTTTTAAAGTTAGTCAAAAAAGTAGATTCGCGTAGTTTTAAATATTTATCGCAATTCTTTTTTTTTCCCTGTTACTAAATAACTTATCTTTGGTTGCCCTTGAAGTCGATTCTTTATTCAAAATTTCTGCTAATCTAAGGTTGATTTTTTGCCTAATTATATGAAATTTACATTCGCGTGTTTCTCTTCTAGTTGAATATAATAACGTATTTTTGAAATAATTTTCTAACTTATACTCACATCTATATCACATACATTACATTTAAATAAATAAAATCTACAAAATTGTCTTAAATTGACAAAACGTGTACTCCCAGTATTGAAAGAGAATATTTAATTTTTAATAGAGGGGTACCAAAAGAGGATGGCCTTTTTTTATGCTAAATTACTTTAATGTCTTATACGATAGTAAAATATCTAAAATGCTCCGCTAGCTTTGTTTTTTTAAGTTTTTCCATAATTTTTGAGTTCCTGATAATATGACTTACCTTTCTTGTTGCTGAGCAAACATTCTTAATTTTTTTTTCTTTTTTTCATTTTTTAATGTTTTAATGTAATTTTACGAGAATAGTATGTTTCTTTCAAATTATCAATGCATTGTTTATCTTTATAGTCAGGGCATTCAAGGATATTTTCATCATCGTGTATAAGTTCTATTTTAAAATCAGTCACATTTAATTTATTATTGACATTTTCATTTTCGTTGTCGTCTTCAAAATGAATTTTCTTCAGATTTAACTCATGTAGCCTTTCAAAAACACTCTACGTTATTTTTCTTTTCTCTTGTCACCGGATTCTTGTGTTATTTTTTCTACTGTGCGTAGTAAATTTACTTTTGGCACAACAGTGAATTTTACTAGTATGTTTTACAGCAATTCAAACAAGTGATTTTTCATGTCATTTTCGTAATCACTGCATACAAAAAAGTATCTGTTATTGTATCGAATCGGAAGAGGAACATGCCAATGTAAAATTTATAACTAAACGAAAAAGCAGCCTTAGATTAGATTAAATTTTGAATAAGACTAACAATTTTGAATAATTTCAAGGGCAATCAAGCAGGATGAAAGAATTGCCATACATGTTCAAAACTACGCCAGTCTAAGGTTGCTTCCAAAACTTGGAAAACATGAAATAACAATATCTGTTTCATTCTCGTTTCCATGAGTATGTGGGAGTTCGCTACAGCGTGAAAAGACATATTGCATAAATAATACTTTACAACGCAGAATTTAAAAGGAAACTGATTAAAAATATAGATTCAAAAATTTTTTAATATTTACGTTACTAGAAAACAAATATATACGATTAAAATTAATTTGGCCGCCCAAACGGGATAGTGGTTAGCTACGCTGACTACAGAAGTGCCCGGGTTCGAATCCTGGAGAAGGCATGAATGTTTGTAAATGTATAGTATCTGTACGGTTTGGGGGCACTCTAATATGCGACAAGCCGGAAGTCCTCTCGATATGCTGGTGCGAGGAGAAGAGGGTGCGAGACCCTCGTACCCTTTCCACGGGGCGGAACTCCATCAAAACTGGGGGAGGGAACTGAGCACAGTTGTACTGTCACCTGTATAGTGCTCAAAATTCTTGCCAACGACAGGCGCAATCTTGCTTTTCGTTTCCACGATGAGTTTCGTGGGCTTGTTCTGATGTTACTGTCAGACAAGTCAGCTAAGCCACAACAACAACAACAGTAGCAAAAATAACTTGGGATGTCTGCATCACAAGAATATCGCCTCGCAACAGAATGGAACTACAGTTTTAAACACGCGAAATGAGAGCTGATACACCGTAGTGATGTCAGACTATTTCCTAAAAATTGTCCCCTTGAGAATCACGTCGGCGAGTGGTCACTTAAAAGAATGACCTAGCCCTTCTCTTTAACCCTATAAGAACGTTACACGCAACGCAATGCAAAGAGCATATAAAGAACGAAACTCGCACGGAGATCTCTCCTTGGGTGGATGATACCCCACGACTGATGACGACGAATCAACATTCTCTGCCCTCTCTGTTACCTGATTAGTTTGCTGTATTTTCCCATTGGTTGATTTTCGATGCCATAAACCACAAGCACATTCTGTCGCACTTTGGTGTAATGAATAATATATACATCTTTAATGAATTACAACAAAACTGTAGATATTCATAAAAATTATTCAGTTGCTTACATGTGGCGAATTACACGTGTTTTACTTTGTATCGATTAGAATCGACCGAATTAGAATGAGAAGAAAATCTACTATCTGTGCACTGCGGCCAAGGTCTAAGAGTGCTGGATAGGCGAATTTAAATGTTGTTGAGCCACATGGGCATACAAGGCCAGTGGAAGGAATGCACTGGAATCCTGTTTTGCTACAAGTGAACAGTTTATCAAAAGTTAAAAGTTTGTACTGCATAAATTATAGAATTAGTTACATTAATTATATCAATTTTACATAAAAATTATACTGAGCCAGGTATTGTATAATTTTTTAAAAAATGAATGAAATCTCTAGCAACCGGAGAACTATTCATTTTGCTCAAAGTAAATTTAACCCAACACAACCTTCACGTTCTACATTTATTGTACTTTTGCGCTGCCGCTTAGAAAATATTAATTAATAATTTAATTTAGAGTGAGATTTTTATGTTAATCACGATCACCAAATTTTAACTTAATATACGGGTTACTTGCTCTAAAGTTTTCTTTTTTTTTTTTTATTATTATTATTATTGTCTTAACTATTATTCAAAAGTCGTCTTAACAAGCTTTACTGTCGTCTCTATTATATTAGTAACTTTTATGAAATAAAACCCTTAACCCTTTTCCCACACGTTATCCATAGATCAATTAGGGCTTTTTGATTCATATTCTCATTCCAAAACATTGTTATGGCTTCCATAATATAAGCTCTTGTAACAAGAAAGATGTTGTAATAACTTCTAATTATTTTTATTTGCTTCTTAAACTGTTTTTGTTTCTTTAACATCTTTAACGTTCCAGTGTCATACTGATATTATGAAGAGTCATTTTTCACTGTTTCTTCCTTATTAGTTAACAAAAGGGGGTAATTAGATTTAACTTTGTCCAAGATATTTTTTGAGAAATGGCTGGAGAAATTGCAGTATTTCTCGAGGAATGAAAAATAAAAAATTTATACTCTTTCTCTAGAAAAGTTCTCAAGAGATTAAAACCATGCATGAAATTTTACAAGAAAATTAATTCAAAATAAATATTAATTAAAATAATGGCTGTTAACCGTAAATAACTGCATGTTTCCTGTCTTAAAATTCCTTTTCTGGAATACTGTCAACATTAGTAGAGGTGCTCTATTAAATTTCGTGACAGAATGACAAAATTTCACTTAAAATGACCGCAAAGCATATTTTTAAAAACCGTTAGCTTTGATGCTTCCGATCTTTTTTTTTTTTTTTTTTTGTGATATTTTTCATTATTCAGGAAATCTTTATGTACCGTGCTAATTTAATTTCATATAATTTTGTGAAAGAATATTGATACACGGAAGTCACCGCTTTGAGATAAACTTCGTAATTTACCATTTGGAAAACTGGGTTTATTTATATATCTATCTGTTAAGAAGGGCCGCCCAGATGATATAGTGGAGCCGACTGCGATACCCAAGGGGCTAGGTTCGAATTCCGGAGCAGGCAGGTCTCTCCATAATAAAATAACCACAAATTCTGCCACTTACTGTGGGCGAAAACCTAAAAATGGCTAATACCCACCACATAAATTAATAATAAATAAATAATAAAAATTTGAAAGGTTTCAGATTTTAAATTACGTCCAAAGGGGCGTTTTTTTAACGTTTTATGTGTTACCTTCATTTATTAAATATCAAGTTCTTCGCACATAAACCATAAATTTCAGTTCAATAGCAATGTCGCAAAATAATTTTAAAATGAGCCTATCTTTAGAATTTCCGATACACAGTTACGTGCGTTGGAGATTAAAAAAGGATTCCCCCCCCCCGTAGATTGTTGCCATTGCTCGCTTTTAAATCGTTGAGTTTGTTACTCAAAAAATTCGTTAAAGTTTAACAAAATATGAAATCGATAATAAAAAAATTCCAAATTTCAAATTTGGGCTTCCACATGCCCATATTCGCAGTAGAATTACATCAGTCAAAATTCGATGGCTCTATGTACCGTTGTTTTATCACAATGCGAGAAATTTAGACACATTTATGCAGATTTTTCATTATTTAATTTCTTCAAAAATACAGGACTCTAACATTTGGTGGCAACAGTTTGAAAAGTGAAACGGACATTTATAGGAGTGATTCAGCGCAAAATCGCAAAACATAAACAATAGTCCTTCAGGGACAAAGCCCCTTTGGACTAAAAATCTGAAAGCTTTCAGATTTTATATTACGCCCAAAGGGGCGTTTTTTTTTTTAATGTTTTTTGTGTTACCTTTATTTATTAAATATCATGTTCTTCGAACTTAAACCAAAAAATTCAGTTCAATTGCTAAAATAATTTTTAAATAAATGTACGTATCTTTAGAATTTTCGATACACAGTCTCGCGCGCTGGATGCCATTGCTCGCTTTGAAATCGTTGAGTTTGTTAATTAAAAATGCGTTAACGTTTTACAAAATATGAAGTAGATAATAAAACAAATTCCAAATTCCAAGTCCAGATCTCCATAGTCTGGTGAAGGACAACTTATTGAAAATTTGATCTCTCTAGGTACCGTTGTTTTTTCACAGCGCGAATAAAATACGTACATTCATGCAGATTCTTCATTATTTAATTTCTTTAAATATAATGCGGGCTCTAATATTTGGTGGTAACAATTTGAAAAGTTAACCGACATTAGTAAACCAAGCAGAATGCCAAAACGAAATTAATAAACGTCCTTTGGGCTTTAAAAAAAAAAAAAAAAAACTAGTCTGTAATCATTTATAATGATATCTAAAAATAACAATAACTTCTTTTAAACTTGCTGCGGGCCCGAAAAAAAAAAAAAAAAAGACTTCAAAGTCCGCATGTGTTTCGACGACTTCTATATCTTTGCTTTAAACAATTCTGCGTAGCAGTCTGTGTTGATCTGTAAATATATTCGACTAGACCCTTTGATATGGAGATGGTTATGTAAGAAATTTATATACGTTTTATAGGGTTGTAATATATTTATCATCAGCCAAAATTAGCGATTTATTAGATGTATGCATTGATGTTGACAGTAAAAACATGTAATTAAACAGGCAGTAAAAGCTTAATGATTAAACGACAGATAGATTAGATCAAATAGGTAAGGAGCATGTAATTCGCATAAGTTTGTCAGCAACCGTAGCTCTCGTACAGTACCCAAGGGACTGATAGTGCTTCGATTTAATGCTCTAAATTATCCTTTCACAGCTGTAGATCTTCAAGCAGTTTTCAATACTTCTATTTCTCTTTACAATCTTTCATAAGGCAAAATCTTCCTGAATTATAGTGCATAAAGCTATCTATTTTCATCGCATATTTTCTGACAAAGGAATAAAAATAAATTGCTTAAAATTATTTAATACTTTTCATAATTTAAATTCATATGTAACAATCATTGTATTTCGCAGACTAGCGTTATTATCTTTATTAAGTGGCTAATTTCCTCTTTGCTATTATAAATGCGCAGAATCTGGGCATATGTATAAACTTCATCGTGGAATGAGCGTCGCTGTTTTTTAATGATTTCCAATTCATCTGTACTCTGTCCGCCGTTTCTGCGGTCTGGCCTCAAGGAAGCAATATTTCTCACATTATGAAATTAAAAACACATATTCAATTAAAGATGCAATGTGGGAAATTCGGAAAATTCTCTAAAATACATGAAATTTTTACAGTTTCTGGTTCGCTTAGATTCTACTTTCCCTTATTTTAATAGCCTCTGAGCTTGTGCTTGATCATCAGTTATCAGCTATCTGTGAAGACTGTCGGAAATAAATATTGTACATAAAAGTTAATAGAAATCGCAATAAACAAATGAAAAACTTCCGCGTAAATATTAGGACAACTATGCAAAAAGTAAGATAAATAAAATAATCCTTGGTCCGAAATTTCTTTGTAGCTCAGTCTAACGTCATTGAAGCGTTGTTACTACAATAAAAACAGTGGCAATTTTAGTGCGTTACGTAGAGAATGTAGTACTTGGTCGAATGAAGAGAAACGGAACAGGCCTTTTTTACTTCCTTGTACGAAGTAAAAAGGAAGTATTGTAATCGCGAAAAGTTTCAGGCATCATATTTCAAGGCAAATATCCATTTTCACCGCTTTCGAATGCAATTTAACGATGTTTTTGCGTGAAATCTGTACGTAAGAACAGGATAAAAGTTTTCCTTCAAAAAAATTGTAAAACTAATTTAAAATGAATTTTGAAGAGAATTTTTTTTTGGCGTCTGTGTGTACGTACGTATTTATCTCGCATAACTCAAAAACGAGTAGCCTCAAAACGTTGAAATTTTGTATATAGGACTGCTGTAATATATAGATGTGCACCTCGTATTTTGGTTGCAATCGTCCGCCATAAGTATATAAATATCCACTATGTTACTCGGCTCAGTGATCTCAGTTTCTTTATTCTTATATGTTTGTAAATTGTGCATTTCTTGCTTTAAAAATGATTAAATTATGTTGTTCTTATCTTCCGGTTAAGGTTTTTATGCCTTTAGTGAATCTGTTTGCAATATTTTTAGAATTTATCAACAATTTAAAAGTTGTTTAAGTGCTGCTAAGCCTAATAATTTTTTCCATGGCTGCCATTGCTTGTTTACATTTGAAACAGCAGAATAGTAGATTTGTTGCCAATTTAGAGAAAGTAAGCTTCACAATAACAAGGATAACGCCTTCTTTTATTATTGCGAATTAAATCTTGCTTAATTTATTCTGGAATTTATTCGAAGAAATAAGTGTTTATGCTACTTTATAATTTTCAATACAGACATCTTGAGTTTTAATGTATTTTTGTTTTGTCGCGAAATGAGAACTGAATTAATTGAATGAGAAATATTGAATCGTCTGTGAAAAACTGTTTCTTTTTCTTTTTTTTCTTTGCTTAATCTCTTTTATTCATCGTTTTAGATTTATTATAGTATTTGAATAGAACATCTAGCAACCATTAGATAATTCTTAAGATGATATAAATTTTGTTTATTCTGAGTTAAAAAAAAAAAGAATGAAATGTAACGCTGTTAAGTGAAACTAGGGCCAGAGTGTCACTACGGTAAACAAATAAAGTGAATTTTTAAAGAGTGCATTTATTCTATTGTGATTTATGCGTTATCGACGAAGTAGATTTAATTCAATCTAATAAGTTTAAATGAAATGAAAGAAAAAATGGGTATAATTTAATATTCCGTACAAGGAAGTCATGGGGTGCACACATCATTTTTTTTTTTTTTTTTTTTTTTTTTTTTTTTCCTACGCTTCCGACAGGAAAGGAGCGGAAGTCTTTTACTAGATAACTAGTAAAGATTTCGGAATCCTCTAAAAATCTATAATAAAAAGAAAATTAACGCGAACTGTAATGTTGGCTTTCAAATGTCATCTACAATATGATCATATATTTAAAATAGAAATCAAATTGAAGATTTCGGCTTGCGAGGCGAAGTAAATTAACCATGTGATTGTTCTCTGTGTATCCTTCAATGGGTATATTTTATGAATGTGCATTAAATTTTATTTTAGTCGTAACCAGTATTTTATTATTCACTTTTCTGCTTTTAAAAGTTCTTTTTATTTCTAGTTGAAATACTGTAGTAGGTTAAATTTAGCTCCTGTGTTAAAAATTTTATTTGGCAATTGTTTTAAACAGGAAACTTTTTGAGGTCGCGGGACCTGCAGTGGGAGGTCCCTAAAGATTTTAGCAATTTTGATATTTCTTTAACTTATTATAATAATTTTACAGTTACCAAATACTTTTGCATAGTGCATCTGAAAATAGGTTAACGACGAGACACTGCAGACGCAAAAGAAAAAACGAAACCGTTTCGCAGCATTTTTTTTTTTTTTTCTTTTTTTTTTCTTTTACAATAGAAATGCTCATTTTACTTTAAACATTAAAATTAATGCCTAAAACTGCGTAGGGTTCCTCATATTTTTTACCTAAGATGAACGTCGAGGAACCTAGTGAACTATGTAGTGACTTATCGCTGAGTTCAAACGATTAAAGGCGTAGACCCGAAAACGGTTAAAAAAAAAAAACCTTTATTTCTCTCAAATAAGAATAACAGTCGGCCCCTTCTGGGGCTTACAGGAAGCATCTACTCGGGCTTTAACTCAAAATAAGAAATTCTTAAATTAAACTAGCCGGTGAATATCAGTACGTACATAATATACGACCTAGCGTAACAGCTTCAAGAGTGACTTAGCTAGAAGGCAGACACGCGCCACTAAGAATTCCTAGCACTCTCTATCGAAGTAAGTTGAACCTTCCTTAAATACTTCTTCTAACTCATTTGCATTCAACGCGATTCTAAAAACTCATTCTGGTAGGGAGTAGTAAGTGGAAACAAGAGTTGATAGGAAAGGGCTTTGAAATTAAAATAACTGTCATAAAATTAAAATGTACCTTACAATATATTGCAGTACAAGTGGAGAAACTGACAGTTTCATTCACAAGTGTGTCGGATTTGCGCAATACTTATGGGGGTCCCACAAAATTTTTGGTAAAAATTATGGGGTGCCCACACCAAAAAGTTTAAGAAACCTTGCTATAAACCCATTAATGGCTCATCATGCCGCTGCGCCGTTCCATCTTTTCTAGCCGGTCGTAAAAGCAACCATTCCCCGCATTCGACCGTCGCTGTCGCCTTAGTTCAGCAAGCCGATGACAGTCGTCAAGTGGGACCATTCATTAAGGATTTTTCACTGAACAACCGTTGTGTTTCTTAAGGGTATCAAATTTAATTGCCTGAAAAATTGTTTTGGTATTCTGTGTCAGAATGCGTCGTGTGCTTAACCACAGATTACGATAGGCATTCATCGTCAGTAAACAGGTGCCGGGAAGTTCTGAGTAAAAAAAAAAATGACCACGCCTTAGATGATAAAGAAAGAGTTTCAAAAATACGATTTTTTTTCTCTTGAAATTACATTTAAATGCCCCAATATAAGTCTATCCCCCTCTCCTCAAAATGTCTGTTTAAAAGTTTAAAACCCACACGTGTCTTATATGCGCAAGAGTGTTGAAAGTAATTAAGGAAAATTTTATCTGTTGAAGAGCGTATCAGATCAGAAAGAGGCAAATTTCAGATTCCTTAAGTTAACACTATAATTCATATAAAATTAAATCTTTTTCCTGAATATTAATCTCCCCCCCCCCCGATATACGCATTTAAACTGCCAATTCCTTTTTAGGTGCTTGTTACAAAGGTTTTCTGCGGCCTGCACTATGTACTCCTGTACTGTTACATTAAAAATTGATTTTAATAGTCGAAGTTTCCGATTGGGGAGTTTACTTTTAATAATGATTCCTAAATTTCCGGTACATTTAGCTTAGGCTACCTTGGGGCCATTATTGGATTTAAATCAAATTTAAATTTCAGGTTGTTCCGTTAATTGACTACATCTTTCGTTCAACTGGTGGTGGCAAAGTGCGACTCAAACCAAAATAGCTATCTTCATTTAAATAACAGCTCTTGACGAAAGGAAGCAAGATTTGTTTAATGCACTTATGGTAAGCTAACGGATCTCTTTTTTATTCCTTTATTATCTGCGTCGTTTATGGCGGGTATATACCGTAACTTTACGAATTACGAATTTTTCTTTAGTTTTGTTCTAAAATGAACATGGGCACAGTTAAGAATGTTAAATACTTTAAATTCCTTTACGTGACTTTAAATGCCTAAATACTTTAAATGACATTACTTTGAATTTTTTAAAGTGGTAAATACTTTTAATACTGAGATCCAAATCAAACATAAAGCACGACTCATTATCTATGGTGGACCTCCGCCGTCCTCTGGATGGAATGAGTTGTTTACGAATTTCAATCCATTATTTTCACTTGAATTTTTTTGTCTTTTTTTTTCGCCCTTTGTTTTGAAATTTTGATCTTTTGTTTACGAGATTTTTAAGCCCAGATCTTTCGATGATGATTCCATGAATAGTTGGTTTAGATATCTTTTAAGTTTCAAATACCTTGAGGGATAAAAATGTTTGGTTTCTCGACGATCTTTCGTTTAACCATTTTTAAAATTATTAGTTTTTTTGGGGAGGCCCTTTTCACGGTATATAAATTGATATGAACATATCCATCCATGTTCGTAATAACTATTTTGAAACTAGAAAAGCTATTGCTTTTGATATTTGGCTGTGTTTGTACCGCAACACAACATTTTTTTTATTTTTATTTTTATTTTTTTTTTTTTTTTTTTTTTAAAGGTCCAAATGAGCAATTTGCCTAGAGGAAGTATTAATTTCGTTTTGGCATTTTGCGATGATTCACTTTTCAAATTGTTGCCACCAAATATTATCGCTCTGTATTATATTTAACGAAATTAAATAATGATAAATGTATGTATTTTTCTCGCACTGTGATAAAACAATGGTACCTAGAGCCATCCAATTTTGAATAACGTAATCCTCCTGTGAATATGGGCATCTGGAAGCCCAAATTTGAAATTTGTTTTATTATCGATTTCATATTTTGTAAAACTTTAACGAATTTTTGTTTAACGAACTCAAGAATCTCAAAGCGAGCAATGGCAATGTTGTACAGAAGAAACATTTATATCTCCAGCGCGTGAGACTGTGTATCGAAAATTCTAGAGATATGTTCATTTTAAAATTATTTTGCGATATTGCTCTTGAACTGAATTTTATGGTTTAAGTGCGAAGGACATGATATGTAATAAATAAAGGTAACTCACAAAATGCATAAAAAAAACGCCCCTTTGGACGTAATTTAAAATCTGAAGCCTTATATATTTTTTTAATTAATATTTTTTTACATCGCTATTTACAAAAGCGTACCATTCTATTCTTAATAGCTTTCGTTAAATGATAGCGATTTTATAAACATTCCTAGCATTAAAATGAAACTGTTTTGAAGTTAATTATACTTTTCTCGAGAAATGTTTTTATAATGGCAACTAGAAAAAATTGCCATGTATACCTTTATTTGCTGTTACTTAACTAATGTAGTAACCTCATTTTTATATGGGACCATCTTTATTTCTAAATTTTAATTTTGAGTGGAAATTCATTTGCGCTATTGATGCTAGCTGAAGATATGATATTTACTCCCTTATATTTATCTTTAAAATACTTAACAATGTGTTTAGCTCATATAGTATATGAAATCTTCTGAGTTTCATTATTTTTGGTAAAACATTTTTTGCAATTGAAGGGTCGTCATATACTCAGTCTCACATGATTGTTTATACTGATATCGTAAGAGTGTTGTATATGCCAGCAAACAGATCGGCTAAAATTTTTAAAGTTAACTTATTATCTGTTCCTAAAACGTTTAAGTAAACACCAGTGATCTTGTGATGCAGTAATTTTTAAATAAAAATTAGTTCGCAGCAATAACTAATATTTTATTTGTATACAATCAAATTTTCATAATTTAAATAGCTTTATATGAATGAGAGAATATTTGTTAAATTCAAATTATTATTATTAGTTACTTTCTTAATATTCTGTTGATATGAGGTCCTAATATAGCATATTCTAGAGATTCGTCAAGACTTGGATCTAATGTGGTTGACAGGCTAATATTAATAGGACCTGCATAATTTTTTTATCAGTTCTGATTTACGATATTTCGTGTTTTAATCATTTCTTAAGCCACAAATAATCGTTTAATTATTTCTTGAAACTTATAAAATGCAATTTTTGTACAATTCAATTGCCTTAAATGAATAAAATTTGTAGCCTTTAATGAAACAATACCACTGAAACGAAACTAAATTATTCTTATTTTTAGAAGACGTCAATTTTCAGAATTAAAATAATAAAGAAAGATTAAAAAAGTGTTATTACATATGCCTATACAGTAATATTAAAAGGCGTTAAACGTTTTACAACAGTTTTTGAAAAAATTTCACCAGAAAGTCAAAAGAAAGTTCTTGTCACCAGAAAGTTCTTTTCAGAAACTGCTGTGAATTAGGTGATCATGGTGATAAAAGATAGTTGCCACTGTCATAGTACTTTTGTTTCCTTAGCGAAAATATTGATTTAATTAAATTATGCAAGCATAAAGTACTTAGAATAAAAAATTAGATAAATAGATAATTTTCTAAAGAGATAATATGTAACTTCTATTTAAGTTATTCCAGGAAAAAAAATTAAGTTATTTAATTATTACGCAATTAAATTATTTACTTTATGAAAACTTCTACACTCTTTCTGCTATAACAATAAAGGAATTTCCAAGGAACACTTTTACGACCGCATGTGATTATTTGCATGGCGGCTTTAAATTTAAGGATCCAGTATTGATTACTTTTTTAAATTTTTTTTATAACCTTTGTGTAATATATGTGCTGCAATAAGCAGACTTTTGCTGGTTTCTGTCTAGGACGAAAAAATTTCATGTGCAATGCCCCAGAAACGCTGTTTTGCAATAAAGATAATCTGGTTATTCGTGCTTCGTATATTTTTATTATGAATTTAACTTGTAAGCGTTTTTGATCTGTTCATGATAGTGGCGTAGGTAGAGGGGAGTAAGGGAAGACAAAGGTTCCCGGCCGCTGCATCCAGAATACGCCAAACTGATGTTACGAAATTTTAGAATGAAATGTTTTCCATTCTTGGCAAACAGGAAGGGGCGCTAAATCTTTGCTGTCCCTAAGCTCTGAAAACATAAGTTTCAGCTCTGGTTCTTGATATATTTTCAGATTTCAGATATCAGATCGCCATTTTCCGAAAATTCAGACTCAAAGTATACTTTCTGTTGTGCGTCATATGTGTAAAAAATTGAAAGTTAATTTATAGCAAAAGATCTCATTTTAAGTCGCTATACATCAGTGATGACGAACGCGTGCCGACTGATGAGGCACTCAGAGCCTCATCAGTCGGCACGCGACTAAAATATTACTTCCTTAATCAATAATCACAATAAAATGATACTATGTAATTTGAATAAGTATTTTAGTCTGTTCTTGAAGGTTTCACTTATTTACTATCTCAATTTACGGCTTATTTTTCACTTACTTACTTGTGGCACTTTAACACCAACCGAACTTGCTGAACGGAAGGGGTTTATTGAAGAAAAATTGAAGAATTATAATTACCAGAAAGATTGTTTTTGCAATTATCTTTCTAAAACAAACCATCTAACAATGGCCAGCTTTCAAATTTCACCGTGCCGGGCAAAACATGGTAAACCGCTCTCCGATGGGAATTTAATCAAAGAAGTTTTGGGCAAGCCGCCTTCTGCCCCCTCCCCAAAAGCTTTTGGGCACCCGGCCCAAAAAGGTTCTGCTATACATACAACAGTTGTATAAGAATTACTGTTGTCGCTTAGCCTTCTGATCTAAATCAGAGATTATATCTACGACGTCATCACAAGGAAAAGGAGGATAAGAGCACGTACAACATCTTTTGCATCTTATAAATGACAGAAAGGATTTTGTTCAGCATGACTAATTTTGATCGAGAAAACCTGAGAAATAGAATATAAGAGACTTACATTACCAACAATCCCTCGAGAAACTTTCGAACGAATTTTAGTTGCTTCCATGCAGAAAAAACTCTACCATAACAAAAATCTTTTCCTACATGTGGTTCGAATACCGGGCATATAACACGATACGACGGTTAGTTTCGTAATACCAGCCAGAGTGGCCTACATTTATAGTATACTTTACTGAATATACGCTTCTTTATAGTTGTAATATTACACAAAAAATATAAAATTTATAGCTAAATATAAACAAAGTGGTATGGATACATCTTTAAAAATAACAGATAGGTTATTTTGAAATGGAGAAATAATCTGTAGCATTGAAGGATTATAATACTTTTTTGAAGATATTCATTGTCAAGCGGTTGCTACTGCTTTGAAGAATATTAACAACCGAAGAATTTTGCTTAAAATTTTCCCTTCATGGGATTATAGACAAGTAATGCTAATTATTCTTCAGACTGTTGTAGTAAAATGAACCTTTTTCATTTTGAAAGCACTCGGCTTAGTTTTTTCATAAACCGTTTTCTTTCCTAGCTAAATTTCCCAGTTTTAAAAGAAGTTCATTTCTTTGATTTATATTACGTATTTTTTATTCCACTTACATTTTATTCCAGTTACCTAAGAAAAAGAATTATTTACATGACAAAACAAAGAAAAATGAAAAAGAAATTTCCTGCCTCAAAATAAAATGATACACATAATTTTATCGTAATAATATGCTATTTCATTTAGCTTCGTTTAATATTATTTGGCGCTTAAACAAAGCATTCGGAATTTAAATTTATGAAGAAAATATTATTCACTCAGTATTTTCTATGTGTGAAATAATTCAATATTTCCCCCTCTTCTCTAGTGAATTTTTTTCACTCGTATTTCATAATTAAGGAATTTTCTTCCCCCTTTCACTATACCTCATGAATTAAGCATGTATGTATTAGGCGCATTAATTTTCTTTTTAAGGTTGTTTCAGATTCTTCAGAACTGTAAATGCAAATTATATGTTTTCAATATCAAAAGGAAGTAATTGCCTAAAGTTAGTAAATGGGAGTTGTAGGCTTTTACCCTTACTTTCACTAAGCAAAGTTAAATGTGTAATTTACCAAGATTTCAAACGCTAAAAACGTATAAGAATTTCTCATTACTGCTAAAACATGAGAGCATATATCAGTAAAAAATGAAGATATTTACGTAATTGTAAGAAAACATAACGTATAAATGTCATAATAATAAAATTCGAAATTCTTTTCGCATATTTTAGTCAACAAATTAATTAAGTAAATTAACATATTAAGTAACTTCAAAAAGGACAAATAAAAGAAAAAAACATAAAATACAATTTGTAGTATATTAAAAAAAATTGCCGTATTTATACATTTTATTAATTTGTTTAAAAATTTAATATCAGATAGTAGTACGACACCTCGAAATAAAGTGCACCATTAAAATGCGTTCGTAAAACATTAAAAATTTTTGAAATATGAGAAATTATGCAAATGTTTTGCTTTTCTTCTGAAATAAATTATAATCTACTGTTCCCTATTCATAAAGCTAAACTTTTATTAGTGAATAGTATTAAAACTCAATCCAAAAATAATTTCAGTTTTAAAAGCTGCGGTATTTGTGTCCATTCTTCGCTGAAATTAAATTATATAAAAAGGAAAATATTCGATTTTTGAAAAATGTATTGCACCGACTGAAAAAAAAAATATATGTATTGGAGTCTGCAATATATGTGTTGTTATAAATTTCAGCATAACCCGTTAGGTATTTTATATTTAGTACACAAGATAGTGACATAAAATTTGAAAGCTTTCAGATTTTATATTACGCCCAAAGGGGCTTTCTTTTATTTACGTATACATGCAGGTTTTCAAAGCATTTGGGCTAAAACTATTTAAAAACTGCATATCTTTAGAATTTACGATAGATAGTCTGGCGCGCTGGAGATAAAATATTTTAGTCCGCACAGTATATTGAAACTGCTCGCTTTGAAATCGTTGAGTTTCTTAATCAAAAATGCGTTCAAGTTTAAAAAATATGAAATAGATAATAAAGCAAATTCTAAATTCAAGATTCAAGTGAAGGACTATGTTATTTAAAATTTGATGACCCCTAGATATCGTTGTTTTTTCACAATGCGAGAAACATACGTACACTCATGCAGATTCTTCATTATTTAATTTCTATAATACATGGCGATAATATTTGGTGGCAACAATTTGCGAAGTGATTCCGCTAATTGTAGTGACTCAATGCAAAATGCCGTTTTGAGACTAAAGTTGTTGTGGGCTTACCCCTTTGGGTTAAAAAAAGAGAGTTAGAAATTTTTCAGTCGATCTGTTATAGAATATTAGAAACTTATTCTATATGTGACTCTTATGGAATAAAATAAGTTTTGGTTAAAATAAAGTCCAGATGTAAAACGGTTATTTTAAATGATTTAATATGTTTTACTTATTTTCGATTGGTGGTAAGGCCTGTTTAGTTGAATGCAATTTTATCTAAATTGGTAACAGTAACATCATTTCGGGGTTTTAAAAACCGTTCCGAAATTTCGATTAATTTTATAATATTGCATAAAGCTACAGTTTCGACAAGGAATAATTTCGTAGTTTCTGTGGCAACCGTTCATGCGTAAAGATTTGGAAGGGTGCAGAAGATTCCTTCCCTGTGGGTGTGTTTCATTGGGATCGCATTATTTGTATATAATATGAAGCAGCGCGCACATATTTGAAATCTTGTTATATCGAGTCGTATTAGCATACGGAAACACCATAATAACAATACCACAACGCAAACATTTTAAAACTTACTTCTAGAATTATTCAAGCTGAAAGTATACAAATGTCCTTTTCTCAAAATCCTATAGGGAAATATCCAGCAATAGTTTCACGTCTTTACTGCGACATCTGACTTCTACAAAATAAGTCGTTTTTAGTTTGCCTTTGTTGTTAATAAAAGACATAATAAGAGTTATAGCTACTTATGTCCTAAGTAGAGGAGAGAAGCGTCGCCCTCTTAAAAATCGAGAAGTATCCTCTAAAGGAGGAGTATCATGGAATGATCACACGGTTTGAAGAATATTTTGGAAGAAGAGTCACTTGAAGCTCCAGTGGTCGTCTCAATGAGAGGTGTTGGCAACAGGTTGTTGTTATTTGCGGGGCAATTCATAAAGTCAAGCACGTTAGAGTGAAACTGAGTTTTAAGAGCATGATCTTCTTACTAGTCTAGACGTATCGTTGAAAATTTTACTCACGTTTCGATTCGAATTTGCCAGAAGTCCATTATAGTTATAGGTCACTTTTTGCATCTTATTAATAACGGTAGTTATAATTTTATTTCATTAGTTCATCTGCCTCCTTCAGTTTGGAGCGTATTTACGACTTTCAAAGTTTTGAAGTAGCAAATTATATAAATTTCGTTAGTGATATATTATTTGAAGTATTTTCATAAAAGAATAAATTTTATGAATAAGTAAGCTATAGATTTCCAAGCTATTTTGATAACTACTCCATTTAAAAATAGACTTTAAAACTGACCATCACTTCCCACTTTTTCATCAGCGAATGAAATGATAAAATATAAAAACCAAATAAGCATGTATTTAAGAACTGAAAAAATACCGTTACATAATTGTATTGAGTATATCTTTTGTGTAGTAATAAGGCAAAATCTTAGCCAGAGATCATCCGTTTTCTTTTTAAAAAAATCTGATGTGTTCACTTCGTGACTTCCTTGTACGGAATATTAAATTATACATATTTTTTGCTGCATTTCGTTTAAATTTATTTCCTCGAATTTCATTAGAGATAAATTTCTCATTCAATTAATTCAGTTCTCACTTCGCGGCAAGGCAAAAACACGCAAAACCTCAAAATATATTTATTAAAAATTTAAAAATATAAAACACCGAACACAATTAAAACAATCAAAAAAATATTTTTGCAATTAAAATTAGAGTTTCTAGTCAAAAACAAGCAGTTCGGCCAGAGGACAAGAAAGCAGATTTTTCAAAGTTTACTATTGGTCCTATTCGGCAAAAAGACACTGAAGGTGCAGCAACAGACTTAATTCACTATTCCGCTAAGTTTCAAATGTAAACAAATATGGCTGCTATGGTAAACAAAAATTAGGCTTAGCTGCATTTAAACATATTTTAAATTGTCGCTAATTCTACAACTATTGCGTGCAGATTAATTAAAGGCATAAAAAACTTAACCGGAAGAGAAGAATAACAAAATTCAATCATTTTTTAAAGCAAACAATGCACAATTTACCAATAAAAAAAACTGAGCTCACGGAGCCGAGTAGCAGAGTAGGTGCCTCCTTTTTTATGTGCCGTTTCTCCTTTTTTTATACAAATTGTGTTAACAGCGGTTTTAATTTATTTGTGCTATCGATACATATCGTTCAAGGATTAAAAGTGCTTGACAGAGGTTTTGATTTGTTTGTTCAATAAATACATATCGTTTAAGGATTAAAAGTACTTGATTTTCTGATTATTTACAACATCTGATGGTGATTTAATGTAGCTTATTTGGTATTTTCCATAACAAACACGGAATGCAGCATACGATACAATTTTTTGCTATCAAACTTGCTAATTTCTTTGCAACATTAGGAGACCGCTTTTGCAAAGGAAATGTTGAAGATCATGATATTTCGTTGATTTCTTACATTT
Organism: Stegodyphus dumicola; assembly: GCF_044657685.1. NCBI lineage: Eukaryota > Metazoa > Arthropoda > Arachnida > Araneae > Eresidae > Stegodyphus > Stegodyphus dumicola. Next base: position 183,658,015 of record NC_140772.1, on the reverse strand, counting down.
TTCATGTTACGTCTTCGTTGAAGGAGACTGTTAGTAGTTGGAAAACGTTGTTAATTTCGGCAATGTTCGGCCCCCGACACGGAACACTTTTTTTTTTTTTTTTTTTAATTTTTGTCCATATTCTATCCAGTTTAGGAGTAATAAAGCCAGTTTACTTAAAATCTGCTTTGAAGATTTTTGGATATATAGTCCTTGACTGAGTCGTTAGCATGTACATTCATTTGTATTTTCTATAACGAATGTTATTTCTGTTACGATGTTTTTTTTTTTTTTTTTTTCCTCTCTCTCTCAAAAATTATGGACACTACATGCTATAAAAATATACTGATTTCTAGTCAAAAACCTCTGTCAAGGAATATTTAATTCCTTTAAAAATAAGTGGTGAGTATATGAGGTTCCAGCCTAGAATGTACAACTCAATGTGTGGAACTTTGAGAACTGGTAAGCGAATAATCGCTTTAGTTCAGGAGACGGACATGTAAACCTGAGAAGGGTTAATTACCCTTTATTGTTCAAAATAAAGTTTACAGATGACCCTTTCTCAAAACGGCGAAACTATCAAGGGCCTGCAATACGGCCGAGCGTAATAATAGCTTAGGCAGAGGTTCTCAACCTTTTGACTAACGCGCACCATCTAAACAAAAATTGAAAACCTTTAGTACCACCACTACAAAGTACTACTACCACCACCACTCTTGAACAAAGCTCAGATCGCATAAATTTACGAGTGTTAGAGAAAAAACTCAATCAAAATGTTGGGGTTTTAATTTTTGAATTTAATAGTTAAAAATACTTTGCTTCTTTGCGTACCACCTATTTTCCTCTTGCGTACCACCGGTTGAGAACCGCTGGCTTAGAGAGAGTGTAGCTAAAAGGCGGACGCGTGCTGGTCAGAATCTCTGGCTCTCTAAAATGAAGTCAGTGAAACTTCGACTTTAAGTATTGCTGTTCATTCATTTGCATTTAACCGCGATTCTGAAAACACATTCTGGTAGGAAATCGTAAGCTGAAATTAGGAATGACAGCAAAGTGGCTTTAGCTAAAAATAACTGTTAACAACTTTTAGGATAAACCTTATAAGCATATGAAATAATTCATATGCAGAATAAAGCATAAGAATTATAAGAAATAATTCGCATTTTGTAGGGGTGAAATTTAAGATTTTGCGTCCATAATTAATACTGTATTTAGTGTGTTTAATTGCAGCAATAATTATCTTTGTTCGTATGTCTTTACATTTAAATCCTGCAGCATATTTTAATTAAAATTAATACTCAAGAATAATATATTTGAAATAGAATATTCTAACTTTATAATTTTAAATGCAGAACGCTTGAAATATTGCCATTATCTGTGATATTTAAGATGAAAAGTCGTGCTTTCTTGTAATGATTTTAGGTTATCTAAATTACTAAAGTCACCCTTTTCAAATATCTAATTAATGAATATGTGAATCATAATTTACAAGAAAACATTAGCAACACATATTTTTTCAGTCTGAAACTGAAAGTACATCTTCCTCATAAGGTCTACCTAGATTGGTAAAACGATATAGATGTTAAGCTTGCATTTGCCGTCTTGATCGGTATAGTGGTTAGCCCAGCAGCGGCCTAGCGGTAAAGTCGCTGAACACTGGTAGTTCGGTCCGGGGATCGAATCCCGCGAACGGGCTGGCTGCATGGGCGTTTTCGTGGTTTTCCCCATGTGTAACGTGTATACGAGCCAGTTCCCCTTAGAAAGTCCTCCACGAAGGCATCCCTCTCCTTAGGCAGATAGCCCTAGTGTGCTTTGCCATAATTAAATACACCAACACCAACGGTGTAGTGGTTATTTTTGTTGACTGCCGTATCTTTCAGCTTGGGCTGGAACCCCAGCAGAGGCTTTTGATGACTTAAGTGTACAGTGTCTTTACTGTATGAGGTGATTTAAAATACACAGTTAGCCGAAAGACCTTGCGAGTGACCTTGGACCTGTGCCCCCCCGGCAGATTCTCCTTCAAGATTGGGCGGAACTGGGCGAAATTTTGCTCTTCCCTTTACTGTGTCCCAAAGCCCATGCCAACTGTAGGAGCTACTCATTTTAAATTCATTGACTTGTTTTGACGTTACTGAAGGGAGGCGTCACAACAACAACAAGCTAGTATTTAATTATTATTTTTACTATTAATTTGTCAGAATACATATTATTAAGGTATATCGGACTGTAGATGATTCTGGAATGTGAGATACGTTCTCTAGTTTATGACTGGATTCGTATTTAGAAATATATTCATTTATTTAAAAGTTGAAAATATCTGTGTACAAAAAGGAAACATGATGTAGTCTCGAAAGTAAATATGAAACAATTTGTTCTTCTAAGCTTATCGTTACTATGGCAACAGTCGACGAAGTTTAATCGTTGCCACATGCTCATATTCCGAGACATGCATTTCATTCTGCCCAAAATATAATGGGTTATCGCATAAAGATAAAAGAATGTAATAATTATTACTGTTTCCTAATACCATTGTTAATAAAGTGGCAGCTATTAAATTTTAAAACTATAAAATGACGTAAAACTGTAAAGTAAAAAAAAAAAAAAAATAGCACAGTAGACGCCGCTTAGTGTGATCGCGGTTAATGTTTTCGTTCGCATATTGTTATGGAATTGTCCAAGTCTCCCCGTTCGAATACAGAAACATGGAAAATACTCGCTTATTGTGATCAACAGTTCAGTTAATATGATCAAAATACATATTATAGAAGAAATCTTTTTTAACTGAAAAAGTCGTCAAATAATAGGCAGAGCCCCCAAATAAGGTAAAAATACAGACAGAGAAATGTCGCCAAAGGATTAAATCGCCAGATATCTTGGTTTCGGTTTTAGTCAATCATAAAGTAAAAAAAGCAAACTTATATTTGCTTCGATTTTGAATTTTGTAATGTGGATTTTGTGGGTGATCAAATCCTGGTCCTTTAGGAGCAAAATAATTTCTGCAGAATGTTTTTATTTTCGTTATGGGGGGGGGAGGAATCTCTACGCCAAACTAAGGTTGCTTTTTTGTCTAATTTAAAATTTTATATACGCATTGTCTCTTGCAATAGGGAATGCCCTCCGCATATTAAGATTATGTGTCAGCATCGACCGCGTAATTTCCAGAAACGTTACAAACAGCTCAAACATGAACTTTTGCATTAAAGACTATAGGGTATTTCTCCTATAGGGTTTCTTCTTAGCAAACCTTCGTGGTGTAATGGTCAGCACACTCGGCGCTTATGCAAGAGGTCCGAGGTTCGAGTCCCGGTACTAATTTTTCATGTCTCTTGCTTAGAAATAACCTAATCTCTCTACAGCTGCGCCCGAACTAAAAAAAAAGGTGGTGGATGATGATACTCCATCACCAGGATTTGGCGATTGGGTTCCCTAAATCCCCAGTCGCCCTTTAAAAGGGGGAGTATATATCAGGTATTTCTCCCGCCTTCTTAGCATGCCTTCATGGTGTAATGATTAGCACACTCGGCGCGTATTTGAGAAGTTCGAATCCCGGCGAGAGCATAGCTCATTTTTCATGTCTCCTGCTTCAAAATGGCCTAATGTCTCTGCAAGACATTATGAACAGTTCACAGTTCATACATAAACTTTTGTATTTTCATAATTAAAATACCTGACTAGAAACATATTAATTTTTATGTTAAATTAGATTCATAACCATATTAATTTATGCTTTTAGTTGTATTTATATTGAATTAGTTAAGTTTCATTAAAATTTTTAAGTATATTTTTTTCTCATCGTTTAATGTTATCAACAAGTAGCCGTGGACAAGTACTTATGTTGAATTAGTTAAGTTCCATTGAAATTTTGAAGCATTTTTTTTCTGATCGTTTAATGTTATCAAAGTAGCCGTGGACAAACGTGATCATATTGGGCATCTTCTACTCTAAATTGATAACGATTTAAACATCTGCATTGTAAATAATTATTTTTAGAAGTGAAATTCGCAGTTTGGACTATGTCTGAGACCCTTTCAGGGAAAATAAAAGTTATCGCGTGAAGTTGAAAAGTATTATGATAATGTTTCATTCAATATTTTCAACTTTTTATTATTTATTTACACTTTTGCATATCTAAAACAATCGATACCACTTAAAAAATTGTAAATGTATTTGATCCTTTCGTGATAAAATGAATTGTGTCGTAAAATCTTTTTTATTTATTTTTTTTTATTTTTTATTTTGTGATAGATTTATAGCGTGATCTTTTTCTTTGGCACTTCACATCTTTTGCAAATTATTTTTTTTAAATTTCACATCAATCATTTAAAAGAAACTAACAAAAACTTGAGGCGAATGCGGATAAAAATTAAAACATGTTCTAAAGATAATAAAGAAATTCTTCATTTCACATTTAACAAATTTTCCTGGAAAGGTACGCTGATATTTATACGGAATTTACATTATACGTAAATTCCCTGTATGCCTTTAAATTTTTAACCTATGCTTGATTTATATTCACTGTCACTGAGAGGCAATCATCCTTAAAACTTTAATATCCTTAGTTAGGCCAATCCCTTTCTGTAAACGTCAAACTTTTTTTTTAATTTCCTTGTTTTATTTTTGCTTCTGAGGATTTTCCTCCCAGATATTAACGTATAAATGACTTTGAATGAAGGTGTTTTTTTAATTTTAATACTAATATAGAATTTACTGATTCCGTGCTTTAAAATAGCCCATAAATTATCAAGGAAGTTTTAAATATCAAAATATAAATCAAATGTTTGTTCGAATTACGAGAGGGAATTAAAGGCTCTGAAGAAGAAGCAATTTGAAGCAAGTGATGAACAAGACGTGAAATATGAGCTATTAATAATGCAAGTTATAGCGATCGAGTAAATAAATCATAAACTATAAAAGACAGCGTTTAGACAGCAGGTAAATTGTACAACTGCTATCGAAATTCTAGGGTTGTAGTAAATTCATATCTGAAGAATGTCTGTAGTAAAATCATAATAAAGAATTCAAAATTCTTTATAATTAGCCCCAAAGAACGTTAGCCCAGTAGAGCTATTAATTTCTTTTTGGTATTTTGCATTGATTCACTTTTCAAACTATTGCCACCAAATATTATCACCATGTATTATATTTAAAGAAACTAAATAATGAAGAATCTGCCTGAATGCATAAATGTCTCTCGCATTGTGAAAAAACAACTGTACCTAGAAACATCCAATTTTAAATATAACGTAGTTCTTTAACTGAATATGGATACCTGGAAGCCCGAATTTGAAATTTTGGATTTTTTTTAATTGTCTATTTCATATTTCGTAAAACTCTAACGAAATTTTGATTAAAAAACTCAGATTTCAAAGCGAGCAATGGCAACATCGTACGGTAAAAAAACATTTTTATCTCCAGCGCTCGAGACTGTGTATTACAAGTTCTAAAGATATGCAGTTTGAATCTTTTTAAAGATTTTGTGATTCTGCTGTTGAATTTCTTTCTTTCTTTCTTTCTTTTTTTTAATCTCCTTTAGATATTTTTAAAATGTTCTTTGAGCACAGAATATCTTATTTAGCATTTTTGAAATTTAATTATGCGCACTATTGTAATTGGGCTGCTGTAGTTAGCAATTGATATTACTGCGCAGCTGGGAGTTTCTGGAATTCGAGTTGTATAAAACATGTAAAATGTCTTGATAAAATAATTTATTAATTGTAAACTTATTTTTTTAATGTGATTTAATTCCATTCACATAATATGTGAAAAAAGTGTAGAAACATTTTTTTTTTAAAGCAGGAGAGATGAAAAATGAGCAGTGCCCTCGCCGGTACTCGAACCACAGACCTCTCGAATACGCATCGAGCGTGTTGACCCCTACACCACGATCCTACACGCCCTTGAGTATGGCTCTCCTAGACCCTTCGATTTCATATTCACCGGACTGTCCTTGGATTCCGACCAATATGAGCAGTAATGTCGAAGAATGATAAACTGCCACAATATTGCCGTGGTTGAATTTCAACACGTGCTGGAGGAGTTTTTCCTTCTTGCAGGACGACCTGTTCACAAACAAAAAACTTCCAGATGAGAATCCCGCTGTAAATCCGCTGTGATCTTCCCATTTGTACACAATGTAGATGGCGTTACTCATACCTGCTCTGTGCACATGCGCTGGAATTCTAATCATTTTCAGATCCGAGCATGTAATGCAAATTTGACGTTTGTTACATGGTGCCTTTTTATAGTGTAGCAATTTTAATGGTCAACAATGTAGTTGGAGACAGATCTGGAGAACGTAGTATAGCAGGGACAGCATGCGATCTCGCATTGTCTGAAACTGAACAATGGAGGCTCCGAAGATAATACAGAGAGACGTGCATTAAAACTTCAATAATTGATCGAAGTGCCGGGTGTGAGGAAATATAAGTGAACCGGATGTATACCCAGTGGCATCCCATACCATCGATATAGATGTAGACCAGTATGACGATCAAGGTTCCCCGCCTTTGTTCTTATCGTGATGGCTGCATCAAACAGTGGACTTATCAAAAAGGACGACGTCATGCCTTTGATGCATATAATGTGCGTCGCTAAACGCGCCATTTTAGGCGCTGATTCCTGTGCTATAGCATCAAAGAAAAGACAAAACAATGATCGCATTTCTGACAGTTTGTCTTTGCGGACTCATTTCGCACCATACATATGCTTATACCTGGTACTCTGCAACGAACCAGAGTACGTAATTTATCTGTGACTCTTTAGAACGATGCGAACAAGCTGTTTATCGTCTCAAGCATTGATGAATGAGGGCTATTAATATTCCAGATATCCCTTTGTGTAGCCCTTCTGGACCCGTTCATTTCAGAGTTGCCTCACTATGTTATGCCAGGAAAGATATAGCTTTTCCACACGACGCTACACACAGGATGTGGCTTTCCTGAGCCTAGGAGCCTGTAGAAATGCCTAGCACCTGAGCCTAGGATTCGCACTAGAATTTTCAGGGGAAAATAGTCCTTTAGCTACGTAGCAGTAACATAAATAAATGATAACTAAGTAAATAGATTGGTTCTGTTGCGTATTTTTAATCAATCGGTTTCAAATAATCAAATCAGCGCTGTTATTTAGAGCAAGATTTTCATAAAGTGGACAGCTACTGGATACATATATAAGGAATGCATTTAGTGTCTAATAATAAATAATTTACTCTCTGAGTACTGGTATAGATTTTCTACATTAACTGCCAAATTTTTAAAGTTAAGAAAGAAAACACAGTTTTGATTCAAAACTGTTTATGAGTACTGAAACGGCAATAGGAGGTTATTTTATGCAACTTTAGAAACCGTTTTTCTATTATTTCAGGAGTCTACCAAACTGAGATGCATATATCTGAAGTTCAAAGTTCTGTCTGGAATAGGATTAATTTGCACAACATTTTTCGCATTAATTCTCGTGGAAGTTAGTGTTTAAATTATTAAATACCAAAAAACTTTAATAATTTTAATAGAAATTAAAAAAAATAATAGGAGAATTCAGATATTTGCGAAATCACAGAAAAAAAAAAAAAAAAAGACTCTCAAAATTCGAGAAATTAAGCAATTCGCGCCGCGATAGTTATTGATCTTAATACCAGGTTTAATCAATAAAGTGAAATTATATCATAGGCAAACGAATTTAAGGTCATTAATTTATCGTTATGTCATAGACAGACGCATTTAAGGTCATTAAATTATCCTTTGATAAACGCTGAGTTATCACATGTCAGTTTGTATAAGCAAACGATTTCTTTTTTCTTTTGAAGATTGCAAAATCTTCGTCCTTGTTTCCATGTTAGAATAAAAATAAAAATTGCTGCATAATTAGACGTGCTTCCTAAAACTGTGATATATCTATGCGATAATCTTTCGGAAATGTGTCCCCTCTTTCTTGCGAATGTAGATTTAAATTTCACTGCCAAATACACTGGAAATGATGCATTTCGTTGCATTTTTTTTTTTTTTTTGCAATAAATAGTATGCAATATTAAATCGCAATCATTAAGTTCAACTTGAATGAATCAGTTTTTGGGGTCTGGAAATTCCTTTGAAAACTGACTTATGTCTTACTTGTATGTAAGTATAAATGTCATTATATTCATAAGAAAAGTAACCACAAAAAGCAAAGTTAGTCTTCAAAGCCTAAAAAATTTCACAATTTTCCTTCATCCATTAGACCCATACTTATAAAATATCAATAATTTATTAAAGGTATTAGACATGTAAACTTCTATTCAGTACTACAAATTCTTCAATAATACAACAATTATGCTTATTTTAAAATTTATTTTTTTATTTAATAATTGATTAAAGGTATTAGACATGTAAACTTCAATTGATTACTACAAATTCTTCAATAATACCACAATTCTGCTTAATTTAAAATTAAAAATATAAACGAAAACAGCAAAATGAATGTGCTTACTTTTACGCGTCTCGTAATTAATTTACATCTATTCGTTGCTCTGGGCTGGCAACACGCTTTCCAATTGTTGTCAATAGAATGTAGCTCACCTATAACTGTTTTAACACTTATTTTTAATTGAATTATGTTATCGGATTATTATTAGATGTTTACCTATGAATATTTAATTATTATATGTTTACAGTTTTATTTATATAAACTGGGGAGTAACTGAATTTATTAAAGAAATATTAAAAACGAAACAACATTCTTATTCCGGCGCCATTTAATTAACAGCTAATAAACAAATTGCAAGTAGTTCTTCTAATGCAACTAAAAAATTAGTCTATAACGAATGTTTCTTGTAAACTGTGTCTCCTCATTACGATCAATAAATTTGCTTAAAAAGCTAAATCGTTCATCAGATACTGAGTAAGAAAACCAAATGCATGTAAAGAGGACAAGTTGTTAACGCAGCTTTGCGGAAGTGTTTTTGATACGTTTTTAAACGGAAAAGTTCTAATGAGAAAATTATTTAAACTGGGCTAAATAACAATTGCATAATTTAAAATGTCGAGCAAACATTTTTTCATATTTTTGTGTGGACCGACTGTTCTAATTTAATTTTAAAAAGTAATTGTCCCTGAAGTGAAAACAGTCTTGATTGACTCTCTTTTATTACTTAAAAAGATTGTTTAATTTGTACTTAGGTTCTAAACAATGCTCCTAATATTGATATGTTTTGGAAAAAAATGCAGATCTTTTTACATCAAGGAACAAAAAAATTATAATTAATTCCTGCCTTAGTTTTTAAAAAGTATCCCTTTGCTATAGCAAAAAACAAAACCGTTCGTCATTTAGCGGCGACTGACATATGCTTCTCTTGTACAAACTGCAAAACACCTCAGAATTCCTTTTCTGCCTTATGAAAAAGCGAGGCTTATGACAGTCGTTCTTGAAATCTATATAGTTTTATCTAAAATCATAGTTTGTTTTTTTTAAATTTTATTTTTAGTTTTTTTTTTTTTTTTTTTTTATTTTATTATTTTTTCCCCAGATTTTATGACGCAATTTGTTTTAGAATGCAGCTTGCATTTTTAATGGGATGGACGTCAGGCTAAGTTTTTTCTATACATCGTACATTTTTAGCTTATGTTTTAAAGCATTTAATATATTTATAACAAAAAACAAAACCGTTCTTCATTTAGCGGCGACTGACATATGTTTCTCTTGTACAAACTGCAAAACACCTCAGAATTCCTTTTCTGCCTTATGAAAAAGCGAGGTTTATGACAGTCGTTCTTGAAATCTATATAGTTTTATCTAAAATCATAGTTTTTTTTTTATTTTTTTATTTTTTCCCCAGATTTTATGACGCAATTTGTTTTAGAATGCAGCTTGCATTTTTAATGGGATGGACGTCAGGCTAAGCTTTTTCTATACATCGTACATTTTTAGCTTATGTTTTAAAGCATTTAATATATTTACCTGGGGGGAAGAGAGGATAAAGTAGTTAACATATTATTTGTTATTTTGTTTACATTAATGCTTTTAAGTAATGCTGCTGAAAAAAAAACGAACATGTTACCAAACGTAAGGAAAGAGTTTTATTAACTTGCAGGATCACATTTCAGTGAACATATACCGTCTTGATTTATAAGGAAATTCCCGCCTTCTTAGCATTCCTTCTTGGTGTAATAGTCAGCACGCTCGGCGCATGTTCGAGAGGTCCGAGGTTCAAGTCCCGACGAGGGCACTGCACATTTCTTCAAGCTCCTGCTTCAAAAATATACCTAATAATTCTACAGTTTGGCCCGAACTAAAAAAGAAGTTGATGGACGATGATTCTTCGCCACCAGGATTTGGCGATTGGGTCTCATAATCCCCAGTCGCCCTTTAGGAAGGGAAGTATATAAGGTATTTCTCCCGCCTTTTTAGCATGCCTTCGTGGTGTAATGGTCAGTACACTCGGCGCGTATTCGAAAGCTCCAAGGTTCGATTCCCGACGAGGGCACTGGTCATTTTTCACATCTCCTGCTATCAAAAAAAACCTAATGTCTGTACAGATTCTTCGTCAGAACCATGAGATTTCGTGGTTTTATCTCTTTACATAGCATTTTTCTGTTGTAAATATTTGATAAAAAATTAAATTTCTTTATTTTAGTTGTGTTTCAATGTTATATAGATAAAAAATAAGAAGTAGTAGAAGTTCTCATGAGGAATTAATTTTGCGACAAATGGTTGTGCGACTTCCACTTACTAATGCAAGGGCCTAGCTATATTTAGCAAAATTTTATACTCGTTATATGAAATAAAACATAAATTAATACCACTATCCGGATATTCGAAAAATCAGGATAATAAGGATGACTTTTATATATCGGAATATGTCTTAAAAGGAATTCTTCGAATTTTTGAGCTTTTACATTATGGCATTTGTTATCCCCGCGACCTGGAAGACGTTAAATTTTACCATTCGACGTGACATAAGACGTCTAATTTGTTTTTAAACCTATAACCGAAGTCGCTTAAAATACAAGGGTTTTAAAAGCAATGCGTTCTAAATAATTTATATATTTTTGTTTTCTAATTATGTATTTAGGTGACAGAATTTATAATATAGGCAACTGAAAATTCTTGTAATCGTTTGAATCATTGTTGCAATTAATAAAAGGTATTTTAACAACATTTAGTAGATACCTCGGTACAAAATAATTATTTTATTTATTTATGTAGGCCTTAAAATTAGATGCGTTATCTTATTTTTACTGTACTAAAATTAAATATGGAAATAATTTTTATTTCCCTTATAACGTTGCGCCCCTCTAACTAGCACGCAACCTAGAGGTGACTGTGAAAGCTTGTATAAACCACAGAGTCTTATAAAGGGTTTAAGTCCCTTTTTATTCAACGCAATAAATTACAATGGCGTCCTCTTGACGCTTACAGACTGTGCCCACTAGGCAGTCAAATAAAAACAATAACCTGAAAAAGAAAGTAAAGACAAGCTTCTAACTACGAGGCTCTCTAAAATAACTAACTCACCGCGTTTTACAAATGCCGCAGCTAATTCAGCAGACTTGAAGCTCACTGGAACAATTGCAACTACTTCCCGCCAAGCACATAGGCCGCAACGCGGGGTTCTTCAATTCTCGATTTCTACCTCCGGGCTCGTTAAGTAAGAATAACTCTCTCACCGAACTCGTTTCCTTCTATTTAAATCATACTACTTCCGCTGATAATTTGAATGCTTGCGCGTTCTACTCAAATTTACATATTCTGGCATTGGCAGTTCCAGGGAAAAGTAAGGCTTGACAGGAAAGACAGTTTTAACTTAAAATAAATGTTAGTTAAAATAAATATAAACCCTACATTTGCCGCTGCCAGAATTTGGAAAACTTGGAAGCAGGTCCTACAAACGACCTGTTGTAAGTTTATCTAATTCTGAACTAACTGGCGAAAGCCTCGTTTACACAAAAAAAAATCTTATGTAACAATTATATACTAAAATTCTTTTGCTCGTTACAAAGCTTTCTTCTTACAGCAACTTTTCCTGGACTTCATCAATCAATCTTGGTCTTTCCTTCCAGCATCTGGAAGGAATAAGTATCAGTATCTTTCTACATACATTATAATTTACACTTTCTTGACACAATAAATTTTTGTTTTTAAACGATTCGTTTTTCTTAGTTATTGCTTAATTCACATTCATTCAATTTTTCAAGCATTAATTTAACTTTACCCTGGCTCTCCACCGTGTGTGGTGTCAAACGGGAATATTCGTGTTTTAGTCTTACAACACTTCCCCTAACCACCATGATTTGTTAGAATTTAACAACCAAATAGACACACCTTACTCGACATTCTACAACTCAATGAGCTACTTTAATAGTCTTAAAAATTCAAATGTAGGTGGAGAACCCTACAAAACACATTCATTCTAGCTTCCCCCTCATTCATCTTTAAACATGCAGGCTTTCGCTCTAAAGCATGACTTTATCTACAATTTACTACTTAAATTTTGACTTCATTGCTTTTAAGCATTCACTTTTAGCATCTACAATTTTATGCTTCTACACTAAATTCTACTTTTACATAACCTTCAAGTATTTACATACATTTACAAATTTTTAATACATATGCTTTTTACAATTTACCATAAAATGAATAAGAGAAAATAAATTTTTACTTTACTCATTCTTCGCCAAGCTGGCGGCACTGAAACTAAAATTCTTATTAATACAAGAATACGAAGTTATTTTTATCTTCGGCCAAATTTTGGCTTTAACATAACAGAATTAGTCTTTCGACCAACAGAAAATGCTTGTTTTTAGCTTTTACACTTAAAGAAAATAATACTTTTGCCTTAGCTAAATAAAGTAAAACAAAACTAAGTCTCAACCGAGACATATTGACTTTCGTCAAAACATAGAACTTCGTACTTATGCATAACATTTCGGAACAAAACAGAAAGAAAAACTAGCGGGCAAGCCCGCCAGCTGAGCGGGCTGAAGCCCGCTTTTCATTGTTCAATGTTCATGAGTTTCCATTGTAATTTCGCCGTTATTCGAAAGTTGAACCGAACTACCAGTGTTCAGCAATTTTGAGCAGTCTGCGTCCGCTTTGTTCACCTATGTATGGAGAAGATACTGCATAAACGATACACATGCGTAAAAGCAAGAAAACACCCATGGAGCCAGCCCGTTCGCCAGGATCGAAATTTGGACCGAACTACCAGTGTTCATCGGTTTTGAGCTGGCTGCGCCCGCTTTATTCACATATGCATCCAGAAGACACTGCATACACGATACACATGCAGAAAATCACGAAAAGACCCATGCAGCCAGCCCGAAACATGGACCGAACTACCAGTGTTCAGCGGATTTGAGCGGGCTGCGCCCGCTTTATTTACGTATCCGTCTATTAGATACTGCATGCACAATACACATGCCTAAAATCACAAAACACCCATGCAGCCAGCCCTTTCGCGGGTATTCGAAAGTTAGACCGAACTACCAGAGTTCAGCGCTTTCGCTCGGGCTGCGCCCGCTTTATTCACGTAGGCTTCCAGAAGATTCTGCATACAGGATACACATGTGTAAAATCACGAAAACACCCATTATTCGCGTATACGTCCAGAAAATACTGCATACATGATAAATCACAAAAACACCCATGCAGCCAGCCCGATCGCCTTTATTCGAAAGCTGGACCGAACTACCAATGTTTAGCAGTTTGCGCGGGCTGCGCCCGCTTTATTTACGTATGCATCCACAATATAATGCATACACGTTACACATACGGAAGATTACGAAAGCACCTATGGAGCCAGCCCGTTCGCCGAGATTCGAAAATTGGACTGAACTACCAGTGTTCAGCGATTTTACAGCTCAGGCTTTTTGCCAAGTGTAATCGCAAAAATTTTCGGGTATTATATTCAAACAGTAGATTCGTTATTAAAATTCCTTTTGATAAACTTTAACATAATCGCACACAAAGGTGCATCAATATATATATTAATGTAAGTAATCAATCATAATTATTTATAATAAGAAAACTTTCCATATACCATATCCGAGCAACAGAAATTCAATTTAAAACCCTGAACGAAAAAAAATTTAATCAGAATTTAAATAAATAGTTTAATTATTATTTTTTTGCAATTAAAATTTCTTAATTAAAATTTAATTTAATATTAGCTTTATGCGAACAGAGACATTATATTAATGCATTTATATATAATAACAAAAGCAGTGAATGATTACGTAGCTCAGTAACACAAATGAGCACGCTGATTTAAGCTATTAGACATATTAATTTGTATTACTCAAAGTTGCTTTTCTTATTCAGATCCAAAAATCACGAATTATTCGAAAAATGCACAAAAAATACGTATCTCGGCAACCGACAGTCCGATCGGCTCGCAATTTACAATCTTATAATTGCCAAATTTTGAAAAGAGGTTTGGTCTTTGTTCCAGACAGATTGGCAAATTAGAAGGCGTTAACTAAGCAACTTTCTCCCCGGGTGTTTTCTTGCAACGTCCCCGTTGCTCTTTCTTTTGCGTCCTCTACATGCTGGCCTCTTGACGGAGTAATCGTCTGGTTGTTGGCCTTTGCGTTTCTGCCTGGGACGGCTGGTCTTGACGTCCTCCGGTCTGGAGTCCTTCTTGAATTTCTTCTGTTCCTCGTACTTCTGTGCCTCCTGTTGGCGTTTCAGTTTCCGGAACGGCGGCCTTGCTGGCACCTGACTCTGTGGCCGTGTGCGCGTTCTCCTTGATGTGTAATTTCTCCTGCCATCTTTTGTAGGTGGTGTTTTCGTCTTTATTACGGTTTCTTTACCCGGTTCATCTGTATTTTTGTTTTTCTTAAACGCCGGAGTTTGAAAATCATTTTTTCTTTTTGATACCGACGTCCGGGTTGTAGAAGTGCTAGGTCTCTCTTCAGTTCTTTGTTTCTTGGGTGGTGGAATAGTTGTTGCAGTCTCTGGCCCTTCTATTTCGTTTAGACTTGAGTCCTGCAAGAAACTTTTAAGGATTTCAAAATCATTTGGATTATAGTATTTTTTCACCTGGTCGGGACTTGCTTTACAGATTTCCCCCTCTCTCGTTTTTAAGATATAAGACTACTCCTTTGATTTCCTGAATTACATAGGGGCCTTCAAACTTTGGAGCTAGCTTTGCCATAAAATTGTCTGGGGCACTTGATAAAGAAAATTTCCGTTTCAATACTTTATCCCCAACTTTAAAATCTGCTTCACGGTGTTTTCTATCATAATATAACTTCTGTCTATTTCTTGCCGTATCCGAGGTTTTAAGCGCCTGATCAATCAACTTTTGCACGTCTTGTTGTCTAAATTCCTGCTCTCTTTGTTGCACAAAGAATAATTTATCTAAAGGCGTAATTAACTTTCTGCCTAAAAATAATTCTGCTGGAGTTTTTCCCGTAGTATCATGATGTGCCGTTCTTAAAGCATAAGCTAATTCATTTATGTAGCCATCCCAGCGCTTGTGATGTGTGCTAACGTAACTGCGAATTATTTTTACAATGTTTTTATTAACTCTTTCTGCTATGTTAGCCTGTGGTCTATACGGAACCATTCTGATATGGCGTATACCAAGTCCATTGCATATGTTTTCAAATATTTGACTAATGAACTGTTTTCCTTTATCGCTAATGACTTTTATCGGTGCACCGTATTTTAAAATGTATCTGTGTAAGAATGCATCTGCGACTGTTTTGGCTGACGCGCGTTTAAGTGGAACAATTTCTATCCATTTTGAAAAATGATCTACTATTACTAAAAGAAAACGATTTTTATTTAACTCGCTCTGGGGGAAGGGACCAAGGAGATCTATGCCTAAAATTTCATTCGGAAATGTAGCGCGAATGCTATTTAAGTACCCGGCCGGGCTGTAATTAATATCATTTATTAACTGACATTGATTGCAGGACCTGACATACGCCGTTACTATTTTGTATAATTGCGGGAAATATACCGCCTCGCGTACCCTTTTTATAGTCTTTCTGACCCCGAGGTGGCCCGCTGTTTTTTTCTCGTGCAACTCCTTCAAAATGCTTAATCGAAGCGAGGCTGGGATGACTGGCTTATACTCAAGATTTTCGTTTGTTGTTTTCGTATAGAATAATAAATTATATATTATTTCATAGTTTTTTGCTCTATTTCTTATCGCATCGATATCTGTATGCTCAAAGCTTTCGGGGTCTTTCAAATAAGCATAGATATTTCCAAATTCAGGATCAGCTTTCAGTTCAGTAATAACCGTATCTCTAGAATCTAAAATTTTTGAAGTCAACACAGCGCATTTAAGTTCATTACCTTCATCGTCCAGTTTTATACGAGAAAGTGCGTCAGCTACATTGTTTTCCTTACCCGGTTTATATTTTATTGTGATATTATATTCTTGGAGTTTTAAAGCCCATCTTATTAACCTGGGCGTTAGGTTTTTTCCCGAGTAAAGTCTACCAACAGCCGCATGATCTGGCGATTTGCCGAAATAAACTCGAAATTTGTGTACAGCCATTAATACGGCTAATGTTTCTCTTTCTGTAGCTGTATAATTCCTTTGTGTTTGAGTCAATGTTTTACTAAAAAATGCCAGCGGATGGTTATTTTGCATAAGAATCGCACCCACCGCATAGTCTGATGCATCTGCCGCAATTTCCAGGTTTTCGTTCCCCTCAGGGAATTTTAAAACAGGGGCATTAATAAGCGCTTCTTTTAATCTTTCAAAAGCTGTGTTAGCTTCAGCTGTCCACGTAAATTTACTCTTTTTTCTTTTGATTACTAAGAGTGCTTCAACAATATTAGCGAAATCTTTTATGAAAGATCGATAGTAAGAACATAGTCCAAGGAAAGACGAAAGTTTCTTGGCGGTGTTGGGCGGTGGGAAATTCTTAATAGCTTTTATTTTTGAATCTTGCGTTTCTATACCCTTTTGCGAAATTTTATAACCGAGATATTTAAGTTCTTTAGTTGCGAACTTGCATTTTGAGGCGTTAATTGTAAGACCGGCCTCTTTTAATAATTTAAAAACTTGTTCGAGGTCATTAATGTGTTGTTCCAACGTACTACTCGTTATAATTATATCATCTAGATAAATTAAAGTTGATTTTCCTAGTACAGGCTTTAGAACAATGTCCATAGCTCTCTGGAATGTTGATGGGGCCCCACACAACCCAAAAGGCATGCGTAAAAATGCCCGATTTTGTTATAAACGCGGTTTT
This sequence comes from Stegodyphus dumicola, assembly GCF_044657685.1. Classification (NCBI taxonomy): domain Eukaryota; kingdom Metazoa; phylum Arthropoda; class Arachnida; order Araneae; family Eresidae; genus Stegodyphus; species Stegodyphus dumicola. The sequence goes on along the minus strand of NC_140772.1, from coordinate 183,640,856 downwards.
ATGTATATCTTCGGGTCTCATAGCTATTTGATAGTAGCCAGACGTTAAGTCCAAAGTAGACATATATCTCGTCGATTTGATCTGTCTAATGATCTCGTCTATAACCGGCAAAGGGTAAACTGGAAATTTAGTTATGCTATTTAGTTTTCTATAGTCGATAGCAAACCTCCAAGCCCTTTTATCCGAAGGAGGAAACTCGTTCTTTTTCCTACATAGTACGACTGGACTCGCGTACTCACTATTTATGGGCGTTATTATTTTATTCTTTAACATCTCCTGAATGTGTTCTTCGATGATTAAGTCTTTTTGTTTATCATAGCGATACGGTTTAGTCCTACAAGGTTTTTCGGCATTTAATTGAATCTTGTGAGTCACGATCTGACAGTTTCCCGGTTTTTCTGCAAACAAATGAGAAAAATTACTCACCACTTGCTGTATTGCTTTACTTTCCTGGTCATTCAAATGGCTAAGGTCCAATTCAGGTGTCTCCACCGGTTCCACCACCCTCTGGTCCATCTCCAGCACCACGGAACTATCTTGAAAATTTAATTTGGCCCTCGCGGCCCTTAAATGTCCATACCTAAAATAAGAGAGTGTTGGAGGTCTTTCACCACAAAAATTAATACTTTGAGATTTTCCTCTTTTATCTGTAAGTTTAATGATACTTTCCCGATACAGTGACATGTTTTTCCTTGCGCCGCTATCATTTCCGTATTTCTGGTTTTAAAGAGTAGTATCCTATAAAAATTCTTTTTGAAGAACTTTTCACTCATGAAATTTCCTTCTGCTCCTGTATCGATGAGGGCTTCTACTGGTACATCGCCAACCAGGACTTGTATAATTGGTAGCTGTGAGTTTTTTACGATGACTGTATTTAGATGTCTATTTGAGGGTTTTTCTAAAACTTCCGGGGTCTGGACCCTCCCTTTCACAGGCCCCTCTAGTCGTTTAAAGCTTTCCTTTCAATCTGTGTCTTCTGGGTACGCGGATGCTTATTTTCAAATTTTCTTTTTGGGCCTTGACCTTCGAGTTTCGATGCGTTAGCTTGATAGTTCTTTCCCCCATATGAGCGATTTCCATTTCTTGTTTCCTCCTTCCTTCTGGTACTTTGAGAATATGTTTCCCCTCTCGCTCTTTCCGCTATTCTGCGATTTTGAAATTTCACCGCCAATTCGAAAAGTTCCTGCAATGTGGTTGGGTTTCTAATTTCAAAGTAGTCTTGGACAGCGGGTAACAATCTTGGTAATATTATTTCAATTATCTCCGCATCGGGTTTTTTCCCATACAGCATGTCCGTTAGCTTGATTTTTCGTAAAATAAAGTCCGTCAATTGTGCTGTATCCCGTTGATAAAAACTATATAGCTCGGCTTCCAGCCGTGCGCGATCTTTCACTATGGGGAAGGCCTTTACTAACGATTTTTTGAAATTTTCAAATGTATACGTCGGGCTTCCAAATTCACCTAGAAGAAATTTGCCTATATTTTTCCACCATAGCGCGGCCTGTCCTCTTAGTGCTGATGTGGCAATAGCAACTTTTTGTCTTTCAGGCACAGGATAGAGCTGAAAGTGGTTTTCTATACCTTCTAAAAATACGGACACCGAATTTTTTCCGTCGAAATAGACGTTTGGCTTGATTGATGCTCTCAAAGTCTGGACCAGGTATCCAAATCCTTCTAACTGAGTTGTCATTTCTTGGTGTTGTCCAGCGGCTTCCATCCAGTTTTCGGCCATTTCGGTTCGATAAGTGTTCGGGCGCCAATATAACGTTGCGCGCCTCTAACTAGCACGCAACCTAGAGGTGACTGTGAAAGCTTGTATAAACCACAGAGTCTTATAAAGGGTTTAAGTCCCTTTTTATTCAACGTAATAAATTACAATGGCGTCCTCTTGACGCTTACAGACTGTGCCCACTAGGCAGTCAAATAAAAACAATAACCTGAAAAAGAAAGTAAAGACAAGCTTCTAACTACGAGGCTCTCTAAAATAACTAACTCACCGCGTTTTACAAATGCCGCAGCTAATTCAGCAGACTTGAAGCTCATTGGAACAATTGCAACTACTTCCCGCCAAGCACATAGGCCGCAACGCGGGGTTCTTCAATTCTCGATTTCTACCTCCGCGCTCGCTAAGTAAGAATAACTCTCTCACCGAACTCGTTTCCTTCTATTTAAATCATACTACTTCCGCTGATAATTTGAATGCTTGCGCGTTCTACTCAAATTTACATATTCTGGCATTGGCAGTTCCAGGGGAAAGTAAGGCTTGACAGGAAAGATAGTTTAAACTTAAAATAAATGTTAGTTAAAATAAATATAAACCCTACACTCTAAAACAGAATTTATAAGCTATAGAGAAGCTTAGCTTTTGTGGAAGTACGAAACGTGAAAAACTATCTATGACTTCATCGGGGTTTGAATCACGGATCTTCCATTTTCTACCTGGGCGTACTAACCACTCACATCACGAAAGCACGCACAGGGCGAAGCGATGCTTCCTATCATTTTCTCCCATTTTAAGGACGACATAAGCCTCAGTCGCAGTCGCCCAAACCGAGGTTGTGACGAATTATTGTCCACTGTGCTTAATATAAAGCGTCATTGTACAGACTATTAAGTATTATAGGATCATCACACATGAAAAGTCAAGTATTCGAACCACAAATCTTCCACTTGTTAGCTAGACTGCTAATCACTACACCACACCGTAGTGACGGAAAATACTATAATTATTCAGTTCAGCTACAATTAAACTGCAGTCTTTTATTTTAATTGGAATAAGCAATAAGATAGTAAAGTTACACACAAAACACACTATTCAGAAGCTGTATACAGTGCTGTTAATACTCTTCCAAAAATATTTATATATTTGTTAGGTTACATATTGTCGAACATAGACCAATCCACATGTCGCGTACATTCCTCGAAATTTACATTCCTCGATGTATTTTTAATAGCATCTTAAAAATATATGCATCGCTCTGTATTACAGCATTTTTACTATTTAAATCAACAAAAATATGAAAAAGTTTATGTAATCTTATACTCGTATTTAGAAAGAAGGAAAAACGATATGTTAGGAGTGGAAGTTTCCATTTACTACGATTCAGATAATTAAATTGCAGTTGTATAAGGTTTGGTGTACTCGATTATGGCAAAGCATATAAGAGATATCTGCTTAAAGAGGAGATGCCTTCATGGAGGATTTCTTAAGGAAAACTGGCTCGTATACACGTTACACATGGGGAAAACCATGAAAACGCCCAAGCGACCAGCCCCTTTGCCTGATTCCAAATTCGTACCGAACCACCAGCGTTCGGCCGCTGGCGGGCCTTTTATCCGTATAGGAACATGAAAAATGTTCAGTGATTGAACCAGAACATGAAAACCGGGATTCGAACTCCCAACCTCCCGAATATGTGTCGAGCATGTTTCTAGTTACCCCAGGTAGGCATGCGTAAAAGAGGAAGAAAAAATAGAACAGAACTTAAAATGTACTACTATAGTCTTACTTTGCGAAAGGGAGCCTCCAAATAGCGAAGAAGATTTCGCCGCCGATAATGGCTGGCTGACGGAAGTTTTCAGTAAATAACCCAGGGATAAATAGAGAGACGGACTTTACACGATTTAGAAGACTCTCTTCTTGTAAAGAATATATTACTAGAGAACGGAGAAAAATGCCTGTTCAGCGACTTTGCCACTCTGCCGCTGGAAGGCCGCAGTTACATAAGGAAACCTATATTTATGAATATAATGTTGCTGCTTTGGACCTCAAGATTAAAATTGCCAAAACACTATTCTAAATCTATGTTAATTGAATCTTAAAATAAAAGGGGGTAAAATTTAAGGGTTTAAAAAAAGTTTCCTTTCTGCGCTTTCCCCCCCCCCAGGATTCGAATAACAGTAAATTTTCCCATTCTTCTGCTTTTTCTTCACTCTTCCCTTAAATATTAATAAAGGAAGGATTGGGAAGACGCCAAGAACAAATAACTTCACCTCTTTTTTGAAAAAGAAAATATGGATTTAAAATTAGAAGGTGCCAGAATTAGAAAGTTAGTTAAAAATACTATGCGGAGAACTTAATATTATGCAGAAGTTAAAAATACTATGCAGAAGCGAGAAACTAGTGGTTCTTTTTGCTAGGAAGAACTTCCGTAAGTCGATAACCGATTGGCCCAAATTTTTAAGTTATCACAAATCCCGCGTGAAAGCACTATTTATACAACCTTATGACTCTTGTTTCGATGCAAAAGAGCATGTTAGATCAGTGTTTCTCAAAGTGAACAATACTGCTACATTCGGAGGAAGGTATCTGAAATACTCAGGGAAGCGCTAGGAATGAAAGGCCCTTTTAAGTTTCAAAGGGGTAGCAGCACTGACAGTAATTTTATACTTTAATAAGATAGTACATGATTTATTCAATATTTTAATGCATTTTATTCAGCGACGAAAGGGCATCCCATTCAGCCAATTTTGCTTAGATTTTCCAACCTCGACGCTGATACGCTTTCTCAAATACATGAAGGATTTACATCTGCTGACTCGACGCTGATACGCTTTCTCAAATACATGAAGGATTTACATCTGCTGAACAGAGTCGAAATTGATTCTCTGTCCGTCTTATATAGCTTTTTCTCAGCCGTCGAGAAATCTCTAGTACCTCCCATTTCTCGAAATTTCTGGAAGGCATATACGGTTAAAGTTGCATATAAGGACCGGGTGCGGTTACAAGGAGACCACTGGGTAAGCAGCTGTGCCGCCATGAAGATTTTCAGCTTTATTGCTCACTCAGTGGGACCACGTTTATTTAAATTTTATATTACAATAAAAATTTTATTTTGATGTATGCATAATTTTAACATATACTTGACATACATTGACAGAATTCGTATAAATATTAACAGAAATTTTGACGGTTCGTACACAGAATATAGAATGCATAATGTAGAATACAAATAAAGTGTTAGATACAAAATTTTGGTCATATACATAATAAATAATATTGGATTTTGATGATTTGTTGACATGTAATAATAGTTCACAATGGATAAATAGTTCGTAATTCATAAATAGTTCCCTATTCATAAATAGTTCACTATTCATTAAAGTTCACAGTTCATAAGTCTGTTAAAGTTTATTTATCTGTTGAAGTTAATAGTTAGTCTGAAGTAAGTTATGATAAAGCTCTGACAAAGTTTATAGTTAGTTTGGAGTAAGTTTCATTTTCCTTAATTGAAGCTGTTCTGCCTTGAAGTGATGCTAATTATGTCGAAATAATGCTGATGTGGAATTGTGATGCCTTAATTTATGCTCCCTTTAGATCAGGCCACTGGTGGTCCACGGCCACTGGTGGCACGTGAAAACCTATTATGGAATATGGATTATACTTTTTTTTTTTAACTTTTAGCGAAATTCCTTCTGAATTTAGCGAATTTTTAGTTACTTTTGCAGGTGTATTTAGCGATATTTGAAAGTGAGATTTGGCATCCATAGATATGCTGCTGTTATCAATAATAGGGAGAATTGGAATTCTTATTCCTTTAGAATTTCAAACATATACTGTTGTAGACGTTAATAACACAGTTTTTCTCCGTGTCAGTAGGCAATTTGATGGATTTTTGAGAACCACCTGCATTCTTGTTTATAATTGCATCACTGGAAGTTTCCGTTTTTTTTTTTGTCTAACTGTTGATCGATGGCGCCATTGCTGAGTAAGCTATGATTATTATGTTTACAATAATTAAAAATTGGCGGCATAACACTTTCAATTCATTGATATTGCTTTGCGCTTGCCGATTTGTTCTTGCTTTTTGTGAAGTTCCTTTTCGGTGATATGGAAATGTAAAGCTTTCTGTACAAGAAGGAAAGATTATTATACTTTTCATATAATTTTTCAATGTGAACGAAATACGTGTAGTTTGATGATTATTATTTGTATAAATGTATTTACCTTTTCTTTAACCCCCTGACTGCTCAATTTGTGGACCGAAATCGCTTCCAAAATTGCGGGCTTTTTTTTTCATATTTTAAATCTATATACATAAATAAATATAGGAGAATTGAAAAAATATTTTTTATATAGATTTTTATCATGAGAAACTAAGTTGCCAGAAAAACCAGTTTCAGACGTTATTACAAAAAAAAATCTTTTTTTAAATAAATTTCAGTCGAATTACAGTTAATTTCTATTTATTGCATAATATAAAAAAGTAAAATGTATAAAATTTAAATATAAAGCTCTGAGGAAAAATACCTTAAAAATGCAGTTTAGTATGATAGAGTTCAAACGTCACAGTCTTTGCACCAGATTCAATAAATGTAATTAATAATCAATCTAATTATTAATTTAATCAATAATTCAATAATTTAATTAAATAATCAAGATAATCGCTGAACGTTTTCTAGCAGCTATTTCTGTAAGAAGAAAGCGGCAAAAAGTGAAGTTTGAGCGCTAATACCACGTGCCTTCAAATGCCCCAATTTAGTGAACAACTAACAATATCTGTTGGCCAAAACGTTAACTAAACACCTAATACTTATATAATTTATTTCAATGGTTAAACGGGGAAAAAAACAGAATAGACACCTCAATAAAGGAAGAGAAGCATATGCCCGCTACATTTTGAGTTGCCCATGCAAATCGCGGGATGATCAGCCAGAGGATTAATTCATATTAGTCGTCTGCCAAATATAAAATCATATATGAAGTGGTCCGTGAAGTTCTAAGGGTAGACGACCGCTGCTTTAGATTATCACAATTTTCTGTGAGACATTCCAATAAATTTTGAAGTTTATTGCGGAGAAGTTTACTTCTGAGTAGTTGTTTGAATTATCCTTGGGCATTTTCACTTGTGAAAGGATGGAAGTGGAGGTCTTCAGTGATTGTACATTCAAACAGGTAATGGCCTATTGTTCCTGTTAATCCACATATGCAGTTGTCTGTATGATACAAGCCGAAACGAAAAATATATGAAATGAAGAGTCCATGTGCTGTTAGAAGATATGTTATTGCATTATTTGTTGTAACTAAATTACAGCAGTTACATATAGGAATGCGGTTATAGTTACATATAGGAGTGCTATTACAGTTACATATAGGAATTAATTACAGTACCAATAACAGTTATACAGGGACCAGGAAACAATGTCAAATTTCTCGCCAAATTTGGTCACAAAAATAAGTCGCCAAACTAATGACCAGCTTGGTGACATACATCTCTCCAGTTTATCAAGATAGTCATTTTTCCTTAATGTTAAATAGACGTGACCCTGTAATCTTATTTTTTCGGCAGAGCAGCGTTCTCTTCAGGCTTTTTATGCTACCTAATGCAAAAGATATTACAGTGTCACATATTACAGTGTCATATATAATTTCACTAACATTACTTAAATATATACAAAATTCGTAACAATATGAATTCCTTAACTGGGTTCATTTATGATTAGAAATTTCAGGTTCTGTAAATATTAACATCAAATGGAATATTCTTTCAAATTAAAACGAAATCTCGTATTGTCTTTCTAAACGATTCCAAATACAATAGATCGCTAAGAGAATGCTGTGGGATTTCTGACGTGAAATTACTTGTTTTCGTATGTGAGGTCGCATAAATTAAACGTAAAGGAAATTGTTGATTTACAATGCAGTACCTAATCTAAAAGAAAGAATCTGCCATACTTATTGTCAAATTGATCCTACCGTGTTGCATTTTTAATAAGGAACGCATTTATATATAAATGTTGTATTTTTTGTACTGAAGAAGTCAAGATAAATTTAAGATGTTATATAAGTAAAATTGATTACTGTAACACAAACGTAAAAAATGTGCAACACAATATTAGTTGGAAGATGACACAAAAGTAAAAACGTTAAACATGCTCTTTCAAATGTACTGGCAACTTCTAGTGACATTTAAGAATCTTGATATGCTTGGACTAGGAACCCAACCGTCAAATGAAACTCCAGTCATTATTACTAAAGCCAATTAAAATCTTTGCAAATGAATAGGGACCGGCGAAACCTCATCGTTGCATTACGGGTACACACAAAAAAATCGGACGGTAGCGACATAAACATCCCCCCCCCTTTTAAAGAATACGACTGAGTTACTCGTTGACCCTCAACAGTGTCACGTGCTTCAACATCCCTTTTTGCGTAGCTGCTAGACCTCTGCTGAGTTTCAGAACAGACCATTTTTTAAATGCCTTGATCCCCTTGCCACAACCACTTCCTCGCAGAAGTTTTTTCGATTAATTTATGGCCACACTATCTATCTAAATATCATGACGAGTCGCATCTGGATGGTATATTAAATGAGATGAAATACACTTTTTTAAATCGAAATGCCGTAGCTTTTTTTTTTCCACCTCTAGAGTCGTTAAATGCACGGATACGATTACTGTCAAAACGAGACATAATTTGGAACTTAAACCCAAAGATAGAGACTTTTTTTTTTTTTTTTTTTTTAATTAGAAAAAAAACAATATAATAAAAATAGAACAGCGCTATTTTAAGATGTTAATTTTTATTGTTGGTTTATCAAGGCGTTTTCTAATCACGCTTTTACCTATGAATAACGCAGGAAAATGTATGCAGAATTTTTTCGATGCAAGTTTTCATCTGTTAAACAGCAAATTATCCTCGTATAATTAATTATATTACTCTTTATTAATTCGTAAAATTAATGCGGGACAATGTTTTTCGAAAGTAGGCAAGAGCTTAAATATTTGTTAGTTATTGACATCATTGACGGTAAACTTGTGAATAAAAAAAATTAATTATTCCAATTGTAGGATTATCATTTGTAAGGGTTTATTTTTATTTCTTAATAGTTATTTTTTATTTTGGAGCAAACTTTCCTTTACTCTCTTGTTTCCCACCTACGATTCCTTATTAGAATGAGTTTTCAGGATCGCGTTTAATGTAAATGAGAGAAAAACAGTTTTTAAGTTGAAGTCTTCATCACTTGAGTAGAAGAGCTGTAGAGGTTCCCTGTAAAGCGTATTCTGTCTTCTGGCCACGTCGTTTCTTTTAAACTTAATCTTAACGACTTCTCGGCTACATTGTTACGTGCCTCCTAGTACTCACCAATGATCTTTAACCCTCTAACTGGCAAGGCCGTGTATATACGGCGTAGAATATTTTTTGTGATCTTTGTAAGAACGTATATATACGTGCAAATTAAAATATGTTAAAAGAAATTAAAGCAATACATTAAAAGCACACAAATCCAGGTATAAATACAGGAGAATTTTTACATTAAAATGAAGAAAATAATTTTTTCTTATAGTAGTAGTTTTGGAAAATTTGTGCTTTTTTAGCAAAAACCCTAGCCAGTCGGAGGGTGGTCAACTCTGCTAGTTATTTCTGTAAAGCTTCGACTGGTGTTAGTTTAGTTAGCATTGGATTAGTTTCTTACTTTCTATCTTAAGTTAAAGCCCAAGTGGAGGCTTACTGTAAGCTCGAAAAGGTTCTATCTGTGAATCTTCTTGAGTTGGAATAAAGGGTAATTTAACCTTTTTTGGAAATGTGCGTGAACTCTACGATACTTCGCTACACAAGTCATAAGTATTCTAGCCCTCATGGACTACTAAATTAGCTACAATATTACACATTCTATAACTTAAAGTTACTGAATGTTTTGAAAAAAAAAAGGATTGAAGCAAGTTTATTATTACTTAAACACCTGCAAAAACTCTGATTGTCTTATAAAAGCCATCTCTCTCCTTAACCAGTTCCTGCATTTTGCCGTATTCAGTTAAACAAGCAAACAAAGAAGACAAGATTATTTTTCGAATGAAAGATATGTTTTTCAGAACAGTATATTTTTAAACCAATTTTCAGTTTTTTTAATTTGCGAATTCTTTTTTCTGTGGAGCATTTAACTTATATATGGTGTTATATTTGTATTGCATATTTTTGGTCTCAATTCGTTTTTTTTTTTTTTTTTATTTTTTTTTTAATATTTATTAGTTATCAAGAACTAAGATAAGATAAAACAAACCCAGTAATTCTTTTTAAATGTCGGTGTGGTACGTAACTCTCCAAAATATTTGAAGATCTCCCTTTATGTTAAACCAGGATATTAACATTAATCAATCTTGAATTCTTTCTTTTGTCATATTTATGCGAAACTTCGTCCGAAAGGCATACTTTTGTTTAAATGTTTATTTAATTCCCATCAAAATCACTTTAATATTTTTACATTTCGCATGCGCTTTAACTCAAGAAATAGATGGAGTAAAAAGTTAGTAAATTATTGTATTGCATTTGTTTTAATGTTTCTAAGTTTGTCCTTTTTTTTAATGAATTTATTTGCAGAAAAATGCTAGTGAGATACATAATTTTATAAACAGGAACAAAATGCGTAAATAAGGATAATTTCTCATAACAGGATATATCTAGTCATTTAACTATATAAATTAGCAGTAAGGCATTATGTGGGATAAATCCTGTGCAATAATTAGGATAATAGATTTAGATGAAATAAAGAGAAAAATTTGGGAATGAAGGTGCATTTCCTCGATATATTGAAACATTTTGTGACAAATTAGCAATCTGATACAAACACTAACAATTTTGCTGCCGACAATTTACATTAATATGTTTCCTTCTTCCCAGAACAAGTCTGCACATGCGAAACAAATTCATAAATACGTATTATGTAGTTTTAAATAAGTGTTAATACTATATGTACTTTTAACTGAAAATTTATTTCTGTAAACTACATTTTAGCTAAACAGTCTATGTCATTAATATGAGATCAAGCTTTTCACTTAAGTAATCAACAATGAGTAACTTAAATAATTAAATATTTTCAACTGTTGTAAATTAATAATAATTCTTCATTTAAATAATTTTCAATATGGGAGTCAGGCTATTTTGTTTACATTATATTTCATACATGCAGATTTTTTCATTACGTTTCCACACTTTTGAAAGAGCGGATCGTTACACATCGAAGCTACTTGCCTGTTAGAGGAGATAATAAAATACGATGTAATGTAATTTTGAGAAATTATTCTTTCTCGTGTATCATACGTCTAGCAAAAACTGAAGATTGACTCAAGGATGAAATTCCTACTTGAAATTAAAACTGATGTCTCGAACGATATATACACATTCGACGCTTAGAGCCACCGCACCGAAGGCAGAATTCAGATGCGGCAACATTTGGGTGGCTTCGCGTGGCGGAATTTGGAAGCGATAGAGATTGCACCGAGCAGCAAAAAGCGAACTGTACCCGTCGACGTAGAGAACTCTGCGAAGCTACTGGCTAGGATCTGTATCTAGGCAGTCTCGGCCACGGGGGTATAAAATTTTTGAACTTAGTGGTTCTGAAAGTCCTGGGAAAGGTCACTTATTGGCCGGCCTCGGGGTCTGGCTGTTCTTAGCGGTTGGATCCGTAGCCGGAAGTGTTCCTCCCGGTTTGCTGGGTAACGGCCTTCTGCGACGGGCTAGCCCATGCGACTGGCAGGTAGCAATTGACGATCAGTGCTGCCTGGAGATTAAAGTATTTCCAGGTGGTGCGCCGCTCCTCTGGAGGGGTAATAGTAGATGTTGAGCCTCTACGATGTACCCCAAAGAGGGGGATGGACCTATAGTGTGATTGAGTTCACGGAATGGGGAATGCCCATAATGTTGTTGTTACCTTAACGAGATACTGAAGTAGATAAATACGTTTAATACAGTGTTGTTTAAATTCAATAAAAACGCTGTCAACATTACATAAAATCGTCATAAAGTATGCTGTATACTGCATATTAACAATGCATATTTCAAAGGAAGGGATTTTGTCATTTTAGCATAGGTATCAAAATATGATACAACAATGAAAAAAAGATTCCTGTTTCTGTTCCTTACAGTATTAAGAAGTGGTACAGAAATTTTTAAAAAGGCTTTTTCCATCAATAGCGCATCACTAGTTCTGCAAAAGAAAACTATTTTGCATAAAAAAATTGCAAAGCACCATATACAGCAGCGACACTGTGGTCATAATTTTACATGCATATTTCCGCTAATGTTCGGAAATACTTACTTTTAAAGTCATTTCAATTTTCATACTTGTATCATCATTCAATCGAAATATCTAAGAATATCAGAGACTAAATTATTCAAATGTTTCTCTAAATTTTCCAATTTTGTTGCCAAATATATTTTTAAATTCCTCAGTAATAATTGTATCCATTTTTTTTTCTTTCTAGAACCCATCATCTTACAAACAAGCAGTTATCCTGCCAATACAACTGCGAGTAACCAGCACAACGTGGGTCAGCAGTCGAATGAAACTCCAAACAATCGTGTGCTCACAACTCCTGCTACCAGCACCAACATCAAGTCCGAAACCACAACTGCCGTCACACAATCCCAGCCGGCTCGTCAGCGCACCCGGAGGAAACCGCGTGTTCTCTTTTCACAAGCTCAGGTATACGAACTGGAAAGGCGATTCAAACAACAACGGTATCTATCAGCCCCGGAGAGAGAACAACTGGCGAATGTTCTTAAATTAACTTCAACCCAAGTCAAGATCTGGTTTCAGAACCGGCGATATAAATCTAAAAGGCAACGCCAAGACAAAACTTTGGAGCTAACAGCTGCCAATCTTCACCAAGCACGGAGAGTGGCTGTACCTGTGTTAGTTCGAGATGGCAAACCGTGCCCTGCATACTCAGCAGTACCAACCGGTGGAACACCTGGTTACTATTCATCTCCTACAGCTGCATCTGTGGCTACCACTGTATCCTCATACCCGACATCCGTTGGACCTTATACACATTCACAAATGAACAACATCCAGCAAACAGGATCGAACGCTCCTGTCACAAATGGAGGAAGTGTTTATAACAATCTTCAACAAATGCATTCGTCCCCTGGACTTCCAGGATGGTAAATACCAAATGCCAAACTCCGTTCAAATCGAATATCTTCATTGCAGAAGTTCGTTGATGAAAGTCTGATTATTTACAAAATATAGGAAGTAGTAAATTTCACTGAATTCTTTACCAGATATCCATTGTTTTAGCTGAAATGCGTAGCATCAACAACCTTTACGCATCCTGCGCATTTCTTTTGTATGTTTGTATGATTTCTACTCAGGTGTTTTTAGAGGACTTCTATGAATGATACAAATGTTTAACATCTGTTTAGCGCACAGAAAAAATTACTAGTAGACAAATAGATATGTATCTACACCGTGGATAAGTCATTCAAACTGTTTCACTTCAGTTTCCGTAGTGCTGGTCACATACAAATGTTTGGATTTCATCATTAGTCGGTATTCATCATTTTGAAGTACAATTTGTGTAATGTACGGTACCGTGTAGTGCGTGTAAGAAAGTACTCTTGCATACAGAACAGTGATAAAAGCAGTACAAGTACCTGTTGAGTTGTAAGTGTGATCAAAGAAAGAAAAAAAACAAACTTCTTGAGCAATGCCTTATTCTAGAAATGAAATCACATTACAAAGGACTGTTAGATCTACTGTGAAAATTATTCACTAGCAAAACTGCTGCATACTTTTTATTCCAAAAGACAGATGTATGAAGGCGATGAACTTACTTATCGGAATTATTTCATTTTCCAGAATTATATGAATACAACCGTTTCATTTGATTAATCGGAATTATTTCATTTTCCAGAATTATATGAATACAACCGTTTCAGTTGATTAAATTAAAGAATGTAATTTACTTACATTCATCATGAATGTAGTATTAACTAATTTAACATAAATATTTAATAGCAAGAAATCTTACTTTTTAATAATTATTTAATTAAATTTTACAGATTGCATTTATTTTATCTTTCGGCAGTATCCGGCAGGAAGTATGTGAACTCATTTTTTTAAGTTACTATTTAATATAATGTGTATTGTTGCTAACCAAAGATATATGAAATTAATTTTAGCTAAAATTTTATTTTGCTTCGAGTCAGTTCTTTTGCCAAAGATTTTATTTTTATTCATTGTATATATTAATTAATAAAAAAGATAAAAAAGATTTATAAAATAATTTTTCATTTATGTATCATATTTATTTCTTTCTTTAAAATTTAGTTATAACTGGCGAACCTTTCGCTCTAAGCTTGCCAAAATTATGGAAAGCGGCTAAACATAAATCTGGTTTCTGGTTACCTCTCTTTCCTCTCTAAAACAAAAGGGAAACAATTTTCACATATGTATTTATATTTTTATACGATTCTGTCTTCTGTGCTGTTGTGCATGAGTGTGGTACTGCCAAATGCAAGTGAAATACCAAACTCAAGCATATGTGTAATAATAACAGCAATAATAATGAGAAAGTAATAAGAAAAAAAAAACAGATTTATTCTTAAAACTGTTTCATTATGAAGAACACTTTCATACAAGACATGCATTTAAAAACAGCTATTATAAGAGAAGCGGAAATAGAGATAATAAACGAAAAATCAGCAGTTTGCAGTAGAGAAATCAATATGCATAATGATAATTGCATTTAAAAGTATCCTCTTTTAAAAGTAATCTTGAATTGATTAGATCGTAATTATTTAGTTCAAGTAAAGTACGCAAGAGCTATCTGCCTATCTGCCTGAGTTTCATTCCAGTTTTGATCTAGGTAAGCTACAGGCGAGGATCCTTTTCCTTTTACCATCAAACTCTGGAGAGGGGTTTTTATACATCAACAGATTTCTAAATGCGCCCCTTCCGCAAAAACATCCGCCTTATCTAAAATTCAAACTTGGGCTCAACGGCGATTCAGTCAGCCTTCGCTAAATATATATTTGCGCGGTTAATTTTCAGTTGGGGAGGGGAGGAGTACCAAAAAGAAATACCTTAAATTTGATTCAGTACATATCAGTTAATTATTTGTCGTCGAATTCCAATAGAATAAAACTATAAATACTTTAGTATAGGCCGAAAACATCGCGGACGAAACACAGCGCAGAGAAAACAACGCAAGAGGAAAACATCGAAAAAACTATCGAGGGAGAAAAGAAAACGTAGCAGCTCCAAAAAATCGCAGCTTTAAAATATAACTATAAAATTTAATGGTGAAAAATAAAGCACCCACAAATTATTGCATGATGCATCATTATTACATTATTACAATATTGCATTATTGCATCGCGAACACTTGTTTTTACACTTTAAAAGTTTTAAATGCATGTTCGCATGTAATACAATATGTGAGTGCAAGAAGGAATGAGGAATATGTTTACCTCTTTATTTTCTATTTTTGAATAAATTAGAAAACTTTTTTTTGGAAAAAAAACAAGAAGGAAACTTAAGCATTCGAAATCGGAAAACATGCAGAATTTAAGGCAGCTACGTATAAGCCGTTAATAGAATTTTAAACTTATGTAGCTAAAATTGATTTAATTAACTCTTTTATTGCATTTTTAGTTTTGCATGTGTTTGAAAAAGATCAGAAAAAGGAAACTGAGTAACTAACTGCATGAGTTTGTCTAGATTAGAATCGTAAAATTAAATATCAGTTTGTCTGCGATGTTATCATCTCGTGATGATTTGTAGGTACTTAATTTTTAACCGTGATATTTTACACGACAAGTGTTTTAAAACTGTCAGTTTTTTGAACTGTTGTATTTTCTACGACGATGTTTTAAAACTGCGATGTTAAATAAATATATTTATATAGATAATAAATATAATAATATTTATATAAATACATATATTCGTATAGATAATAAATATAATAATATTTATATAAATACATATATTCATATACGACGCTGTTTTAGAACTGCTATGTTAAATAAATATATTCAATAGTTCGTCCAGGGAAATGAGCTGAAAATGAACTCAAATGGCGGTGGGGAAAGTAATTATTATCTTCACCAACGCTAGCATGTAATATGTAACACGCATGTCCTTTGGTTCGCCATCACTGACATAGTGAACGAATTTTATGAAGCCCAACCGTTATAGTGGTTACTGGCTCTGACTGGCGTACCAAAGGCCCGGTTTCGAATCCAGGAGAAGGCATGGATGTTTGCAGATGTATACTGTGTGTGCAGCCTGGGAACACTGTAAATGTGCGGCGAGCCGAAGGTCCTCTAGAGAGGTTGGTGGTAGGGAAGAGGGATGGAACGCCTCGGACCCACCTTCTTTCCAGGGTGCTTTCCATCAAAATTGAGGGCAGACATGAGCAAAGTCGTACTGTACCCTGTATGGTGCTCAAGGCTTTTGCCAACGACATGCCAATCTGGCACTCCTTGCCACGACGAATTTTATAGGCTTGTTCTGGTATTATTGCCAGACAAGTGAGATAAGTCACAACAACAGCAATGAATTTTATATCCAACTAACAAATCATGCCTTTTGTTCGAAAGAGAGAGTAACCAATTTCCAAGATTGCATTTGGAATCACTCTAATTGCAATAAAACTTTTAAAGTTGAAAACTTATTATGCTTTTGAAGTAAGATATTAATGTGAAACAACCGAAAATTATTTTATATTAATAATTTTTTAAATCATGTGTTCCTTATACGAAATTTACTTGTCAAAGAAATATTACTACTAGATGTCACTTTTCTAAATACAAAAGAAAAATTATAATGATCTCGGAAGGTAAAATTGTAGATAATGAAAGAAAGCTCAACGTATTATTCTAAGTAGTGATCTGCATGTATATGGTTACTATGCAAATTCTGTAGAATTCTGGATTTTTTTCATAAATACTATATGTGCAATGTTTATGTGTTAATAAAAGGCCAGTAGCTGTGCTACAGTTTGGTTTGTTGAGAATCTTGTTTGCAATATTTTTGTTTTTCTTTTTTAGGTATAAATAAAAAAAGTCAGAAAGATCTCATTGTTTTGTTATTTAAGAGTTTCCAATTTAAAAATTTTTTAAATTACACTAAATGAATGCACTAAAGCAAAAAATATTTCACTTCTCTTAGCAGGGAAATAGATTTTACTGAATCATATGGAGATTTTGCTGTGCTACTTGTATTTTTTTTCTTTGCAGTTATTACCTTAATGAATTCTAACATTCTCAGTTCAAAACAAAAATTTGAAATCATTCAACATAACAACTTTAAATGTTTGTTTAGAAAATTATTGATAATGTTCTAACATTTAGCGCATCCCGCAGCAGCAAAGTCCGGGGTTCGATGACCGGGCTGGGCAAGGTAGACTCAGCTTTTCATCCCTTGATTTCCATGCCTTGGGTCGATAAAATGAGTACCAAGTTCGCTTGGGGACTAAACACTGGGGGTCCTGTGATAAGCTGACCACTTGTTTAGGGCATGTGCTTACGCAACCCGGGACCCACGATCAAGAAAGCAGATTTCGGGTCACTGCTGGCCTTGGCCCACAAGGGCTGTTGCGCCACTGAGTTTAACAGTTTAGCTCTAACATTTTCTCCAGAAACAGTAAGTAATCGTGGTCTCTAGGGTCCAAGAACTCAGACCTGACAAATCTTTTATCGATTATCCAGTTCTCGCATATTAGGTTAATTGATTAAAACAAAGCACATTAAGGGTACATAAGGGTTGTATATACTACTTTAATTCATGGTGCATTGTAAAGTATGTCTGAAATGCTCTATTAGGGAGAGCCGCTGTACGACGTCAGCACCCTCCCACGGCTCTCCAAAAATCAAAACTCTCGCTTAGAAGAACAGAATTTGTTGTTATATTTCAAAGTAACTTATGTTTGATCAATATACTTTATTTGCAACTGTGGTTAGACCTTTGCGTGTGGTTATTTTCCTCACTATCCTAGTTTTTCTGAAAATATGACGTGTCATGTTTTGGCTGCTTTTGGTTTCATTTGCTTATTGCATAATATTCCCTTTTCCGTTTATTTTGTTATACAATACTCTATAAGCTGTTTTATATTGTGTTCATAATTTCCTCGCAACAATCCAATTAATTTTCAAGATGTTATATAAATTGTATTTGCAACTTTAATTTTGAGCTCCAGTTCATAAACAGTCCCAGGTTTTGCTTCCAGCAGCGCAACTGATTGAATACATGTAGTTGTCCCTGTGTAGAATGAATATGGGCCAGTTTCTATTACATTGTCCTTAACATCGGCATTACATCCCTTAGGAAAGCAATATTCAAATGTTTTTTTTTGTCATAATTGATTAAACAACCTATTTATATCACCACATGCACATAAATGTCATCTAAGAAAAGTTCAGTTTTTGTATCGATTAAGAATATCAACTAGACTCGATAAAAAAAAATTCCAAATAAGATTTTCACTCGGAATTTGCGAGTGTACGATTTTGCGCTAAATAATTTTAAATGTGCTTCCTAAACACTGAAGGTGAACTTAATTATACTTGAATGTTAACTTAAATTTTCCATACAAATAAACTGAATGATACTTGAATCCTTAACAAACATTTCCAGTTAAAATGTCTGACATATAAAACCAGCTAAACCTGAGTTTCACAATAAGCTGAAGGTGTAATATGCTTCCTTAAATAGTACACAGTAATTCTTTGAGCTTTTCTTCAAATTTTTTTCTTTGAATAAAATGTTAATAAAACATTTGAAACAGTCAACATAATTTTATCTTTATAATGAATTACGTAGAGTTATTTCGTATACTATAGAGCAGAAACTTCAAAATTCAGCTGCGGTATTTAAGTCTGCTACCACATTTTAATCGGGCACCACTAGACAGACTTTGAAGTATCTCAAGCTAGGAAATGGGAGAAATCAAGTGTATCCTCTCCGGGATTCGCACCATAGATCTTCTGACTTCTAACCAGACGTGTTACGAGATACACCATGAAACCACATACAAGGAGGCGATACTTCCTTATAACTATATTGTATTTATGGTACTAGGAGATAAGATCCTTTAAAAGACATTTTATATTATTTTTTGCATGATCATAATTTGTTAAAACTTCCTGTGATTAATATGCTATTTAATGATGTTTCCTCCTCTGACCCTATCGAACGTTTATGGACGAACTCAGTCTGTTCCAGAGCACTTCCGAAAACCATCTATCTATGCTTATGGAGATTTATGTCAAATGATCGATCTGGCGATTCCATGCACATAATGATCTATCCTTTAGAGGCTATTTCAGTAGACAAGCTTAGTATTTACATAATGAACTTAAAATTCGTACACTTTTAATCATAATAATCTGAATTTTTTTATTGAATAGTAAACATGAAAATTTGGATGTATATGTTTTCTGATATTAATAATTCTCTTTTTCCCTAACTGTTCTGCTTCCTGAAGTTTTAATATAGTTGGGTTATAATATGTCAGAAAACAGCATGAAATATGAATTACATGAATCCGTCTTTAAAAATGATGTTAGAAAAGTTGCATCTACTCTTAGGACGCATGATGTTGGTCAAAAGTCTAGCCGGAGAGCTAGTGAAGATAGTGACTGTTCTAAGTGTATTCTAACAACGCAAATATGCAGATGGTTTGTGAAAATTATCCACTTTGTGAGGTAAGTGGATTTAGAACAAAAATTCGTTTAATTTGTTGTTAAATTTTAAGAACAATGTTGTAATACAACATAGAATTCGATTTCATTTTAATAATAGTGTTAAGTGATTTAAGAACAATTTCTGTTTTTGAATTGATCAATTATGAGTGAACTTATAACTTTTAAAACAAAAAGAGCGGTCTTACGCAGGAGTGTTACTAATTATGTAAAGAAAATTGAAACTATTTTAACTGCATTAACACCTGGTCATTTCCTAATAGGAACGTCTTTAACTGCCATACCTGAACCAGACCTAAATTATAGTTCCTTCAGTCACATTGACAGATGGCATGTGAGACAGTTTATTTTTCAGCACTAAACTTAATATGTTTCACAAACTATAATCAATCAACAAATGGACTGTATTCCTACACTTTTATTAAATTACACTTGTCAGCGATGCAAAATAATTGATACAAAATAAGCGAGCCACTCTACATGGCTGTCACAAAACACAATTCTATCAATCAATTATCTTGTTGCCACACATAAAGTTCAAAACTAAAAGAAGAAAAACAAAAGGAATTTACGCTGTTTGCAACAATAAAATGAAGCAAACGATACTCACATAAACACTTAGTATAGGCATGTGTTACTGTTTTGAGGTGCAGAAAAAGTTTGTCATGAAGGACAACATTCTCTCTTAATTTTTATTATATCTGCACAGTATAGAAATAAAGCTGCTCGGTGCATTCTGTACATTATCGTGGATATTTTGTATATTCATATCTTACAATCGATTTCATGGTTGAACATACAAAGCACCTGCTCAACTTCCAAAAATAATGCACTTTTTTACACTAATAGGTTTGAATGAAATTTCAATAACGCGCATTAAGGAAAACTTCTATATATCGTTTCAAAATTTCCGTGTAGTGAGCTGTCATCTTATATATACACACACATAATTAAATGATACCTTCTCCCGCATTCACGGATAATTTCTTTGATGCACTGACTTCTTCATGGCAAAGAAAGATTAGAAGAGCTGTGAGAGAATGTCGGGACACATCTGCCTTTTAAATTTTCACACTAATTACTCTCGATTTCCAAATCCATAAGGACTGCAAAAAAGTTTTTCATAAAGTTGAAAGTTCCTAGAACAGTGAGTGCCATTATAAAACCATAAGCAGTTAGCAGCCATAGCTATAGCTCGTCAAAGTCCATTACGACTGAGTGCATCTACAAACGCTTACTTCGCCAAACCCAGACTTCGTAAAACCTTTTACATTCACCAAAAGCTGCAGTGTTCTTACTAGTTGTTAAGAGAAAGATCATGGCTCAATAGGAGATAACATTCTCCTTTTTTACTGTTCAATGTATGCCAATAATTAACTGGCTTGTACAACGATCTTCAACTGAAAATTTTGGTGACCGAGTTTTTGAGAATCAGAAGCTGAAGGGTCATATCACCTATCGTGTTAAATGTATATCAATTGCTTCTACCTGGGAAAACATTTCTCGTCGCATTTAATTCAGAAAACGTTATCTCGATGTTTCTATAAGACGACGCTTTCAAATTTCTTGCACGGTGAAATTACATTATGTACAACTTAAAATAACTATCAACTTCAAAACCCATGTTTTAATGTTGCTATCATACTTCGGCGCTCTTTTTCCAAACAGAAATAAAATCTTTTGCTTACTGGTTAGTTATTGTTACTGAATTTGATGAAAACCTGACAATTTATAACTGTAGGGAATTTTTCTAATTAGGAAAAGTAGTTCGCCATTCATCATTTTGAAAACCCTGCTGTGAAACACCTATGATTTGGTGACTAAACTTTATTCTCAAATTCATGCTTTCTTTCGATGTGAAATAGCTGTATAGAATTTTTTTATTCTGATGTGCTTGCATGTTTATGTAACAGCCTTCCTGAATCCCCATTGTACTGATTTTAAAATACAAGAACTGCAGCGCTTAACCAAAACTTGTGTCAAACAGACGAGTTTTCTTTCCAGTGAGAAGTTTTAATAGCAAAAGAAAGGCTTTGGGCTATGGGTAGTGAACTTTGATCCATCCTTTGTGATAGTTTATGCACTGTCTTGAACGTACGATTTTACAAATGTTTAATTTACGCTTTTGAACACGGTATGCTGATGATAATTTTCTCTCTCGGGATAGAATAGTTATGACTAGACCACCAGTGGCCAAGGTGATAAGACCATTGAACAGTGGTAGTTCTTCCTGAATTTAAATCCCGTTGTACGAGTTGACTGCATGAGCGTTTTCA
This sequence comes from Stegodyphus dumicola, assembly GCF_044657685.1. Lineage (NCBI taxonomy): Eukaryota > Metazoa > Arthropoda > Arachnida > Araneae > Eresidae > Stegodyphus > Stegodyphus dumicola. The sequence continues at coordinate 183,619,154 of NC_140772.1, read as the reverse complement.
TGGTTTCTTCCACGAGTAACGTGAATATGAGACATTTTATTTTTTTTTTTTTTGAGAAAGTCTTTCTCAAAGACACCCATTCATTTAGGGAGATAATTCAAATTTGCTTTGCCATAATCCAAAAAATTCCAACTCAAAAATGCACACCAGCGGTCTAACGATAAGATTGCTGAACACTGGTAATTCCTACTCAGATTTCAGTCTTGGTGAATGGATTTGAGATTTTCACCTTGTGTAACATGAATACATGTCAGTTTCTTTAAGAAAGTCCTCCCGAACGTATATCTTCCCTTAAGTAGAAACACCTCGTGTGTTTTGCGAAACTTCAAAAACCCATTCCAGTCCCACCCCACAAAATCCTGCCGTTGACATCTCATATTTTCTTTCTGTACTGAATACTTTAAAAGAAAATATACAGTTTATTTTTAAAGCTGAAGTCAAGAATTGTCTTCATTTTTTTTGGACGTGCTGATAACAGTAACTGATAACAACCTCAGATGATAATTTTTTGTAAACCATTAGCTGTTTTCTTAACTTTACACGCTGGCTTTGCTTATCCATATAACGTAAATTTGCGGTCATTCCGCACTTTATTTCATTTTGCAATTCATTCCTGCTCCATTCCTTCAGTAAACTAATTTAATATTTTGAAAGGTATTGCTAATTCTCTTGGTTACCTTCTCACATCATTCACATCATATATAAGAAACTGTGTAGACTTTCATCATCTTCAGGTCTCTGTGAGGGAAGCCATCATTTTCAAATTAGTCCTTTTCTTTTTAAATACTTCAAACAATACAATATTCCAGTATCTTTTAAATGAAATTAAATTCTCAGTTTCAAAAGACAGAATACTGAACCCTCGTTCATAGTACTTTTTTAAATTCCATGAGAATGCAGTTTTGAATACGAAGGACAAATTCGAAGATCATCAAAATTCAGAATAAATTAGTACATGTAGTGTTTTAAAGCAAAATAGTTGTGGAGTTTCACCTTCGTTGGGAACATATAACGGTGAACTCTAGAAAAACTGCAGAGGAATAATTCCCCCCCCCCTTTTCTTTTTCTTTTTTCGTAAAACTGCAGACAGACAAAGTCAAAAGAAGGGTGTAAAATGCCCTTTTATTCGAACACAAAAATTAGCAATTACCCAACTTCTGTTTACACAAGCCAAGCACTTCTAGCTTAACATAAATACGTAACGTTGAACAAATTCAAATGTGATAGATTAATCTCTAAGTGCTCATAAAATAATTTAACGCGCAGAAAGGGCTCTGATTTGTAGAAAAATGGCGAGACAAGCTAAGTGTCTAGAAGCACTCAGCGCCATAGAATCAAATCGCTAATAATCACGACACTACATGGCCAGGTGGTGGTGTATTTAATTATGGCAAAGCACACTAGGGCTATCTGCCTCTGCCTAAGGGGAGGGATGCCTTCGTGGACGACTTTCTAAGGGAAACTGGCTCGTATACGCGTTACACATGAGGAAAACCACGAAAACAACCATGCAGCCAGCTCGTTCGCGGGATTCGAACCTCGGACGGAGCTACCAGTGTTCAGAGACTTTACCGCTCGGCCGCTGGTGGGCCTAACGCTACAGGGCCTGAAATAGGCAAGCACGCTCTAACACTAACTTCCGAAACTCTTTCTTAAATGGCACTTCTTTGTACTTCAATCTGAATTAACGTTCGCTTTCTTATTTACATTCTGGCATGGAAAGCGTGGATGAAAAGAGAGTGATAGCAAAGTCTTCCAAGTTAAAATTAACTATTAGTTAAAATAGATAGATAAACCTCATATAGTCTTTATTAGGTCCATGATAACTATAAATTTCAACCTCTGGAGGCCGACATTTTTCTCTTGTTGATTGCCTCAATTTGGGTTTTGTAAAAGCTTCCAAAATTTTCCTGTATTGTAATGTCCTGAATGTCAGAACGTCCACTCCTGTCCTGTCGCAGGGGCGAAAAAGGTCTGTTTCGAGCTTTACCTATATTTTACTGCTAAGCACTGCAGCTTCCACTTGAAGAAGTGCAGCTTCTATTGTGTTCAGAGCCAGATTTAGACTTGATAAGGCCCTAAGCTATTTGAGATATGTGACCCTTTATAAGTCTTTTATAATATATTTTAATATTATTTATAACGTATTTTAATTTTTTCTGGGGGGGGCAAAGAAAGTTGGGCACCTAAGCTATAGCTTGTGTAGCTTATACTTAAGCAGGCCCTGACTGTGTTCACCATAAGAGCAATACTTTAAGTTCGAACTGAGCTCCAAAGAAATTACAATCAGTGATATTTTTTTATTTATTTGTGTTAAATTTTATATTCAACTTCTTCACCTGTTTATTAGCATTATGACTCTGATTTATAACCTAAAATATGACCTGTAGACCTAGCTTGAGAATTAAAAAAAAATAGATGCTATTATATTAATTGGGCAAACTAGTCATATAAAAATTTAAAGAGATATAAACAGGTAAAAAAAAAAAATACATTTCATAGATAATTTTATTCAAAAGCCTTCCGTTTTCATCTACCCAAAAACTATATCAGTTAGAACCACTGCAATAGTGCAGTTATAATAAATCGTTGGTTTAAATAACTATGTTCGTTAATATCCATGTTTAAGTTACAACGGAAATATAAGAACATACATTCAAAAGTACATCGATAAATTTTGATACAATTTTCAATAATGTAAAAGACGTAATACGCAAATAACTATTAGGGGCGAGTTTCAAATATTTATGGATTTTAATTAAAGTATTCCATTTAAGGAACTCTTTTTTTTTAAACAAATCTTGCGTATATCGTTGCAGACGAAATAAAAACTGGTGAAAACCCACCATGTCAATCGAAGCCTTAAGATAAAAAGAAATATCACGGAGATAACTTGGCATGTCTGTCGAAAACGTAACAGATAAAAGAAAGTATAACCGTTCATCTTATCAACAAAATATTTAAAAGTAAATTTATCATTCCCATTAGTAACCTAAATAAACGGCGATTTGTTCTGTGTTAAGAGATGGTGAGTTATTCTTAGAAAATCTTAATGCTTCATCTTAGGAAATGCTACGCTGGGTTTCCGTTTCTTAAAAAGTTTTTCTCTTGCTTCGGTATTATAGAAAATTTAATGAAATTGTAGATCGTACATAATCATGTATCAGTTTGATGCAGGCATTATCAAATGATTAAAATGTTCAAAGTAGAGGTTAGGTTTGGTTAGGTTGTTTCAATAAGGCTATCTGCCTTCGTAAGGGCTATCTGCCTAAAGAACTACTTTTTGAGATGAATTGGCTCGTACTCACATTACACATGGGAAAAGTCACGAGAACGCCTATGCAGCTAGTCCAATGTCTGAAATGAGAAACCGGGTTGAACTACTAGTGTTCAGTTCGGCCGATAGTGGGCTTAAAGTAGAGAAGATGCACTCTTTTCTATACTGCGCGAACTTACATTTTCAAACGTTTATCGATAAATATAATACTAAAATCCGCAATCTTCAAAAATTAATGAATAATATGAAAATTGGTAATGATGTTATTGTTTTGTGTGACGTTCGAAAATGTTTTAGTTTCACAATTCCCCAACTTTTTTTATTCAAGACAGATACCACATGAGTCTTAAGGGCCTCACTGTTTACTACCTTCCTGTTTCTAAGAGGACGCATCGTAATGGGCTAGCGAATAAGACTGCTGAATACTGTTAGTTATGTTCATAATGTGCATAAGGAAAAATATTTAAAATTATTTACAGACTTTTATAGCTTTGCGATGAAATTCATTACTAATGATATAATGTTTTGTGTAAAGTATTATATATATATGCATAAGATTAAAAAATGTGTAAATATAAATTATAATTTAAAATAGAAATATCCCCTTTTAATTTAGTATTCCTCCTCTCTATTCTAAAAATAATAATCTTTTTTTGCACTGCGTCATTTCGAGACCAATACATGTCATATGTCTCTTACATAACGCTGGTTATGCACACTGCACCAAAACAAAAAAACAAAAACAAAAAAAAGGGGGGAGGCACAGTTCTCCCGTTTCACTGGGCCAGTTGACGAAATTCAACTTGCATATTTTATGTCTCTAAAGCGCGACTTGGGGTATTAGGTTTATACATAGGATTCTTTTAATATAGGTATTTTGACACAAAATCGGACTTTTTTCTGAAATGACGTGCCAATTTTTTTCCACATTTTTTATCCTACAACTCAAATTATGCCAAACTGCCAAGCTTTGTAAAAATCGCACGAGTAGTTTTTAAAAAATTAGCTCTCAAAATTTTAGCTCCTCAATGTTCATTGAATTTGATATATATTTATTAATACCTCCTTTTTTGTTAAACTTATTTGATTCTTCCTTTCATATTTCGAAATTTAGGTTTATTCCAAATAAAATTCTCCTATTTTTTATGATTTATTTTTAAAATTTGTATTTTAAATAATTTTTATAAATTTTTCGAAAAATATTTTGAATTATAACCTATAAAAGTTTTGCCATAATCTTAAAGTAGATGTATTTCTAAGCATACCTGCAAAAGAATCAGAGTTTTTTATTAAAAATTTCCTGAGATATACCTGAACTTACATTTTTGCGTGTTTTTAAATTTGGCGTATTTATTATAAGCTATATTAAAAGATAATGTGGTTTACTCACTTTGTTAAAATTATTTGAAAGTATGAACGGAAACTTTTTTTCACGCTCGTGGACAGTGAAGAAAAAATCTGATGTGTACACCACATGACTTCCTTGTACGGAATATCAAATTATACGCATTTTATCTTGAATTTCATTTAAATTGATTGGATTGAATTAAAACTACTTCGTCGACAGCGCATAAACCACAATAGAATAAATGCATTCCTTAAAATTCACTATATTTGTTTACTATAACGACACTCTGAATGCACAAAATTTATATCATTTGAAGAATTATCGTTGCCACTTGTTCTATTGAAATACTGTAATAAAGCTAAAACGGTGTATGAAATAAATTAAGAAAACAAAACAGAAAAGAAACAGTTCACAGACGATTTAGTATTTCTCATTCAATTAATTCAGCTCTCACTTCGCGACAAGGCAAAAATACATAAAAACTCAAAATATCTGCATTAAAAATTACGAAGAAAATCTTAAACACTTATTTCCTCGAAAAAATTCCAGAAAGGATTAAGCGTGATTTAATTCGCAATAATAAATGAAGGCGTTATTTTTTTGTTGTGAAGCTTAGTCTCTCTAGATTGGCAACAAATCTACAATTCTGCTGTTTCAAATGTAAACAAATATGTCCGCCATGTTATTTAAAACTTAACCTCACTTAAACAGCTTTTAAATTGTTGATAATTGTACAAATATTGCTTCCAGAATTACGAAAGGCATAAAAACCTTAACCGGAAGATAAAAACAACATAATTCAATCATTTTTAAAGCAAAAAATGTACAATTTACAAACATATAAGAGTAAAGATACTGAGATCACTGAGCCGGGTAACAGAGTGGATATATATATAAATATATTTACATACGTTTGGTGCGGCCGATTGCAACCAAAATACGAGGTGCACATCTACATGTTATAGCAGTCCTATATACAAAATTTCAACGTTCTGAGGCTACTCGTTTTTGAGTTGTGCGAGATACGTACGTACGCACGTACGTACATACGTTCGTACAGACGCCACGAAAAATTCTCTTCAGAATTAATTTTAAAGCAGTTTTATAATTTTTTGGAGGAAAGGTGTCTTTTATTCTGTCCTTAAGCACAGCTATCACGCAAAAACATCGTTAAATTGCATTCGATAGCAGTCAAAATGGATATTTTCGTTGAAATATGTTGCCTGAAACTTTTCACTATTACAATACTTCCTTTTTACTTCGTAAAAGGTAGTAAAAAGGAAAGAAATATAGGTTACTATAAATTAAGAAGTTCGCCAAGTGAACTATTCATGCCGCAAAGTTAAAAAAAAAAAAAAAAAAAAAAAATCACCAAATAAATTTTTTAATTTTTCCGTAAATTTCGCACCAAATTTTACAAAATTTAATACTTAGGCATAGTTTGAGTCGTATAATCGGAATATGGGACAAAAATGGCATGTCATTTCAGAAAAAGTCCGATTTTGTGTCAGAATACCTATATTAGAACAATGCTATATCTAAATCTAATATATATCCTAAGTCGCGCTTTCGAGACATGAAAAACGCAATTTGAATTTCCTCAATGGGCTCAGTAGAACGGGAGATATGGAACTGTCATTTATTTATTTAGTTATTTATTTGCATAGTGTACATGGAGCTAAAACTCAGACAGGCAATATTAATTTTACAGTAGTATTAATTATCTAATTAAATGCATTGAGAAGCTAAACGAACTCATTCTGAATTAAAATTTCATCCTGAACACAAATTGCTTGCTTTCCACACTTCGGCCTAGCTGGACTGCAGCTTGCTGCTCTGTCCTTGCTGCAAAGCTATCAAAAATGTAAACATTTTGAAATCGGCACGAGTAGTGTGACAAACTGTTTGTAGTTGCAAAATGTTTTTTTAATAAAGATGAATATTTAATTTGTCTCAGCTGCTCAGTTTGCTCTTAATTATGGAGCAACATTATATTCAATCAAAATTTCTATATCATTACTTCTAAGTTTATTGCTTCATTGCAATGACGAAATGCCGTATTTCTCCATCTATGTCATCAGCTGTTTCTACAGTATTATTGCACCTAAATCTGCTTCCTTGCAATGAGTGTCGGATTCATTACAGATATATAAATATATGTGTTTACATTTACGAAAACTAGCTGAGTTCCGATGTTCCGACAAGCAACACCTAGATAACACGTACTTCTATAATTTGATAAAAACTTAACATATACATAATAAGGCATAATATATGATGTGTTGTACTACCAAAAAAATTTGGTTTGATATTTTCTCCTCCTCAGAAGCTTTAATAACTGAATTTGAAGTTATAACATTAAAAGAAAAAAAAAAAAAAAAAAATCTGTGTATACCACATGACTTCCTTGTACGGAATATTAAATTATACGCATTTTTTCTTGCATTTCATTTAAACTTATTGGATTGAATCAAATCTACATCGTCGATACCGCATAAACCCCAATAGAATAAATGCACTCTTTAAAATTCACTATATTTGTTTACCATAACGACATTCTGGCGCTAGGTTCACTTAACAGCGTTACATTACGCCCATATTATAACTCAGAATGCATATAAATTTATATCATTTGAAGAATTATCTAATCGTTTGCCACATGTTCTATTCAAATACTATAATAAATCTAAAACGATGTATAAAAGAAATTAAGAAAAAAAAAAAAAAAATTCACAGATGATTCAGTATTTCTTATTCAAATAATTCAGTTCTCACTTCCCGAAAAGGCAAAAATACATAAAAACTAATATCTATATTACAAATTACGAAGTAAATCTGAAACACTTATTTCCTCGAATAAATTCCAGAATGGATTAAGCATGATTTAATTCGCAATAATAAAAGAAGGCGTTATTTTTGTTGTTGCGAAGCTTAGTTTTTCTAGATTGGCAACAAATCCACTATTCTGCTAAGTTTCAAATGTAAACAAACATCGCTGCTATAATAAAAATAATTAGGCTTAGCCGCACTTAAACAACTTTTAAATTTTTGATAATTCTGAAAATATTGCATGCAGATTTACTAAAGGCATAAAAACCTTAACCGGAAGATAAGAACAACATAATTCAATCATTTTTATGCACAATTTAGAAAGATATAAGAATAAAGAAACTGAGTTCACTGAGCCGAGTAACAGAGTGGATATACTGCTTTAAAGCAAAAGCATGAAGAATATTCTTTTTACCTTATATATTTATATACTTTTGGTGCTGCCGATTGCAACCAAAATATGAGGTGCACATCTACATGTTATAGCAGTTCTACATACAAAATTTCAACGTTCTGAGGCTACTCGTTTTTGAGTTATGTGAGATACGTACGTACGCACAGACGCCACGAAAAATTATCTTCAAAATTCATTTTAAATCAATTTTATAATTTTTTTTGGGGGGGGGAAGAGTCCTTTATTCTGCCGTTACTTCCGGATGTCACGCAAAAACATCATTAAATTGCTTTGGATAGCGGTCAAAATCGATATTTTCGTTAAAATATGATACCCGAAATTTTTCGCGATTACAAAATTTTTCCTTTTGCTTCGTACAAGGAAGTAAAAAGAATAATAACAAATAAAAGATCATTGTAAGAATGAATGGGAACTTTTTTTTTTTTCAAATTTTTCATTCTGAAGTAAACATTTTTTTTTTGCCCATCTCTACAGTTAAGAAAGTGTTGAAGCTACTAAAAAATCTTTATTTTCGCAGAAACAAAGAGTCACAAAAATGCAAATTTTTCATCAAATGCTCCTTTAATATAATTCTAAATCTGTATGCAGGAAAGGAATTTGCAACTGAAAATTAAGACGCGATAAACTTCGCCTTTACACTGGTGTTGATTTTAAAGAAAAAAAAATTCATCGAATTAAAGAAGAACTATCTAAATCACTCTTCTTAGAGCAAAAATATTCTGCTGTAATATACTAATAATAGCAAAATTTACATACTGACGAACAGATACGTCGTGTCTAATTTAAAATAAGTCAGTTTTAAGATCGAATTCTGCCTTAATTTAAACAGAAATCTGTACTTTTAAAAGAATGAAAGTGATGTATGTACATGTGATTATTTCAAATCTGGCGCAAAAACAACAACAAGTATTATTTTCAAGGCCTTTTTATGTGTATGCGAAGGCTGATACAGGCTAGGCCAAAAACGCTCAGGTCACATTTTACGGGGACCCGGAATCTTCTTATAGCAGCTCTTCATAATTTTATTTTAATTCATAAAATCAAGGAAAATGAACATTTGGAAGCTGTTTCTAAGGCCCTGCTAACCTCAATCAAGTCTGCATTAGGTATTTTAATTCATAAAATAAAAAAAGTAGCATTTGGAAGCCCCTATAAATACGCTATTCCTAAGGTCCTGTTTATCTTAATGAAGTCTGAATTAGGTATTTTAATTCATAAAATCAAGGAAAGTAAACATTAGGAAAGGCCTCTATAAGCGCGCTGCTTAGGCCGTGTTTATCTTAAGCAAGTCTACATTAGGTATTTCGTCAAATGTCTGCAAAAACGGGATTCTGAAACTTGTTTTAGGAACAGGAAGGGATGAAAATTCATGCTTATTAGCGGCACTTACGCACAAAACAAAAATAAGAAACACCTGCGCACACGAAAACCCATTGTTTGGATGGGTTAGCTTGTATAGTTTAGTGGCAGTTCCGCACAAAACATCTTCTTGATTATTTTTTGATAATTTGGAGCAACGATTTAGATTATCAGTTCGCTTTACAAAATTTTAAGTTACTGGACTGCACAAATACAGATTTAAATAAAATGTTTATATTATGCATATGCTAATGTCTAAAGAAGGATAACTACCTTAAGGAGTCAGGTATCTTTAAAATGTCAAAATATCTCCAAGATACAACAAAGGTCAATAGCTTTATAACTAGTTTATGAGCGTGAAATTTTGTGTACTTAATTCAGTATCTTTAATAATGGATTTGCTACTTTTATTTTATATTCCAAATATTAAAAATTTTAAATAAAATATATTTTTTGTCATCCAAATAATATTCTAATATGTACTATATGCAGTGTACGTAGTACTGTATTTACATATACTGCGAGCAACATTATACAAACAAATCAGCGTTTTAACTGATCTTTTTTCTAAATAAAAAAATAATGTGCAATTAAAATGGCTTCCTTTAAATTATATAAAATTATATTTCCGTTGAATTATATTTTCTTAAAAAGAACGACGCTCTTTTTAATTTTTAGCCCAAAGGGGCGCTAGCCCAGAAGGTTATTAGTCTTGAAACACTATTTTGCATCGAATCACTAAAAACGTTTAATCACTTTTCAAATTGTTGCTACCAAATATCATCGCTCTGTATTATGTTTAAAGAAATTAAATAATGAAGAATTTGAATGAGTGAATGTATGTTTCTAACAGTGTGAAAAAACAATGGTGCCTAAAGCCATCAAATTTTGAATAACGTAGTCCTCTACTCGAGTATGGCACCTGGAAGACCAAAGTTTGAACATCGAATTCATTATCTATTTCATCATCGTAAAACTTTAACGAATTTTTGATTAATTCCAAAGCGAGCAGCTTCAGCACTGTATGGAATAAAACACTTTTATCTCCCGAGCGCGAAACTATGTATCGGAAATTCTAAAGATAGTATGCTGTTTTTAAAATATTTTTAGCTCATAAATATGAGAAACTTTCATGCTGTCGAAACTTGCACGTGTGTGTAAATGAAAAACGTTATGTTTCAATAAGGGTGAAATTTAATTTACGTAAATGTTCTAAGAAAAAGTCGAAAAAAAAATCTAATAATACACTAAAAAGGACTCAGAACAACCGTCAGAGCAGAAATGGACGCTACTTAAGAAAAATCCTAAAGCTGATTGATTGTTTCTGACAGAATGTGCATAAGTGTCGCTTATTGTTCATTATTAGATACACCCGTTAAAAAATTTCATGTTCCCGCAGGGATGATGTACGCAAAATGCCACCTGTGGGGAAGTGTGACATCACCAAAATTCAAAATAAATAATATCTTACATTTTTATTTACAATAATTATAAATTTAAAAAGGAATAGAACTTGTTAAATAGCTATTCCTGAAAACATAAACATTTGTGAATCGCTTTTTTTAAAGAAACAAAATCTTATTTATTCACCGGGCGTGAAATCTATAATAAATCATAATCGATACATAGTATTATTTTTTTAATAAAAGTTTATTTCGTGACATATTTAAATTTAATATTGGTTTATAATTTCATCAAAGAGAAATTTAAACATTACTCTCTGCATGGAAAAAAATGTAAATTTTAAGGAATTTCAAATTTATCTTAGGTTACCTTTAAAACATTAAATACTTTTTTAATACGCACAGCTTCCTTACTTGCAATGTATTATTCTTTATCCCTCCCCGCCTTAAATATATTTTTTTACAATAGTATGTGTGTCTCTGTCAAAAGAATGTCTTGCGTACACGAAAATTTTGAAATGGCGGGTTTAATAATTCTTAAGAAAACATTTTCATTGCGATATTTGAACTCAAGCGTCAATCTGAACTAGTACAGCTAACATCACTCCTTGTCTGCGAGCGAAGCGCTTGAGCTGCGCAGTTGACCGTAATATTTTTCACTTTCGGACACGCCGCCATTATAGGTGTCTCGTGGAGTGCATCTTGTTTGTTTACATTTGACTTCGAAAAAAGTGTCGTGGTTTGTGGCGACTAGTCGAAACCGGACATCTGATTTTTGACAAATACCTGCCTTTCTCTTGATATTTAGCAAGTATCTGTGAATGCGTAGGACATAACTCTTTCGAAATGTGGTTTTTAAAGTTTGAGGTGTTAAATTAACATGTAGGTTATTCAGTTTAATTCAAAACTGGTAATTTCAGAATGAATGAATGAATGTATTTAATTTCAAGTTATTGCTCATTGAATTTGTAACTTTACATATTGTGTTTGGATCTTTGTTTTGTTTCTGGTTGAATTCTAAGTATTCTGACAAAAACTGAAGTACTTTTTCAAAAGTATATGAGAAACCAGTTGTTTGCTAGTCCCATTTTTATAATTAATTCATGGTGATTTAAAATTTATGAAATTGATTATAATAATTGTGTAACTACTAGAGAATTTCTTGTGTGTTTCGAAACAGTGTAGATGCTTATATTTAATTTGTTTTGGTTACTTTTTACAATTTATTCAGTACTTACAGCTCTGTGTTTACAAAGATTTACACTGGTATGTTTATTTCATTGAATGAAAGAAATTTGAAGATCTTGTGCTTTTATGAAAGCATCATGCAGTATTTGTTGTATGCCATAACTGATTAAAAATATATCTTAAATTGTGAAAGAACTAATGTAGTTTTCAGTTTTTTAATTGCCATTGAAGAACTCTAAGATAGAAAAGTGTAATAGCTAAAGGAAATAAATATTAATTTCAAGCTTTTTCACAGCAAGATAGCCATACAAATTTTGATTTTTGAATTTGGTATTGGCAGATATAGAAAGCAGAGCTAGATTTAGACTTGATAAGACCCTAAGCTATTTGAGATATGGGGCCCTTTATAAGTCTTGTTATATTTTAATACTATTTATACTGTATTTTAATTTTGGGAGGAGGCCAAGAAAGTGGGAGGCCCTAATCTATAGCTTGTGCAGCTCTATGGTGTAGCTTATACGTAAATCTGGCTCTGACAGAAAGTGTAATATATGCATACTCTACTAATAAATATAATGAAGGGCATAAAAAAAAAAAAAAATGATCTTCGCGTTTTTGCCATGAATCCTTGTTTCTATACTCAGTAATGTTTGTCAGTACCTCTATCTAAGTCATCTGTGATAAAGGTTGATTGCTTTTAACTGGCATCTACACTACTTTTTTAATTGATTGTATACTTAGCTTGTGACTTTTTCTTTTACTTTTCACGGCAATACTTAATATGAAGTAAGAAGATTTTAAAATACTTTGGAATATTGAAATCTTCTTACGTTGTACATTAACGGTAGCTGCTTCTTTGTTTTTTATGTCTTTTTCTTGACTTATAGAAAATATAATGGAAACTCTACTTTTTATCAAAGAGAGGATACCTGTACTTAGAAATATATTTTTTGAGGGAAATTTTAACTTAAAATTTTAAACTGCAAAACATTTTTATGATTAGCAATTCCTTTTTTATAGAGTGGAATGAAAAGTACTTAATGTTTTAAGATTAATTCTTGAGGTTTGAAAATTGCTACACTGATAACTATAAATTTGGTAAGGATCGTAGCTAAAGATACAGAGACTGTTTGTGTCTAAAACTCAGATTACTATGTCTGTATGACAGAGCTAATTTCATCTTATATTAATTGCCCATTTTGTTTTCAGGTATTATGTATTTTTTATAAAGAATAGTATGTCTTCACAATTGCTTCTTTATTTTTCTTGTTAAATATAATTGTATTATCTTTCATAGATGCTAAAGTATTTGATCATCTGAGTAGCATGTGTAGTATATTATAGTTAAACACTGTTTCATAAACTGATGCTGCTGATTTCTGAGTTATTAGATATGGCAAAGCACTTACGGCTATCTGTTTAATTGAAGGAATGCCCTTATGGAGCTGTGTCTTAGGGAAATTAGCTCGTATTAACATTACTTGTGGGGAAAACAATAAAAGTGTCACCGGTAAAAGTATGGTTTAGGGTACCCGTTGGCGAATTTTGGCGGTACATGGATACCGATTTTGTGCAATTCTTTGACTCATTATTTTAGCTAGCAAAGCAGCGATTTTTGAGACAAAAATCGGCGCTACACAAAGCCAAAATAACAAGACAAATAATTGCACAAACTCGGTATCCATGTACACATCGACTTATTTTCACTTAACCCCCCGAATTGCACAAAAATGGCATTGCGCACTCCTTTGACTTTATCCATGTACACGTCAACCTATTTTCACTTAAAAAAATCCCCGAATATCACAAAAATGTCATTGTGCACTCTTTTAACTTTATCCATGTACACGTCGACCTATTTTCACTTAAAAAAAAATCCCAGAATTGCACAAGCTTGCTTTGCGCACTCCCTTTACTTTGTCCATGTACACATTGATATATTTTCACTTAAAAAGTCAAAGGAGCACCAAAGTCTACAATATAGGCAAACAAAAAATACATAATCTCAATAAAATACATTTTAAACCAAACCATAAAATAACATAAAAAAGGAAAAACATGTTATACATTTAAGCACTACCAAAAGCAAATATTCACTTGCCATGATTTTCGAGTTCACTTCATACACCCAGAGCCACGTAAAAATCAAAATATCAATCATACTCAAATGATTTTTTTTCAAACCAGGTACTCTTTCTGATCAAACGCTTCACATAGTGACCATCTGAACCTTTCTTCCTACAAACCCATTCAAATCCATTTAAACGGTTTTAACACACACCACAAAAACGCTTACAAAACATCCCGTGATTCAAAATTTCCCAGAATCATGCACCCGATTACGTCACAATAGGGTTTCCATAATATTCAACTACTCAGACTACCATAAATGAAACAACAACTTGGCGATAAATCAAACAACAACTTCGCCATAATACAAGGGGTACCTTAAAGTCTACTCTACACATGTCACCCAGCTAGCCAATTCACCAAAATTCGAACCTGGTTTCGACTATTAGTGTTTAGTAGTTTTATCTGCTCAGCTGATGGTGGGTTTGTTGTACTGTTAAAGGTCCAGGTTGTACTGTTAAAGGTTAATCAGTTTTTAAGTAGTAATTGAAAGTTTTACTATAATATTGAGCAGTATGGATTAGATTAAATCAAATTCAATTTTATTTGAAGTCCTTGTTTTTTGGTATATTTATGCATATCACAGTCTAAATATATTTTTGATAATTTTGAAATCAGTATTAGTATTAAATATGGATTTTATGATAATTAAGGTTGAACAAGAATCAAGCTTTAGTCATTGTTTATTTCATATGTGAAAAAATGAAATTGTAACTCCTATTAAATAAACAAATTTGTGTCTGAGAAAGCAATCACTGAAGTTCGTTAATCCTGAATATCGTTATTTCTTTATATATTGAATTACTGAAAATATGAAAGAAGTGAGATAAAGTTCAGTTGTTTGTTGTGCTATTCTTTCTACTTGTATATTTTACTTTGCTCTCCATTCATACCTGCATGGTGTACTTTAAATCAGATGTTTACTAAATCATGTGCTAATGCGAGGTAAGAAGTATGCGAGTAGATGAAATATACATGTAGTAATTGCCATTTTTAATTCTAACTGCATAAGCAGTTTTTAAGTAGTAATTGAAAGTTTTACTATAATATTGAGCAGTATGGATTAGATTAAATCAAATTCAGTTTTATTTGAAGTCCTTGTTTTTTGGTATATTTATAGCCAGACATAGAAATTATTTTATTTTTCCATATGCAAAAACAAATGCACTAATATTTGTATGATATTAAATAAACCTTCAATCTTAAAAAAAGTATACCAGTATTTCCTCCCTTTAGCATTAAAAAAAAAAGATTTCTAGAGTTTTATATCATTCAAAAGTAGTGTATGAAATCTCTTAATTTAAAATCGACTCAAAGAAGAATATTATAATTATGTAATCACTGATTCACATGTATAATTTTTTAAAATTTAGTTACAAATTAATGATTAAATTAGGTAATTATTAAGATTAGGAAGCCATTGATGATGTTCATTATTAGTCCAAATGGTCAATTTGCCCAGAAGGACTATTAATTTCATTTTGACATTTTGCATTGATTCACTACAAACGTTGTTTCACTTTTCAAATTGTTGCCACCAAATATTATCGCCCTGTATTATATTTAAAGAAATTAAATAATGAAGAATCTGCATAAATGTATGTATGTTACTTGCATTGTGATAAAACAATGGTACCTAGAGCCATCAAATTTTGAATGGCATACATCTCGACCCGAATATGGGCATCTGGAAGCCCAGAATTGTAATTTATAATTTTTTTATTATCTATTTCATATTTTGTAAAGCATTTATGAGTTTTTGATTCAGGAATTCAAAAATTTGAAAGCGAGCAACAGCAACACTGTATGGGGGAAAAAAAAATTATCTCCAGCTCACAAGACTATCTGGAATTCTAAAGATACGCCTTTTTTTAGGTTATTTTGCAATAATATTGCTGTTGAATTGAACGTTATGGCTTAAGTGCAAAGACCATGATATTTAATAAATAAAGGAAGCACACAAAATGTTAAAAAAAAAAAGCCCCATTGGGCATAATCTGAAAGAATTCAGATATTTTTTATTTCTGTTGAGATTTAACTAATTTTACTTTATGTAATTAAAGTCCATTGGAATCATTAATCTACTTTATTGATTCATTGAAATTAATTTGTACTGTATGTTCATACAGTAAGTTATGGTGTGTACCATATTTATCCAATTTTGTAATGTAATATGTATCTAATACATTATGTTACATAATATGATTTCTTGATGCTAAGTTATGTCCCATAATTCATTGCTTCTAATAGAGAGGTAAAGAAAATAAAACATTCACATACTTCCAGCAAATACTTATTAACAATTGATTTTGGTTTATTAACAATAAAAGTGCATTTTTTTAAAATTAATATTTTCAAAAAATTGTTCTGAAATAATTAATGATTTGGAAAAAAAACTTCAGTTTTAAGATTCATTCCTTATTTCTTGTCATTTATATCAGTACATTATGTTTTTGGCCATGTATGTATAAATAATGATAGGTTTTAAACAAAAGAAATAAAGTTTAGTCATTTCCTGACTTTCTTTTATCTGAATATCATTTGGAAGTTCAAAAGTATAAATAAAAACAATTTGTATTATCATGGAGGTCTTTTTTACATTTATTTATATATTGATTTTAATTTTAAATGCAGACGTTATTGTTATGGGCATACATTCTGCTGTTACCATAGGCTGCATGAAAACATTATGTTATAATTTGCTGCTCAGTTTCAAAAATGTATTCAGCATGTTATCTGTGTAGTTAATACAGACAAAGACTACTTTCTAAAAAAAAAAAAAAAAAAAAAAAAAGAAGCTAGTGATAAATAAATAATGAAAATTAATTAAATATGATTAAATAAGTTATAATGAAGAACAAAATTAATGTAATGAAGAAAATGAAAATTCTTCAGCATCAGTTGTATTAACAGAACTGAAACATCCATTCTTTTATTTGAATGTTTCTGAAAATTATTGACTAGCAGCCATGGAATCAAGCAAAATTACGTAATTTTTAAGTGTGTGATTTCATTATTCCATTTTAAGATTTAATTTCTCATATAAAAAAAAACTGTTTTACTGTTATTACAAGTTGCAAGTGTACTAATTTTGATATATGAACCTAAATATTATGTATTTCTAACTTTCAGTCTTAAACATGCTTGTTTATGTAATATGAAAACATGAAGCTTTACTTTTATATTAATTGTGATTATTGTAATACTAATACAGTGTTTCATTATTACAATGTAAAAAATGTGGCTAAATGTAGCAATTAGATGTCTTATTCTGTGAGCATATTTGACATTTTTTGATCATTTTTCAATGAATCAAAAAATATCTATTATGTGAGTAAAAAACAGTAAAGTGCAGTATGCAGCATACAAAAAATAAATGTGTATGATTATATGTATTTATGGTTAAATCAAAATCAATATTTGTCCTATATTAATTTATTCAATACATTATGCTGTTTTGTACTATATTTGATGTTCCAAACCATATTGTATTGAGTAGCATTATAAACTGTATACTGTTTTGCATCTATTTTTATAATGTTCTTATAAAAAAGATCAAGGTTACTATATAGACTTTTTATCATATGCAATTCTTTCTCTTATATTTAAATTGTTGAATTAAATTTGAGTTTATTCTTTTGAGAACTATCTAACATTTATGTAGTTTTATTATTTTATTATTTTATCCATTCCTTATATTTCATATGGATTGATTTTATAATATGTGAAGTGTGTGTAAATTAATTTCCGATATTGAGTTTATATAATAGAGTGAAATAATTTTATTTTAAATGGAGTTGAATAATTTTATTCTAGTAACTGTCCTTCTAGGTTTTTTTTTTTTTTTTTTTTTTTAATCTTAGTTTTATGTAATTTGTTTCATATAGGGAAAAAAAAATTAATTGATATTTTTTCTTTTATCTTAATTTTTAAAGTAAGATTGACTGCTCTTTTTTTAATAAACTGTCTGCTCTGTTTTTTGCTTACATTTGTGTTAGCTGTTTAGCTCTTTTCATGAGTTTTATTTTTATATTTCTATCTTTGTAAGAGATTGTCTATGTATTTGTGATATATTTCATAATATATATTTCAAAATCAAGTTAATATACAGGGTGTTTATAAAAGAATGATGTTGTTTTAAAAATTAATAATAAATCTATGTATTACCTAACCCATGTAAAAACCTACACCATAAGCATTGGCAACTGTTGGAAGTTTCTCATGTGCTAACTGCTGTTTGCTTGTCATGCTTACTCCACAGCCACAGTGTCAGTTTTCAAAATGGCATCTGCAGCAGGAAGAGGCTTTCTGTGCACTCCATTTTAAAGCATCCATATTTGTGGTTTCAGTGCAGCATGAGATTCGTTCATGTTTTCTGTGCACTGTCTCGCGAGAAAGAGCACGACCCATTTTTCTTTGAAAAAAAAACTGTGATCAGTGACTCATTTCTAGATATGTGGGAAACTTGGCTGTTATCCTAACTGAACACCAATTATGATGATTACATTTTGCAACTGGACGGTGCTCCACCTTATTTTCACAGGAATATGCAAGAGCTTCTGAATCATGTTCTTCACCAATGCTGGATTGGGCGTGCTGTAACAGCAGAAAGCAACCTTCTCCCATGGCCACCCGTTCGCAGGATTTAACACCATGTGATTTCTTTCTTTGGGGGTTTGTTAAAGACCGAGTTTATGTACTGTCAATGCTCGTGTCCCTTAAGGAAGTTTGTGGTCAGATAAAGCATGCGTTGCAGACTGTCGTGGGAGACATGCTATACTGAGGATGGTAAGAATTTGATTACCATGTAGATGTGTGTCGTGTGACCAAGGGTGCACATATGGATATTGTGATTAATGCATCAAATATTTGGACAGTTGCTGCTGCTTATGCTGTAAGGTTTGCACATATAAAGTAATACAATGATTCATCATTAATTTTTAAATTCATACCATTCATTTATAAACACCCTGTATTAATGCAATTTGAATATTTCTTTCTCTAGCGATAAGCCACAGTTACTGGTGATAAATACTCTTCCTCCCCTTCCCATTTCAAATGAGATTTCTACTAGCCTTTCTAGTGTAGAAGTATTTAATTTTGTGATGAGTTTTACTGTTGTAACGTAAAGACTTCCAAATGAAAAATCAAAAGTCTTGACATCTGAAACTTTCTACATTGTACCCAAAATAACCTTTGGTGTAAAATTTTCAGCTATTTTTAGAAACTCATTCCTATGCTCATAAAGAATGCTTTACTACTAGTTTTCAATTTTTTATGTAAAACTTCAGCCTTCCCCTCCCCCCCAAAAGGAATGGAGACTCTTCTCACTTCATTTTATTTAGTATTCAATAATAAATTACAAATATAATGTAAAATTCTGAATTTTTAATGTAAAAATTAATGTTCAACTGACTCCCAATCAACTGGGATAATACTGAGGACACATTTTTATTATTGCTGCTGCTTATAATAAAAATCAACATAGTTAATCTGACAGTTGATGAAAAAAATACAGCAGAGATAAGTAAAAAATATTATTTAACAGTTCACTTGTATTTTATGTAGTTTAATTTGGGGAATAAATTTTCTTGGTTACATAAACTAAATCAACGTTTAAAACAAGAGCATGTTTCAAAGCAGAAAGAACCAAGTTTTTTTTTTTATATTACTCTGATATTTGTGTACGAATCAATAGGAAAGGCAAGATTAATGGCTGTACACTTTTAATTTATTTTTATAATTTAACAGTTTATTTTTAATGGATAATTTAGCATATATATATTCCTCATTTGTATCACTGCTACTATCCTATGCATTTTCTTCTTTTTGTACTGTTTGTAAAAATTTTGCTGTATTCTGATGGTTTGCAATAGTAATATTTCCATTGTTCCACAATGAACTAGCTTAACTTTTTTTTAAAACAATACAGGATTGTCAGGAGCTGACTGTATTTGTCTTAGGAAAGACATTCTTTATATAAAGTTTTTAACTGTAGTTATACGTAATGCTACAGAATAATTTAATTACTCACAAGGAAAGAATGTGTTTTGTACAGTGACTTAATGTGCTTTCATTTTGTAATTACTAAATATGTATTTGTGTATGTGAACTGATTCATTTCAAATAATCATTAGAGATATTAATAAAATTATATATCCTCCATTGATAGAGTACATGAACAATATAAACATGTCAACTTTTAATGACTGGTTAAAGAAACAAAACTTGTGATAACAAATAGATGATTTACAATTGATAATATTCTTTCAGTTAATAAAAGCTTAATAGAAAAAAACTGTGAAGCATTTAAAAAATTATTGACTTACATTTGAAATGGCTAATAGTAACTAATACATTTTTTAAATGAGTTTGCCAAAAGTAACATATGACTAACTCAAAAATTGTATGCAAGGATATGCATTCTTTTCTTTCTTTCTTTTTAATTTAAGCTATGTTTTAATCTTTTAAATTTCCTAAATAAAATGTAATAACCTTTAGTGATGTCTCATGTATATTAGAAATATCACAAATTTTTTTTCTTTTACTTTGATAGGTATTTATTTATTAATGCGATTTTTTTTTTGTTACTCTAATAGTTTTCATGAAGCATTGAAATCCATTTATTAAGTTATATGTGTATATGTATTAAATTTTAATAAATTGCAAAATATGAATAACAATGAAAGTTGTGTATATAATATCTTTTAAAATTTTTTTCTAGGGTTGCCATCTTCTGTGTGCTGTAGAAAAATGGAATACAATTGTCATCATATAATTTTGAGCATTTACCTTCAAGTTATAAAGCATATAAAAAAAGAGTCATGAAATATTTATTTATGATGAAGTTTATAAAATTTATTATTTGATAATTTTAAATTATAATGCAATGTATCTAAATGAGATGCATGTGTAAAAAAATATTTGACCTTTTAATATTTTTTCAACATATTAAAAATTTATTATGTTTCTCCATTTGGCTAAATCAAAGATTATTTAAATTGGTTTTAATTTCAAATTATAGGAAATAAAATAAGTGTGTGCTAAATTTATTTCATTAGTTATGCATTTGGAACTGTGTTTCATAATATATAAAAATAGTAATAGTAATGAGTAAGAATTTTAACATAAACATTCTGGGGCCTTTTTGTTAAGAATTGTTGTAATAGAGCTGATAATAAAAACATATTATCCAAAACATAGAAAATTCTCTCACTGCTGTCTATGAAAATGTGTAATAATCTCAACTTGAAAATTTAGTGTTTCTTATGCTATCTTTTATACTGACAGTTTAATCTCTAAAATGAGTTCTAGTGATAAAATTATTTGAACTTTGCAATCAGAACCTCCCTGCAAAAGATGTCTGTTATAAAGTCATTAAAAAAACTTTTATCAAATATTATTTTGTAACTTTTAGCCATAACAATGTTTGCATCTTAAGACTTGGGAATAAATATGAAATATGCATAATTTTTTTAAAACTACTTGGGGCAATCATCCTCCCAGCCCCTTTTGGCCCATCATAATGAAATAAAGAACATGGGGGGCTGAGAATTTATGTTTGCTCTTTTTTTAGGTATGTGATGCATTTAAAGCTAAGGTAGAAAAGGGGGGAAAGATGTGTAACTTTTTATATTTAGCCTTCAAAAATGTAAAGGATACAAGACTGCCAAACTGAAATTCTGATTTTAAAACAAACAGTAAATGTAAAAAGGCTTGAAAAAATGTAAAATATTTCATAGACATAAATTCATATGAATATGAATGCTAGAATATTTCAAAGCTACAGCTGCAATATCGTCACTATCATACCGACTTTAAAGAATTTAATCTGTAGGATGCATCTTCAGATATATACTTAAGTATATATATATTTACTATTTGTTTTATTTTTGAAGGTAAGTTCTTGCTGTATTTATTTGAGAGAAATGATCCAACTGTGATTCTTAAAACAGTATGAGGAATGTTCAGGTTACTATGTATCCTTTTTGTTTTAATTGAAGATATAACAGATGTGTACTCATTTACAAATTACTATAAGAGTGCTTACACATTTTTAGAACGATTTCGATAAAGAGTTAAAAAAAGGGGGGGCAAATTGTTTGGAATAAAAATGTCTGCTTATTATTTCAAATGAGAAATATCGTCTGCTACTAGTCTTCTTTCTAAATGTTGCATATAAACAAGCAGCGGATTGAATGATATAACTTTCCAAAGAGAAATGTTCCTATTCGGTAATTGAAAAACATTGTGAAATGCATGATATTAAAATTTCGAAGCACAAAATAAGGAACATTATTAATCGAAAAAAAACCATCAGTCGTTACTTCTACGTGGAAAGATGATCCGAAAAAGGTATGTACTGTTTCTAATTTATCTAAAATTAAATCGTTGGCAACAAGAAACTAATTGCAAAATCTTTTAAATATATCTGTAGCAAAAATAAAGTAATAAACCAAGCTTTACAACTTTTAAAAAAGCTAAAAAAACATTTTGTTCACCAGCTTTTACCAAGGCATGTGCTTGAAGCAGAACAAGGAGAAATACATTTTGACCCTTGATGAAGCATGTGTTTACCTAGATGACTTAAAAAAAAAAAAAAAAAAAAAAAAAAAGCTTATTAATTATCGAAAATGAATAGACAAAATGTAAAATTATCTATTAAAAATCAATATTAGCAAGTCAACTTTTAATCCTCAGCAAAACTAAGGAAAACATTGTTTTTTAAGATTTTTTCAAGAAGCTGTTCCTTTGGTCACAAAGGCTAAATATTTAGAAATTATTTTGAATCAAAGACTCACATGGTCCAACCACATGAAAAGTGTCAAGAGCAAAGCTATGGGCATCATGTGCAGATTTCTCCATGTCATTTGAAAATATTCAAATCTTAGCTTGCATACCAAAAGACATATCTATACCAGCTGCATTCGACCAATACTTTGTTATGCTGTTCCTGCTTGGAACACGGTCACTCAAACTCAGCTTTATCAATTGCGAATAGTGCAAAACAAATTTCTGCGCATTATTACTGGCTCACACTTTCTTATCCGTAATGAACTTTTACATAGAGATTTAAAACTTGAGACTATTCCAGAATATATCAGAAGATCCACTGAAAAATTCTTCAACAAAGCTGTGCAATGCGACTTCGTTAATTGCTCTCAAGTCTTTAATTATGAAATTCTCTTCGAATATAGAAGTCTCAGACCACTGGCAACATACACCTTCATGGGAGGAGATGGGACAACTTTATCACTTAGCTCCTAAATTAGTAGCTGTTTATACTTCCAATGCACCTGATCTTGATAGAAGTTTTTCTGTTGTATTAATATTGTTCTTGGAAATTGTTGTTACTATTGCTGTGAGTTTTTTCACATTGTTGTGTTGTAACTTTGATGCTTAAGTTGTTGTAGAATTGCTGTTGTAAATTGTGTTGTATACTTGTGTTGAACTGTGTTGTTTTTAGTTGTATTGATTGAGGTTGTTTTGAAGTTTTTAAGCTTGTCACTGAAACCATTGCTGTAGTGTATCTTTCTCATATTGTTGTCATTGAAACTGCATTGTCTTGGATCCTTCTTGAAAACTCTGATCGCTCTTTACGTTTTGCGAACTTGGCTGATTGGATTGTCTTGTTCCTTTTGGTACTTCTCTTTTCCCCCTTTTCTCCGTTTTCCTCTTCTGAGATTCTTTCCACGTCCGGATTTCTTTATGTCATGTGCCCTTGGGCTTTAATTCTGGAACCGGCAACGTTGCTCTTTGCAGTAGGTCGGTCAACTATAGAGTCTAAAAAAAAAATGTACAAACCTGGTTCCATCAAGCTTCAATAAGAGATTTGTGATTGTTGTAGGATTCTCTAGTGGGGAGGTGATGTAGGATTCTCTAGTGTGTGTTGGGGGGGTGAATTCCATTTCTTTATCCCAGTGACTTTCAAGACAAAGCAGCAAGTCATACTTTGAAAAGTGATACTGCATTATACCCTTTCAATGTATTCCAGCGAAGTCACCTATAAACTGTTGTATGCTTTGTTTTGATTTGGTTTATTTGATTATAGCAAAGCACTCAAGGGCTATCTGTCTAAGGGGGTGAGTGCCTTCGTGAACAACTTTCTGAGGGCTTTTGGATGAAGTAAACTTACACGTGCGAAAACCTAAAACCTCCATGTAGCCAGCCCGTTCGCTGGGATTTGAACCCCAGACCGAACTACCGAGTGTTCGGCAACTTTATCACACGACCGCTGTTTGGTTTCTTGAAATGAACTCTTCCTAAGTACAAACTCACCACGATTGATGGACTCTGGAAAGTAGTAGAAAAGGAATAGAAATTAGTACTCTTTAAATTTTATAAAAAGCCCTTCTATCATGGAAATCGAGATTCTTATTTTTCAACAAGAAGAAAGGGTATCAGATCGAACATTTAGAAAAATACTCTTTACAATTCAAACATTAATTAAAAAGCCCGAAATCATTCTAAAAATGTTTAAACATCTTCTGCAATTGCAGTTGCAAGATATATGACTACAAGTATAGTGAAAATGTTTCATGGCTGATTTTAATTTTATTGAAATAGAATTCTGATTTTATTGTTGTTGCTACAAAGATGAAAATGTTTAATGTTTGATAAGTTGCTGGGGTTCAGTTTTTTTTAGAGTTAAAACTATCTTATTCACTGATCAAAAATTATTTTTAAAGGTAATGTATATACCAAGTAATTTTCTTCTAATTCTTTTTTAATTTCTTTCCTTTTATCCCAATAGGCAGATAGCCCTAGTGTGCTTTGCCATAATTAAATACACCACCTTTTATCCCAAATTTTTCGTCAAATCTTTATAAACCGCTGTATCACTTTTCAAATTGTTGCCACCAAGTATTATCGCCCTGTTTTATATTTAAAGAAATTAACTAACGAAGAATCTGCACGAATGTATGTATGTTTCTCGAATTGTGAAAAAACAACGATACATAGAGGCATCAAATTTTAAATGTAACGTAATCCTCCACCTGCATATAGGTACCTCAAAGCCCGAATCTTGAATTTCGTGTTTGCTTTATTATTCATATTTTTTAAACTTTAACGAATTTTTGATTAAGAAACTCGACGATTTCAGAACGAGCAGTGGCAACACATTGTACGAAATAAAATATTTTATCTCCAGCACGCGAGACTGTCTATCGGAAATTCTAAAAATAAGTTTTTAAATATTTTTAGCCCAGAGGGACGTTAAGCCAAATGCTCTCGAAACTCGTGTAGATGAAGAAAAAACTATCCTCTAAGCGAAATGTAAAATCTTAAACATTTTAGATTGCCCCCTTTTTTTTAAATTTATATACCAAGAAATAATCTAAATAAATTTAATATGTAAAAAAATTAACGTAAAATAAAAAGATGATGGCTATTCTCTAATGCCAGCCAACTTGAGAAATTCAAGAATTTTAGAATTAAGAAATTATAAGATTTAGAATTTAGAATTTTTTTAATGAAAAATGAAATTATTTATAATTTTTATAGATATTTTATTTTTCTCTCTGTTATGTTTTACTTCAGATTTGAAATGTTTTAGACGTATTTTTTGGGGGAGGGGGGGTATGGTTATATAGTAATTATTTTCTGTAACAGAAAGTTGTTTGTAAATCTAAATAAAAATAATTTATGATACTCATGCCTTAGAGCATTTAGTTTTAATAAAAAATATGTAATATTTGTACATCAAGTTAATTTTGAAATATTATAAATTTTTATCTTTGGTGAATTTTTTTTTTTAAATATTACAAAATGTTTTATTAGATGTGAATAAAATGTAGGAATTTCTAAAACGTGTGTAAATCATTTTTCGAGTTTATGATTCCGCCTCCTCCAATTTCCATATGCCCTAATAATTATTTTAAGTTATTTTTTTTTAATCTGCCTAGCAGCATTTCTTGCTAAATTGATGAAAAAGTAAAATGGGGTAGCTGAAATCACGTTAGAGTTTTATAAATATATAGTTGTATAAAGAATAATAATAGCGATGCGAGAAAGGAAAATATTAAGCTGAGGAATTGATGTTAGAAGATTATCATTAATTTGGGGGAATTAACGCCAATCATTAAATAAAATGCTACATTTGAAAATTTTTTCTTAGATCATTTTATGTCGTTTTGCAAGTCTAAATATTATCATTATTTTTATCATATTTATTACAGAACTGAATTTTTATCAAAATAATTTCTGATTTTTTCTTTTTAGAGAAAACTATCTGGCAAACAAGAATTTACTCTCCTACTACTCCATTAATCCACCATAATACTGGGCAACAAGTAGCAGAAAATCATATCAAAACATCTTCCAGCTTTAAAAGCCAATTGCAGCCTACTAATACTACCTCCATTTTGAAGCCCGTTCCTTATTCCGTTCGAAAAAAAACTCGAATTCTCTTTTCGGAAGCTCAGTTACATGAATTAGAGAGGCGATTCAAGCAGCAACCGTACCTTTCTGCTCCAGATCGAGAGGAACTGGCTAATTTTCTTAAACTCACATCCAATCAAGTCAAGATATGGTTTCAGAATCAGCGATACAAATATAAGAAGTTAGTGGCGGAAAAAAATTGCAGTAAGTAATATTGATAGTGTGACATGCCGGTTCGGATTTCTTTAACAAGGCATGGTATGTCTAAATTCAATGTTGTGTGGTCGTCATACTTATGTTTATCTTTCTACAATCGTGTCAATTTATGAGTAGTATTATTTTACGGAAGATTGAATTTTTTTAATACGAATTTAAAATTTTTAATTATTGTTATAAAGATTGTCGCAAAAATAAGTTTATTCTGTGAAAAAGATTTATTTTTATATTTATGTACATATTTCTACCAGTTTTTCTTATAAAATTATTTTAATCCGTGAAAGTGCAAATGGGCGTAGCAAATATTGTCAAGAAATACGAAGTTTTTATATGTATTAATAAAACTACTTATTATTAAATGAAAACATTCGTAATCTTTGATGTGCTGTTTTGGGTTCTCATTTGATAATGTAGAGCTCTGTCAACTTCTTGTAATAAAATTTTAATATTCTGGGTTTTTTATTATTGTCTTTATTTTATTTCAATGAATCCTCACATATCGGAAAATGTGAAAATTTTAAGATATGCATTTAATATTGAACAGCCGATTGGATAAGAATAATTGAATACTGATAGTTCTGCCTGGATTCAAAATACTGGCGAGTGGGCTGTCTGCATGATGTGTTATGGTTTTATCCATGTATAATATTAATATGAGTTAGTTTCCTCGCAGAAATTCTTTCACGAAAATATCCCTTCCCTGAAGCAGATACCTCTGGCATGTTTTGCTTTAGTCATTTAACTAACAAACTATTTTGAAATAAATATATCTGGTATTGATATCGTAAAATCCGAGACATATAAGAGGCCTCCAATAAGTTCTAAGCTTAAGTATAATGTGATACTCCTGAAATGACGAAATAGGGCGAAATTATTGCATCATCCTTTGGAAAACCACACTCAGCTGGTGTTTATATTGAAATTGAATCATCTTCTGTGACTGAGCTGCTGGTAGAAAAAGGCACAGCACCGACAAATATTCATGAACGCATGGCTGCAATTTGCTGTGATGCAGCACCTTCCTGTCCCGCTGTCAAAAAGTAGACTGCTGTTTGTAGACAAGAGAGAGAAGTCACTTGAAAATGATCCTGGACCAAATGGGCACACCAGCGGCCGAGCGGTGAAGTCGCTGAACACCGGTCGGAGGTTTGAATCCCGTGAACGGGCTGGCTGCATGGGCGTTTTCGTGATTTTCCCCATGTATAACGTGTATACGAGCCAGATTCCCTTAGAAAGTCCTCCACGAAGGCATTCTTCCCCTTAGGCAGATAGCCCTCGAGGCTTTTCCATAATCACATACACACTGGACCAAACGGCAATGTGGCTGCGAGTATTGAAGAAATGTGTGGTGGGTAAAATAGGCATCAATTTGGATGCCTATACCACCATTGAAAAAATCTTGCATGAAAAGCTGGCGATGTTTAAGGTCTGCACTAAACAGGTACAGAATTTATGCTAGAAATGAAGGAACAAGATAGTAAAGTATTCATCAATGGTGGTAGTCCCTCCACACTGGCTATTAAGCTTCGCCCAAGTTTTTGATGAAGAATCTTCCATCCCACTTTGCCCACCGCCAACTATTTAAGAGGACTTTTGGCTCGCCATATATTTTTAGTGTCCCCTTGTCGCAAAGACACTATAGCACTTACACTGCAAACAATCCATGCATTCTCTGCGATTCGAGCTCGTACCCAAGATTGCAGCAGCCAGAATCTGTAACAACTGTACTGATCAGGGTGGCGAAATAAAGAAACATCAGGTCAAATGTTTTCGAGAACTGTTTGTCATAAATAGCAATGAAATTTTTTTTCTGCGGCCAGTAAAGATATCCAGTATGGATTTATTGCTGTAGCCTAGAAACGAAACAAGTGACTGTCACATGTAATCGCTCTCTCTGTACAGGGTGTTCGGAAAATGTTAGCGTGTTGTAGTGGTATATGATAATAAGTGAAAGGTAAAAGCATTCTGCCAGCGTGAATGGTCATTGCCTGTGCCAATTTCGACCGATATCGTTACCCGAAAGTATAGTTAGTCAACATGCACTTTATTTGTAAGTGTGCAGATGGAAAAGTACCAGCTACTCAAAGGAGTTATCCTATGCCTCAAATTATGTATAAATACTGATTCGTTTAATCATAATACAAGCCGTTTTGGCGATATCTGCATTTAAATCTTGGCACTAATTTTCTAGTTGGCGAAAATTTCTTTCAACGAACTTTATTTAATTAATTTATGTCAATCCTGACTTTTTAACTTTTTCTTTAGTGAACAATGACCCGTGCTAAAATTCTTGTAAATTTAAATCTCTTTTGATTAATTGATAATTTTTACAATTTTCAAAAATGGCTTAATTTTTTAAACTGCATTTTAAAAAATAATTAAGATGTAAGAAAAATGTTTAAAGGAATTTTCTAGAAAGGAAGTGCTTTTAAAATTTTTATTCATTTGCGAACACAACTAGGCATTTGCGATCATGAGTCATATCAAAGATTTAGAATTTGAATTTTAAATCGTGTCAGTATGCGTGAAAACGGGATTTTAAACAATCCAGATGTCGCAGTTAATCGAATATTTTTATGTTTGTGATTTTAGTGATTTAATTATCAATAGAGCCTTTATTCGAGTACCACTTAAAATTATGCAAAAGTAATAACAAATATCCATGCCTTCTTTGGGATTTGAGCTCGTACCAAAGACTACAGCAGTCAAAATCTGTAACCACTGTATCGATCAGGGCGGCGAAGTGAAGAAACATCAGGTCGAATGTTATAATAAAATTCTTCAGTGAATATACCCACATCTCATAGCAATCATGACTCTAAGCTGACTATGTGTGAAGGTGACCAGCATTTCTCGGAATAATTAAAAAGAAAACTTGCAATCCGGAAATTTCAGATTAACAATTCAAAAAGAGCTTAACCGTTAAAAATATGTTTAATTAAAAAATTCAGAACGGTAATTAAATCATACAAATGCTTCTTTGGTTCTCTTCTTAACTAAAAAAAAAAATCTAATGTTTCAGCTTATACAACTAAAATGTTACTGTGGTTAAATGAAATTAAGTCAAAAAGAATTTCTATTTTAAAAGTTTCATCTTTTTTCTATATTTCTGTTCTGAGCGTAGAATAGTATGAAGAGAAAAATGTCAAAATATTAGAAAAATATGCATTTGAACAAAATTAGAAGTATGTAAAGGAAAATTTGCGATGTATATGTGTAGTGTCTTCTTAGCTTGGAAATAATTACTCCAGGATTATAGACTCGCACATTTATTTTTAGACGATGAATACAATTAAGGTTAATTAAAGAAATGCACATAAAAGCTTTATATACGTTGAAGCATATACAGAAAGCTGAGCGTCTGCTCGTGCTATTAAATTACGGGCGGAAACTGTATCTACTAGCTTGTAAACTTGTATGGTACCCTGAAGCCAAACAACATATACGTAAAGAAGGAAAGCTTCCATAGGCAAAGTAAAGCAGTTTGACTACTTCGCTACTAAAATCGTGGATGGACAAAGTCTCGGGGCCAAGTCGGCAGGTGTACAGAAAATTCAGGAATACGATATGAAACCAAAGAACTTATAGGATTCTTTCTTTGACAATTTTGTGACTCAAAATAAATAATATATTAATTAATCTACTTGCGTAAATCAATCCGTGCACATCCTTCTATTGACCGTGTTTTTGCAATAGGATGGCCTGACTTAACAATATCCAATCAATCCTTAGCACCATATATTCAAGAATGGACAGTCTCTGATGAATATACTCTTTCAGGTCATAAATATATAACCTTCCAAATCGCACAAGTTTCATTTACTGTAATTATCAAAAGATATAAGTTGCTTGGCAAGAAAATTCAAATACGTAATAAATACGGCGCTAAACCAATTAACCAAATGGTAAAGGTGTGGTGCCCGTCTTCCCCGTTCCTAATCCTTTGATCTTGGAGTCCGTAGTAGATGATCACTAGTCTCCGGCAATGCATTAACTATCTCTCTCATCCTCTTATGTACTTCTCCATCCATCCTTTCCTCATTTTCGGGAAGTGGTAGTCTGTTATGCATCCCACCGTCATGAGAGATGTAAATGTTCTGTCTCCTTTCTTTATGAAGCACATTTGCAACGGCAAGAGACTGTTCCTTTGGTAATGCTACGTCTCGAAAAGGAAAGCAGGTGAGTTCCTTTCCCAGAACCTATTCCAGTTATTGGATTTTTCAGCTCATATATTGCAGTAGTATACCCCCCACTATATGCGGCAAAAGGATGCCGCCATGACGTAATAGAACAAAGGATGACGCAACGGGGGCGTGGCCTCTGCCATATTGGATCACGTGACTTCCATCCGCCATGTTGGATCACGTGACGTCCGCCCGCCATATTGGATCACGTGGTGTTCCTTTGGAATGACTCATCCTTTTCCCGCCATGCCGTGCGTGCTGAATCGCCGAGGCATTCATTAATTTTATTCGGTAAGTATTTATGAAGGATTTAATTAATTATTATTTAACTTACCTAATTAATTTATTAATCACGTGGTCTTTGGAGAACATCGGCCATTTTGTTTTGTACCGTGATTTATGCTGCCCTTCATGACAGTTTCACAAATTGCGTGGGCCCGAACCCATGATGTCGAGATCTCTAGCTACGCGCACTTCCGTGGTTTTTCTCATTATGTAACATGGTTATGAGTCAATTTCCGTTAGAAAGCCCGCCACAAAGGCTTTCCTTCCCTTAGAAATAGCCCTAGAATGCTTTCCCCACAATCAAATAAGCCAAACTGATCTCTCTTCTCCCATCAAGTATCTGATATTGAGATAAAACGGAAAATAGGCGATATGGTGAAAAAATACTCTTCCGCCAAGTGACAACGGGAAGAAAAATTAGGCGAAACGTCATTTTGGACGAAAGGACGAAGCAATAGTACTTTCTTCCATACACTGTTACTGTTTTCTAGTCTTATAGAGGCGTTTTAACAGTTTTACCTTTTTTCATTGGCATGCTGGAAAATGAATAGTTCCCCCCTCCCTATCATCCTTTGAAACACTGTATAGACTGTTTATTATTATTCTTAAATTAAACCGGAGGCCGACTAAGGAATTTCCTACTTTTTCATATGAAATTGTACACTTCTGCTCAAAACATAAGTGAGAAATGCAAAGCACAGATTAAAACAAAAACTGTTTAAAGGATATGCGTGACATAAATCCAAGAGGTTGGTGTGTCATTACTAGACAAGATAGCAAACAATAAAGCAAAGACATGTAAAAATACACGTAGTACGAACATGACATCACGAAAGATCAAATGGGTCGGAAGAATGTACAATGGAAACATCACTGCTTGACAATGGCGAGGCAAGTTGGAAATAGTGTTGTTTATCGCTTGTTGTGGCAGCAGTGACCATTCTTTAACGCTTGTCGGAACTACAGTAAGGTGCCTGGCGGCATACTGCTACCTGCTTCTGTCTGGATTTAGGTCAGTTGATCTAGCAGGCTACGGCAGATACGGAATGGTTTCACTCTTCAGATAAATCCGCTCGAGCTCTATGCGGGCGGGCGATAAATATCGAGTCGGTAGCCATTGCAGCGACAAAAGGATGCATAAGAGGGTGTAGAATTTAGTCGCAATATCGGATGGCTGTGACGGAGCCAACAAGAATTACGCAGGGGTCAGTGCGGCTGTTCGTTGTTTCTTGTCGTCGAGATGACATCCGGACTAAGGCTGTGGTACTTAACGGATTAATGTCATCCCGACAAAAACAAAACGCTACCGGCAGACACACATTTTCTGATTCAAGCGTTGCATACTGTTAAATTACATGAAATATTACATGGTGTACAAGAACATGCTTCATTAGACTATTACATTCATTATTCACAGTGATAATTTCTAGCACTGCAGAATAAACACAAATATCGCAGCCCATATAAGTAAGTCTCCTTCTCTATAATAGTCTCTTTCGACGATGCTTGGCGGCCAGTAGCGTGTCCGTGGCTCTCGCCATATCATTGTTCTTCAGGAATCGTTGTGGGGGTTAAACTGAGACTCATCCGTGAAGAGTAAGTGGCTCCACTATTCTGGTGTTCAGGACCTTCCTATGGAAGTCAACAAATGCATGGCTCAAATAAATACTTTTCACAAATCTGAGCGTATCTCTAAGGGTTCTGGTGAAGAAATACGATATATACTCAACTATATATGTTCAATTAATGATGAAACAGCGTCTTGCAATGGCAGTATAGGAAAGCAAAGCAGAACTGGAGACAACAATAAATGAAAAGGTGGAAAATATTGCAAAAAGGAATGACTTGCCCCCGAAAAGTCTCCAAACAGGTACGACAATGTTCGAAGTCTCGATTAAAAAAGAGGAAAACCGAGCAGGAACACTTTACCCTGTATCTAAAAAATGAAATTAAAACTCCAGAAAGTTAAGCAAAAATTACTGCAAAATATCAATCCTACAAAACTAAAAGTGGGTGTCAGAAAAATGAAAACAATAAATAGCGCAGGTGTTAAAAAAAATGGAGAAGAAGAAGACAATACGGCCCTCCTGGAGTAGGCAATCCAATAAAATGAAAGAAATAAACGTCAGGCGTCCTACTAGGTTGAATCTTAGTGTCATGGTGTACACTGTAAACGAGGACATCGCTGAAAATAATCTGGCCCAAATCATGCCTACGCAGAGCCGTGGATATGAAGATGAGTCGATAGAGAGTCAAGTCTTCCATGAGAGGACGGTACAGGAAAAACTGGGTTACAGCTGTGCATCCAGAGACTTTTAAGCTCACGAAGAGAAATCAGAAAGTAAATCTTCAATGGACTCGCAATACAGTGTATAAGTTATTTACAGCAACAGTGCTTCAACTGTTTTGGTTAGGAACACACCAAAGACTTAAGCAAAGATGAGCAAAAGTGCTCGAATGTGGAGAAACCGACCTTTTGAAGGCAGACTGCCCAGTGATGGAAGCAACTGCATTAAAGCAGCAACTGTACGAAAGCAAATGAAAAGTACAAACTCTGCCTAAATGTGAACCATGATGCCAAGGCTATGCCTAACACACAAAAGAAAACTCGAATTATATAACAGAAAAATAAACTATGGATATTTACAAAATAATTTTACTCAATTTCTAGCATTCAAAGAGTGCAGCAAAATAGCTAAATGCAGAACTCATAACAAAAAATGA
Organism: Stegodyphus dumicola; assembly: GCF_044657685.1. Lineage (NCBI taxonomy): Eukaryota > Metazoa > Arthropoda > Arachnida > Araneae > Eresidae > Stegodyphus > Stegodyphus dumicola. The sequence goes on along the minus strand of NC_140772.1, from coordinate 183,585,415 downwards.
CATTGCCTTAGCATCCATCCAAGAAACGTATGTTTCTAAAAACAAGCTTTCAAACATACCAATGAATATGCGCAGGTATCACAAAGATACAGACCTTAAAGGGCAATTCTCGCCAACAATTCCGGACTATTCCATCTTCGAGGTACTTGCTCAGAATATTTCGCAGTAATCCTAGTGGAAGGAGCTGTGCCGTACATCCTATGCTTATTATATACGGTATTTTTCCCGCCTTCTTAGCGTGCCTTCGGGGTGTAATGGTCTGCATGCTGGGCACGTATTCCAGAGGTTCGTGGTTCGATTCCCGGCGAAGGTGTTGCTCATTTTTCATCTTTCATGCTTCCAAAAAATCCTTATGTCTCTACTGTGGCGCCCGAACTAAAAGGGTGGTGGATGATTATTCTCCACACTCAGGATTTGGCGATTGGGTCCCTAAAACTCCAGTCACCCTTTAAAAGGGGGAGTATATAAGGTATTTCTCCCGCCTTTTTAGCATTCCTTCGTGGTGTAGTGATATGCATGCTGGGCGAGTATTCCATAGGTCCGTGGTTCGATTCTCTGCGAAGGTGTTCCTCATTTTTCATCTTTTCATGCTTCCGAAAAAATCCTAATGTCTCTACAAGTATACTGCCTCCCTTCACTGCCACTGGACATATCCTAAGTCACTTGGACACTATAAATCGAAAGTATGAAAATACTACTTGTATCATCTAGGGTGACCTTAATGCAAAGCATATCCTATGGAGCACTTCTTACACAGACCCAAGGGAATTGCAAATCTGTGACTTTATAACCTCAACAGAGTTCATGATATGCAATGATCCAAGAAGCAGAGCAACATGCGTTGTCAACAGAGGTGAATCATGGGTCAATCTAACCACGATCAAGCCTCAAGGCAACATCACTGTGGAGAACTGGACTGCTATAGATGACATTATGTTGAGCGATCATCGTATAATTTCCTGCGAAATCTCAGAGATCTCTTTACAGGAAAGATGGTACAAGCGTTGGAATTTAGAAAGGACAAACTGGATCGACTTCCGGTTTATGCTGTCTGAGAAGTTCTACCACCCCTGAACCCTTGGACTCAAAAAGTGACACTGACAAATTCAGTGAATATACCTCAAAAGCGATTAGGACCTATGCTAAGTCTAACTCCTGGTGGGCGATGGAACTCACAATTCAAAGAAAGAAATTCAAGCATTGAGAAGGCGGTATCAAAGTGAACTATGGGATAAAGAAAAAAGACAGAAGCAGTTTATAAAGAAGGAAGAAACATTATACAAACGCAATAAGTAGTATACCCCCCACTATATGCGGCAAAAGGATGCCGCCATGACGTAATAGAACAAAGGATGACGCAACGGGGGCGTGGCCTCTGCCATATTGGATCACGTGACTTCCATCCGCCATGTTGGATCACGTGACGTCCGCCCGCCATATTGGATCACGTGGTGTTCCTTTGGAATGACTCATCCTTTTCCCGCCATGCCGTGCGTGCTGAATCGCCGAGGCATTCATTAATTTTATTCGGTAAGTATTTATGAAGGATTTAATTAATTATTATTTAACTTACCTAATTAATTTATTAATCACGTGGTCTTTGGAGAACATCGGCCATTTTGTTTTGTACCGTGATTTATGCTGCCCTTCATGACAGTTTCACAAATTGCGTGGGCCCGAACCCATGATGTCGAGATCTCTAGCTACGCGCTTTAACCACTGAGCCACGCTTTTGTTACCACAGAAGACTAAAAATTCGTACTTAGAAAAAAAAAAAAAGGCAAAGCGTTCAACGAGTTTACCGATCGAAAAGTTTCTTTTAAACGATGAAAGAGCGGTAGAAGACATATATTTTAATTTCTTAATTTTTTTTCGAACATTGATTACCTTCTTTAAGATATTATAAAGATTATTTTATGCTTAATTTTTAATTAATATTTTCAATTTATCAAATGAATTTTTTTTCTTCTAAGTGGGTGATATTATTTTCGAATGGAAGAAATTTTTTAAAATTATTTATTATCTGCAGGGAAAGAGTTAAAATGATATTTTTACATCTCTACTGATTTTCTTGAAGCTATGTTACTGCTGGCGCCATCTAGCGTCCAGAACATCATCTAAAAGTAACAGGATCGTAAAAAAAAATAATATGAAAATGTAATATATTTCCTTTTCACGGGGTACGAACTCGCTACTACCCAATAATTAATAAAAAGGGATTGAGGGGGACCGCATCCAAGTCTTTAAGCGATACCCCACAATTCCTTGGTTGATATGGTTCTTAATTATCTGCATAAGGTTTTTCCGTGCTCCGCCATCTTGGATTTCCTCTATAGCCGCCATTTTGAAGAATTTTCTTGGTGGGTAAATGACGTCACCCTTATCATGTTTGTGCATGATTTGGTTGGGAAATGGCGTCTGCCTTTTCACTCCCTTTGTGTAGACATCCGCGTAGGTGAACGAATACATTTCTGTGGACCAATCAGAAAGCAGAAAAATGATGTCATGCCCTCTTAACCAATCCGCGTATTCAGACAAAGTAAAAAGTTCGGAGCCGAGTTTCAACCGCTGGATTGCCTCCGAAATTCATTACTTGCTAAATTTTGGAAGTTGTTACCACGCGTTGCTTATTTAGTTTTGTGTTTGCTTTGTTGTACTGTTGTGCATAATGAAACGTCTAGCTGCAAATTCATGTTTATCATCAAAGAAGTTTTGCGGTGCTTCATATGACGAAACTTTGCTGAAGCTTGATTCTTTGCCAAAGAATATGTTTCATCTTCGGAGGGGATATTTTTGTCACTGTATCGTGTTTTTAGGTTTGACTCGTGTTCACGTTCGGAAATATGTGACTGATGACAACGATTTGCTACATCCTAGCAAAGATGGAGTTTCGCTTTCTCCTCTAGTATGGAAAGAATTGAGCGATCATACCAATACATTTGCTTCCTTTGAAGGTTCCGATAGTGTTTTTATTGTGAAGAAAGATGTGTGTGTTTCAAAACAAAATGTCAACGGTGAACTAATTATATCACTACAAAGATTGTTCCAAAGAAAAGATTTACGATTTGAATTTGTACCGGAACGTGTTCTGTTGAGGAAAGAACATTTACGCAAACTGGACTCCATATATAGCGAAATATGTGGTGTCGCGAAGGAAACACTTATTTCTAAAACTCTTAACTATTTTGTGGAAAAGCAGGTGGTTGGTGATACACATTTTGAATTGAATGAATATGCTGGTGATCCAGACCGTCCAAATGGATTTCATGAGCTGCAGGACTCTTTGTGTAAGTGTATTGAAAAATTTATTTCTAAAAAAATTTCAGAACTTTTTGTGTGTTTTGGTTGCAAACAAGGGATTAATAATCAGCTCGGACATGAATGCTTATCAACAAGCCGTGCTGAAAAATGTGAAACTTATTTTGACCAGGCTTTGTTTACAGTTAATTGGCCTGAGATAGCAAATGACTTCATTCGTGAAAATGAATGTAATATAAATTTTTAGTAAACTAATTGTTACTGATGACTTTTTTGATGTTATTAATGTAAATGATGTACTGAATATTATTCAAAATTTATATGTATGTGAAGAAACTAATTTGTTTAAAGATTTACTGAATAGTTCTTTTTGAAAAAATAAAATAAAATATTAGTTTTTATTCACTTTTTTGTATTGCTTTCTTTTTTGTTTCAAAATATTGTTTTTTTTTTTTTTTTAAATTGTATACTTTTTGAGTGACTCGGCATGAATTTTAATTTTCTAACTAAGAAAATACTAAATAGTTAATATTTTTAAAAAAGATGTTATTAGGATTAAGTGAAGCGGGGTATAAAAAAGTATAAATAAATGTTCACTTTGATTTATCATTTCATTTGGGTAGTGCTTGCCCGAGGATGAACATAACTTTTTCTGTTGATAAAAATTCCTGTTGTAATGTCAGAAATTCTGAATCTGACATATCGGGATCCAGCGCAGCCGGCAAGCTTCGGTGGTATAAATGCTTTACAACGTGTTTCTGGAGTAAAAAGCAAAGAAATCAAAAGATGGTTGCAGGCGAAAGATTCTTATACGCTTCACAGACCTCTGCGGCACAGATTCCAACGCAACCGAGTCATTGTAGGGGGCATCGACGAACAATTTCAGTCTGATTTAGTGGATATGCAATCGCTGGTATCTTTTAATAGTGGTTATAAATATTTACTGACGTGCATAGATATTTTTTCCAAATACGCTTGGGCTATCCCTCTCAAAGATAAAACAGCTGTGTCCATTAAATCTGCTTTCAAAAAGATATTTTCGGAACGTACACCCGAGTCTTTACAGACAGATGCAGGAAAAGAGTTTACCAATAAGCAAGTTCAAAATTTTTTGAAAAAGAAAAATATCCACTTTTTTACGACACACAATAATACAAAAGCTTCTGTCGTGGAACGGTTTAATAGGACCCTTAAAACTAAAATGTGGAAATACTTTACCGAAATGAATACACGAAGGTACATCGATGTTATAGATAAATTGATATCCAGTTATAACAACACATGGCATCGAAGTATTAAGACAGAACCTGCATCGGTTACGCTACAAAATCAAGAAAAAATTTGGAAAACTTTGTACGGTCAGCAATCAGCACAAAAACCTGTTCCTTCAGATTTAAAGATTGGAGACACGGTACGCATCAGCCGCGAAAAAATGCTCTTCGAGAAAGGATACAAGAAGAAATTTTTACAATCCATAAAATAATTCGTCGAAATCCTATCGTCTATAAATTAAGAGATTTAGCGGGAGAAGATATACAAGGAACCTTCTATAAACAAGAATTACAAAAAGTAGCGGACTGTGGGTACTATCCTGTCGAAAAGGTACTGAAGACAAGAAAGCATTGGGGAAAATCAGAATACTTTGTTAAATTTCAGGGTTACCCTGAAAAATTTAATACTTGGGTTTCAAATTTGAAAATGATATAAAAACATGCGTACTGTATTTTACTTTTCATTTGAGCGAAAATGTCCTTCTACGTAACACTCATAAGCGATAGCTCTAGGAGATTTTTTCCAGACAATAAAATTTCTCGATTTATTACCCAACTACCGTCTCCTATTGATCTTAGTAATGGGGACTGGGAACTAGCTCTTCTAAATATTATTTACCCTCATTCATGGTATAATGTCGGAAAAGATAATAATTTATTTGGGTTTGCTGTTCACAATGGAGAACTGTAAGGACGGCATGCATATTTCACAAGTGCACATCTGTGCAGCCACCGAGGGAGTGGCTTCTAGGATGGACCAATGAGCATCCAGTAATATTTCTGTCATGTCACATGACCTTTCGTGCTTTAAGATTTAAGCAGGATGGTTGAAAATATTCTGCCAAGCAATTTTCTGTACAAAATAATTAAAGTATCGTCGATTACTTCTGAAACTTTCCATTGCGAAGTTAGATCAAATATAGGAAATTATGAAGATTTCACTACCTGGTTGAAATATATACAAACACATGTTATATACACTTCGCAAAAATATCGATGTGAAATATTACTTAATAAGTGGTAAATAAGATGAAGGAAGAAATATGTGATAAACATTTGAGCCCAAATGCAATCTTTACATAAAACTATGTGTATGAGAAAAAATATTTACACCAATTATGTAAATAGAAGTCATCACTTTTTATTGCAGTCTGTATGAAAAAGAAGTTCTATAATAATAACCAATGCAGAATTTTATTCAAAACGAACTTTACTAATTTGCATTCGTATACATTTAGTGCGTTAAATTTCGCATTTAATAAATGCTCACTCTTAAATGTACTGTCTACACAAGATATACTCATCAGAGTGAATTTATCGTATTCACAATGAGTATTTTCAATTTATTCACATATAATTTTTAATGTTAACAACAGATATAATCAGATCATATGTATTCTGAATCTTACATTTAAAAAAAAAAAAAAAAAAAAAAAAAAAAAAAAAAAAATGCACGCACTGAAGTAAGAAAACACTAGATTCATTGTAACACTTTGTCATTCTCAGCTCAATTAAAAAATATATACACTTGAATTCTCTTAATCCACATAATATGTCGTGAACATCAATCCTAATTAATATTAATGCGTGATAAAAATCGCGAAAGTGAAATGTCAGCGATTAATCAAACTCAGAAAACGAAAGCGCTACGAGATTTTCTACTATTACGCCATATATTTATAACTGCAAAAGCAAATTAAAACGTAAACAACATACACTCACATGCACGAAGATTTAGCGTCACAAGAGCAATAGCAGCTCATTGGTCCATTTTCGAAACTCCTCCCTCAGTGGCTACTCTGATGTGCACTTGTGAAATATGCGGACGGCATATTCCTCCTGGTTATTATGAAACGATACCGGACATATTAAAAGCTATGACTTTAGTTTCTCATAAAAACAAAATTGAATTTTCTTATCATAACATTACGAAAAGAGTAATGATAAAGACGGATGAACAATCAAAAGTGGTTCTTCACGGAGGACTAGCTGAGCTCTTAGGATTTGAACCGGGTGTTTACGAAAGAAGTGTCCAAAGTCCTTTCGTAGCGAATCCGAATGGTTTCTTCCCCGTTATGTATGTATACTGTGATTTAGTTGAACCACAAATCGTAGGTAACGTACAAGCCCCCCTTCTGAAAATTGTAACAGTGGAAGGGAAAGACGGAGAGATTATTGACAAACATTACTCTCGACCTTTTTATTTACCAGTGATTCGCCAACATTTTCAAACGATTGAAATCGAAATAAGGTCTCATTCGGGGAGTCTGGTGCCGTTTGAAAGAGGTAAAGTTTTCATAGTGCTCCACTTTCGTTTGAGACAAATTCTATAAAAAGCTTTACCAAAAGAAAAAATTATTCATTCATAGTGTAAACGTTCTAAAAGCTGTATCAAAAATGCTCATTCCATATGCTTGTTGCACCAAACACTTTGAGGATTATTATGTGGGACAAACTGGAAAAGGTCTGCCGTATTATCAGGGAATGGTTTTACAGAAAGGATACGGAATAGGTGGATTTTTTGCGAAACTTTTCCGTAGTGCCATGCCATTTTTAATTAAGGGAGCAAAAACTGTTGGAAAAGAAGCTCTACGTGCAGGAACGCAAATTGCAAACGATGTGATATCAGGAGAAAATTTTAAATCAGCCTTTAAAACCAGATCTAAAGAAAGTGGAAAAAAATTAGCAAGGAAAGCAGTTCAAAAAGCAGATGAGATGATTGGTCACGGAAAGTTTAAAAGGAAACGCAAATCTCCCAAACGCTTCATTTCGTCTAAAGCCAGGAAAGTGCAAAGACGTGACATTTTCAACTCATAATGGCTTTCCTCTTAAAAGATTCTCCAGAATGCGCCAAATCTGAACTCGATTTATTTACATTACCTCCAACCCAAACAGTTATAGAAAGAGGACAATGGATAGAATTTCATCCCCTTGCGAATGTGTCGGATGGAAGTCCTGTCGAATTCAATGTCGCGGGTAGTGGCGATGACTATTTGGATTTATCTCAAACTCAGTTATACGTCAAAGTTAAAATTTTGAAAAGCAATGGCGGCTCTCTCGGAAAAGATGATAAAGTGGGACCCGTGAATTTGTTTCTGCACTCCCTCTTTTCTCAAGATGATATAAGCTTAAATGAAAGACTTATTTCCTCCAGCAATAACACGTACCCTTACAGAGCCATCATAGAAAAATTACTTAATCATGGTTTTGATACGAAAACTTCTCAATTATCATCAGAATTATATTTTAAAGATACAGCAGGCCGTATGAATGTTTTTGATACTGCGGATAAGCAACCTAATGAGGGATTCAATAAAAGAGCAGAAGAATTTAAACTTAGTGCTACAGTGGATAGGATTGGACGGCTACATCTAGATATGTTTCATCAAGAAAGACTTTTGTTGAACATGGTCGATATGAAAATTAAACTTATCCGCAGCAAACCGGAATTTTGTTTACTGGGGGAGGGGAATTTTAAAGTGTCATTGGAACATGCCTCATTATTTGTACGCAAAGTTCGAGTCAGTCCAGGTGTAATTTTAGGGCATGCAAAAAGTTTAGAAAAAGCGACAGCGAAATATCCTATCAACCGAGTGCTTTGCAAAGTGTATTCCATTCCATCAGGAAATATGAGTTTTGTTCAAGATAGTATTTTTACGGGCCAGATGCCTAAACGCTTAATTGTTGCTTGTGTCGATAATGATGCTTTCAACGGAAACTATAAAAAATCTCCCTTCGAATTTAAGCACAATCATATCAATTTTATTGGCATTTACGTAGATGGGCAACCTATGCCTCACAATCCTCTTCAACCTGATTTCATGAATAAAACCTTTATTCGTGCTTATCAGAATTTATTTGCCAATGCAGAAAACCGAGGATTGTATCTTTCGAGATCAGAGTATCCAGAAGGATACTGCTTATTTCTTTTCGATCTATCACCTGACTTGTGTGATGGTTCTCACTTGAATTTAGTCCGTCATAGTAATTTGAGACTGGAGGTAAAATTCGGTTTCCCTCTGCCAATAACAACATCGTTAATAGTCTATGCAGAATTTGAAAACTTAATAGAAATCAATAAATCTAGAAATATTATCTACGATTTTGGTAACTAATGAATTCTTCAGAAATTCATAGAATACTCTCTCATGACAAATGGACAGCAAAGTACTACACTGGAGTTTTCCCTTCAGATAAAATCCCAGATGTTCATCGTTTCCCAGCAGCTATTGTAGTCAACACTGATAAACACAACGAGAAAGGGACGCACTGGCTGGCTTTCTTCATTGAAAATAATCAGACTTTAGAATTTTTCGATTCTTATGGACTTCCTCCCATGACTTATGGTGATGACATAGCAAAATTTACTAGCAAGTTTAACTGTGTGACATGGAATCAAGTTTCTCTTCAGAGTGTAACATCAAATGTTTGTGGACAATATTGTACTTATTATTTGTTAAAACGATGTCAAGGATTATGTTTGGAATCAATTGTATCTAATCTTTCTGTAAGAAATAGCGATTTTCATGTATTTCATTTTGTGAAGAAAAGGTATGGTGTAAAAATGATTTTTAAGAAATAAAATATTAATTTGCTTGGAATTTTAGTTTTGTCTTTCTTATTAATAAAGTGCAATTTACAATTTTCTTAAATAACTTTTCTTTTACCTTTTAGTTATAGAATAAATTTTAAAGGTTTCATTTAAGCTTAAAAATTATTTTCCATTGTAAATTACTGGAAAAAAAAAAAAAAAAAAGATTTATTTTACTCATGACATCTGCACATTTTTTAAGGAAAAAAAACTTACCTTTAAAAAAAAATCTGGATCATTTTTTTTTCAACCTGAAATTAAAAAATATTTTTTCACACATAAAAACACACCAAATTTAACTAATATCTTTCTTTTTATTTAATATTTTATCCAAGAAGTTGAATACAATTTTCTTTTCTTTTTTACACATTTAGGTTTAGCATACATTGTAAACAGATACTTGTTTTTTACAAACTCCCTGGGAAAATCTACAACATCTAAGAATTTTTTAAACTCTTCATAACCTACAGGCTTGGTCTGTTGATTTCTTAACAAATAATTCACCAAGTCTTGAACATTAGAATTATTAATTTTAACTTGGTTCATGATTAATTCTTTAGATGGAGTCCATGTAATAATATCATTGTGAAGTTTTAAAAAGTCTATAATTCTTTTGGCAATGTTCTTAAATTTCACTGGAGCGGAATTCACAATTTCTTCTTCCATGGTAAACTTTTTCTCTTCTTCTTTGCTAAGCTGAACACTTTCTTGTGTTTCTGATTTTAATTGGGGAAATGTTACATATTTTTGAAGTATTTGAAGGTATTGCTTGGCTTTTTCATCTTCGGATAACTTCTCGTTTAAAATGGTGCTCATTTGCTGATCTAAATCTGATAAATGGTTTTCAGCAAATTCTAATTCTCGATCCGAGGGTACAAGGATAAATTTACAAGCGAACTCCATTAATTAATATGCTCAGTACAGAAACTGCGGCAGGAATGAGCAACGAAAGAAATCCATCACCTTTTTGTACCAATAGTCTCCGTTTTTTAAATAAGGGTATCTTTTTATCACCTAATGTACGCAAAGTCCGTTTATATACGGCCAGTTTACGTTTCTGTCTTTTAGACAAAGGAACGTTACCCTGTAATACATTTAAAGCACATTCACATACACTTTTAATAACACTATTGGGACATTTTCTTAGAAGAGTTTTTTTTTACTTTACTTTTGCCTAGGAGTTTAAGATGTTCCAGGCTCGACATCTGGACCTCAAATGATTGGTACTTTAACAATTCCTTCTCTTTTATAAAGGTCGCATAAGCAACCGCTTTTTGTGCAGATCTTATATTTTAGGACATTTTTTAAATAATCTAATTTTCAAAAAAAAAAAAAAAAAAAAAAAAATTCGGTGTGGCAAATTTTATTTTTTTACAATGTAAAAGAGAGTTTTAAATTTTAAAAAACCTACAAATTAAATCACTGAAGGAGAAAACTTTTTGAGTGCAACAGCAACTAACGGAGTTCATAAACAAAATGCTTATCTGAAGGGAAAATGCCTGTACGTAACCTTAACATTTCTTGGGTTTCTGGTCTTAAATCTATTAGTAAATAACTGTAAGGGTTTGAAGTTGCATCCTGGAAGACTTCCTGAAAAGCCTTTGTTTTCCCGGGGAACATCTGCCTTACCAAATGTACGACTTGACATTTATCTCTAGGATTTTTGAACAGTATCATGTAATGACAATTCAAATGAATGGTTCGCATTCCTCGGGCTGTTACATAAGCGTAATTTTTAGGGCCTCCTGAATGGGGGAAAAATATGCTACAGAAACTACAAGAATAAAAGATCAACCTAATAAAAAATAAAAATAAAAATGAAGCTCACCAGAGACAAATGTAGTAATAGTATCTCCATTGAGTTCATCTGTAAAATCCCCCAAAAAATTACCAAGAGGCGGATCGTTGGTAAAATCGCTTGCGTATATAATTGAATCCGTGTCATGATACAACACAGCACGGCCCAACTTCTCCATTTCACTGTAAAGCTTTAACCGTGCCCATGCAGTAGTAAAAGCTGCCAAGAACACATTTGTGGATGTGTCCTGTGGAACAAAATAATGTTTATAGTCCCATTGCACAGCAGCTACTTCAGGAGTCGGAAAATATAAGTCTTTGATCTGGAGGAAAAGTTAGGAGGTTGCAAGATTAATCATTTAAAAATATACATCTTAATTTACATTAGAAAATAAAATTACAAAACTTACATTTTTTGTTGGATCTGCTAATAATTTATTGAAATCAGGTAATGTATGAACATAAGTCAAACGTATCTTGTTCAGGTTCATTCCCCATCTTTAAAGAAAAAAAATATATAAGAAAAGAATGAGCATTTTTTTTAAGAAATAATAAATGATATAAAGATGTGAAACAACTCTTTCTATTAAAAACATTATAATAATTATTTACCGCCCCCAGAAGCTGTTCAAAGCCAATTTGGCTACTTGCCGTCTTCCAGGATTCTTCTTAATATTAAATTCATCAAGCTGCACACCCTCTCGCTCAAAATAGGCTTCAATGTAGCGTTTTCGTTCGGTCGAGCTTACACAATCGGCTGGCCAGCCGCTGCTTTCTTGTTTTATTTTTAAAAACAAGTTGATATAAGATTGAAATAGAGTATCCGTAAATTGAGAAAAATGGTACACTTCATAAATCTGAAAAAAAAAAAAAAAAAAAAAAAAGATAGTGGGAATATGAATATAATAATATACAATAAAAATACATGCTGTGACATTTATAACACATTCAATAATACTAATAATTACCCAAAATACTTACCTTTGTTATACAGTAACCGTTTTTCACTGCTAATTTGACTTCTTCAGTCACCCATGTGCCAATGATGGCTCTCTCATCATCTGAGTGCTGGCAAATGCCTTGATACATTAATTCAGCACAAGTCTTGCAGAGGGGAAACATCAGTTTATTTTGTGCTCTGTACGGTAATACGGGGAGGTATAAACCTCGAGGAGGCAGTATTCGGCACTTTATAATACCGAAATAGTTTTCCAAGGCATCAAAATTTTCAGTAATAATATTAGGGTGTCCGACGGGGTACAAACAGTATTTATTGACCTAGGAAAAATTGAAAAAATATGAATAATCGGAAAAGCGATTTTCTTTTTAAATAAGACATGCGCGTTTAATAAGATTATTTTATGCCAAAACACAGAAAAAAAAGTATTTACCCATGGATACAGTGAAGTGAAATCCACATACTTTGCATCACCCTCATAATACAGCTGAATGGCATTTGTCCGCCCGCCGAAGAAAGCATCTTTAGGATTCAATCGATCCTGAAGCTCGTGACTTAGAAGAAAATATTTTACTTTTTCATCTGTTTTCTTTTTCATCTCAAACTCATGCTCCCACATTTCAATTACATTATACCCTCGATCACGTAGCTGGTAAGTCTTGTCTACCGTTTGTTGTCGCAATGTCGACATGGGTAATTTTGTTATGGGGTGGAGTGCATCTCCGTCAAAACAGGTGGAGCAACCGTGAAAGAAACATCCCTGCGATAGTTAAAAATTTTTTCGTATAATACCAATAAATAAATAAATTAAATAATATATTTATAAATAAATAAATATTGAACTCTTACGTAGTATTGATAAACAGTATTTGTTTCTTTGCAATATCCGTCTACAGATATACCATCCAATCGTCTTTCTCCTTTTCCGTTCAAAGCGTGTTCGATTTCAATGCTCTCTTTTTGGGCAATAAAATCAAGCCAACGAATACAGTCAGGACTATGATTCGTGCGATTGATATAACCTCCTACAGGTATCATTGCGATGGTATTAGGTATTATGTGTCGGGATCTGTAAACCGCCATACACGCTGATGCAATGGTTATGTAACTGAAAATAAAACGGACAAGAAAAGTGTAAATCATATATACATAAAGTATACATGCACGTATACAATACGTTGTTACAAAATGACAAAACCATGTAAAAGAAAAGGTTTGTAAAATACCAAAAGGGGTCTACTCCTGTAATTTCTAAAAACTGATTTCTAAATTCAACGCAACATCTACGAAGGATATCAACATCTGATCTGAAAACGAAAAGAGTAAATAAATAAATAAAACATGGTACCAAAAAAAATACACCTAAAAGACGGATCATAATGAAGGATTAGAAATAGATTGTTGATACAAACCGGCAATACGCGAGAATTTCTTCTTGGAAATCAAATATATCCTTCTCGTGTTCTTTATGCCATTCCAAAAAGGAGGTTCGCACCGCACTAGTCATACAATCAGGATTGTAGTACTTAGGCTCAGGTAAAAATCCCACATAATTTTGATTTTCTTTCTTGTTGAAAAGGTGCGGAAAATATCCTTTTTTTAGTTCTGTAAGGCCGAAACAAGCAGGCAGCTTTGAGAGAGCCATCGGCAGGAAATTAAAAGAATCAATAAGTTTTATGTTGAGGGCGGTATGGGTGATTACCATCACTTTAGAGCCATTAGGGATTACTTCAGGTGCCGTACCCTGTTCTAAAAGCCATGCCATTATAAACTGACCGTCAAATCTGTAAAGAAAAAAAAAATTATTATATTTTAAAAAATGTATTATATTTAAAACAATAGCCCTATAATATATATATGCAGATTAAAAATAATAAGAATACATTTACCCCTTCATATTGTGTGCAATAACAGTGTAATTTTTGTGCACTGTTGTAAACAGCCAAGAGCTGACATGACATGCTTCGTATCCTTTAAATATTTTCTCTTGGCCATCTTTGTACTGCGCTACAGCAAAGTTTACGATGTGTTCCCCTGATGATTGGTCAGTTTCGAAATCAAAGAAAATTAATTTATCGGATGGACTTTTCGCAGAAATGAGTTGTAAGAAACAATGATGTTCTGACGCTATAACATACTCTTTACACGAAGGGCATTTCATAGTCCCGCAACGATGTAAAATTTTAGGACACTGCCGTCGCATGATAATTTTTGAGCATTGTCTGCACTGATACATCTGTAATTAGGAAAAAAAAAGTAGAACAAAGATTTTTTTAAAAATATATTTAGAAAAAAAAAAACGTTTTAAAAATGTAAGTATTAAAAACTTTTTTTTTCCCCTAGTTGAGTAATACTTACCCTATCGCATACTGAATGCTCTTGTCTACCTGTGACGGCTTTATGCGCTGCAAAGCAGTCCTCAGATTGACAGAGGCGATCACAATCTTTACATCTTTTAGGCAATGCTGGAACGCATTGAAATCTTAGGCAGACATGGCACATATTGTCACACCTGTGATCTTCTGGACGGTCATATGGCTTTTCACAATTTTCGCAATAGTTTTTCGAACCATAAAAACCGTGTAAATTTGTAATGACATCAAAATGGCCATTGTGTTGCCACAAATTAATGCGACGAGTTCGATATCTTCCTTTATACGAGACCTAGAAATAAACAGTTTATAAATATAATTTCATTTTACATTTTTTTTTCAATTTAATTAATTTTTTTTTTGTTTAAAATCTTTGGCTTACTTTATTTAAATTTTCACTGCTTATTACTACGATTTGTATATTTAGATGATTTTCAAATGTGCAGATTTCAGTGTATGTACAAGGACCAAGAGGAACTCCAGCACACTTGTGTAATTCTTGAGCTCGTAGCATTAGAACAGATCGTCTCCGATCCCGTAGAGAATTAAGCGCTGACTTGTCTTGCTCAAGATAAGCTAGGGCCATATACGATTGCTTTTGCGCAACACAACCCTTCATCATCTGACGGGATGGAAAGGACAGAGCGTTTTTTAAGACGATCTACTTGAATGTTGATTATCTTTGCTCTACCTGCACCGATATCCCTGCGAATCGTGATCACATCTACTAGGAAGCCTGAATCCAGCCGAATTTCATCTTTTGACTGCAGAACTTTCATAATAACCGATAATACGGTCTCCACCGTCATGGAAGATACGGCAATAATTTTCGTAGACATGGGTTTATCCAATCCATCGGCTTGGATACACATTCGTATCCAATCTGTCGGCCTTAGATTTTCTGTTGACCGTTGAATTAATATTTCAAACAGCTGTCTAACAGATTCAGTTACGGCTAGAAGAGGCCTGTTGCGAATATTTTGAGGCAGACGATTCATATCAACACGTGCCTGGAAGGTTATTTCCTCGCCTTGATACTTTCGGTTACGACGCCGTGCCTTCTCTTTGAGTATAATAGCATTTTCCATCTGGAAAGAAAAGAACATAATTCAGTGTAAATGAAAATAAGCACACACGCAAACACACCATAAGCCCTAAAACAGGAGAAAAACTCACATTTACTGAAATGTCATGTTCCACATATGCAGGTCCTTTAGATGGAGCAGAAGGTTGAGTCTAAAAGATGTATAGACATCACAGTGATATGAAAAACATAACAAACATAGAAAAACATAAAAAACATAGAAAAAAATAATTCTCATATATATTTATATATATATTAAAAACTGATATTACCTCATATCCCGAGCCTACTTGATAGTAAAGAGGCAAAACCAAAGGATTCTCCAAAAATATCTGCGAAGTTTCACTTAAGAGCTAAAGAAAAGTAACAGTTGTGTTTAAAGAAATTTAGGTTCAGCTTATATAAAAAAAATACAAAAAAAATTAATGACAGGGGAAAAAAAAAAAAAAAAAAACTACGTACTTCATCTCCTGAATCACTAAAATAATTTTCAATGCCGTCAATAGGATTTTCGATGAATATTTGAGATGTTTCACTCAGGCACTAAATAAATTAAAAATAGTGAATAGTCTTTTTCTAGGTGGGGCAAAAAACTATACATTGTAAAAATAAGCCACAGAAGGAAATAAATAAAACTAGCTTACCTCATCATCAGAATCTCTTAAAAGCGCATGGAAATCCTCACACTACAAAATAATAGTATTTTTAATCATGTAAGTATTACAAACATGTGGTCAAAGAACAATTGAAAATAATATAGCGATATAACTGTTTTGAAACGTTAATATTACAAACACGTGTTTCAACAAAACAGGGTAAAATATAATAAAAAAATCTAAGTCGTATAAATAAAACACATAAATAAAATTTAGCTTACTTGATCATTAGAATCTCTTACAGATACATCGGAATCCTCACACTACAAAAAATTTTAATTGCGTGTCAGTATTACAGGCACGTGGTCAAAGAAAAAAAAAAAAAAAACACTAAAAAAATAAAATTAAACACATAATAACCTTAATACATTTTATATATAAATAAAATAAAAATAAATAAAATAAATTTTAAATATGAATACTTACTTGATCAAAAAAGGGTTCCAAAGAACGTTTACTGTTTCTTGAAGCCATTTTCGCAGATACGAAGAGAATTTCTTGTTTTTTCAAAAAGCGTGGTAACAAACTTCTAGAATTTAGCAAGTAATGAATTTCGGAGGCAATCCAGCGGTTGAAACTCGGCTCCGAACTTTTTACTTTGTCTGAATACGCGGATTGGTTAAGAGGGCATGACATCATTTTTCTGCTTTCTGATTGGTCCACAGAAATGTATTCGTTCACCTACGCGGATGTCTACACAAAGGGAGTGAAAAGGCAGACGCCATTTCCCAACCAAATCATGCACAAACATGATAAGGGTGACGTCATTTACCCACCAAGAAAATTCTTCAAAATGGCGGCTATAGAGGAAATCCAAGATGGCGGAGCACGGAAAAACCTTATGCAGATAATTAAGAACCATATCAACCAAGGAATTGTGGGGTATCGCTTAAAGACTTGGATGCGGTCCCCCTCAATCCCTTTTTATTAATTATTGGGTAGTAGCGAGTTCGTACCCCGTGAAAAGGAAATATATTACATTTTCATATTATTTTTTTTTACGATCCTGTTACTTTTAGATGATGTTCTGGACGCTAGATGGCGCCAGCAGTAACATAGCTTCAAGAAAATCAGTAGAGATGTAAAAATATCATTTTAACTCTTTCCCTGCAGATAATAAATAATTTTAAAAAATTTCTTCCATTCGAAAATAATATCACCCACTTAGAAGAAAAAAAATTCATTTGATAAATTGAAAATATTAATTAAAAATTAAGCATAAAATAATCTTTATAATATCTTAAAGAAGGTAATCAATGTTCGAAAAAAAATTAAGAAATTAAAATATATGTCTTCTACCGCTCTTTCATCGTTTAAAAGAAACTTTTCGATCGGTAAACTCGTTGAACGCTTTGCCTTTTTTTTTTTTTCTAAGTACGAATTTTTAGTCTTCTGTGGTAACAAAAGCGTGGCTCAGTGGTTAAAGCGCGTAGCTAGAGATCTCGACATCATGGGTTCGGGCCCACGCAATTTGTGAAACTGTCATGAAGGGCAGCATAAATCACGGTACAAAACAAAATGGCCGATGTTCTCCAAAGACCACGTGATTAATAAATTAATTAGGTAAGTTAAATAATAATTAATTAAATCCTTCATAAATACTTACCGAATAAAATTAATGAATGCCTCGGCGATTCAGCACGCACGGCATGGCGGGAAAAGGATGAGTCATTCCAAAGGAACACCACGTGATCCAATATGGCGGGCGGACGTCACGTGATCCAACATGGCGGATGGAAGTCACGTGATCCAATATGGCAGAGGCCACGCCCCCGTTGCGTCATCCTTTGTTCTATTACGTCATGGCGGCATCCTTTTGCCGCATATAGTGGGGGGTATACTACTGCAATATATGAGCTGAAAAATCCAATAACTGGAATAGGTTCTGGGAAAAGAACTCACCTGCTTTCCTTTTCGAGACGTAGCATTACCAAAGGAACAGTCTCTTGCCGTTGCAAATGTGCTTCATAAAGAAAGGAGACAGAACATTTACATCTCTCATGACGGTGGGATGCATAACAGACTACCACTTCCCGAAAATGAGGAAAGGATGGATGGAGAAGTACATAAGAGGATGAGAGAGATAGTTAATGCATTGCCGGAGACTAGTGATCATCTACTACGGACTCCAAGATCAAAGGATTAGGAACGGGGAAGACGGGCACCACACCTTTACCATTTGGTTAATTGGTTTAGCGCCGTATTTATTACGTATTTGAATTTTCTTGCCAAGCAACTTATATCTTTTGATAATTACAGTAAATGAAACTTGTGCGATTTGGAAGGTTATATATTTATGACCTGAAAGAGTATATTCATCAGAGACTGTCCATTCTTGAATATATGGTGCTAAGGATTGATTGGATATTGTTAAGTCAGGCCATCCTATTGCAAAAACACGGTCAATAGAAGGATGTGCACGGATTGATTTACGCAAGTAGATTAATTAATATATTATTTATTTTGAGTCACAAAATTGTCAAAGAAAGAATCCTATAAGTTCTTTGGTTTCATATCGTATTCCTGAATTTTCTGTACACCTGCCGACTTGGCCCCGAGACTTTGTCCATCCACGATTTTAGTAGCGAAGTAGTCAAACTGCTTTACTTTGCCTATGGAAGCTTTCCTTCTTTACGTATATGTTGTTTGGCTTCAGGGTACCATACAAGTTTACAAGCTAGTAGATACAGTTTCCGCCCGTAATTTAATAGCACGAGCAGACGCTCAGCTTTCTGTATATGCTTCAACGTATATAAAGCTTTTATGTGCATTTCTTTAATTAACCTTAATTGTATTCATCGTCTAAAAATAAATGTGCGAGTCTATAATCCTGGAGTAATTATTTCCAAGCTAAGAAGACACTACACATATACATCGCAAATTTTCCTTTACATACTTCTAATTTTGTTCAAATGCATATTTTTCTAATATTTTGACATTTTTCTCTTCATACTATTCTACGCTCAGAACAGAAATATAGAAAAAAGATGAAACTTTTAAAATAGAAATTCTTTTTGACTTAATTTCATTTAACCACAGTAACATTTTAGTTGTATAAGCTGAAACATTAGATTTTTTTTTTTAGTTAAGAAGAGAACCAAAGAAGCATTTGTATGATTTAATTACCGTTCTGAATTTTTTAATTAAACATATTTTTAACGGTTAAGCTCTTTTTGAATTGTTAATCTGAAATTTCCGGATTGCAAGTTTTCTTTTTAATTATTCCGAGAAATGCTGGTCACCTTCACACATAGTCAGCTTAGAGTCATGATTGCTATGAGATGTGGGTATATTCACTGAAGAATTTTATTATAACATTCGACCTGATGTTTCTTCACTTCGCCGCCCTGATCGATACAGTGGTTACAGATTTTGACTGCTGTAGTCTTTGGTACGAGCTCAAATCCCAAAGAAGGCATGGATATTTGTTATTACTTTTGCATAATTTTAAGTGGTACTCGAATAAAGGCTCTATTGATAATTAAATCACTAAAATCACAAACATAAAAATATTCGATTAACTGCGACATCTGGATTGTTTAAAATCCCGTTTTCACGCATACTGACACGATTTAAAATTCAAATTCTAAATCTTTGATATGACTCATGATCGCAAATGCCTAGTTGTGTTCGCAAATGAATAAAAATTTTAAAAGCACTTCCTTTCTAGAAAATTCCTTTAAACATTTTTCTTACATCTTAATTATTTTTTAAAATGCAGTTTAAAAAATTAAGCCATTTTTGAAAATTGTAAAAATTATCAATTAATCAAAAGAGATTTAAATTTACAAGAATTTTAGCACGGGTCATTGTTCACTAAAGAAAAAGTTAAAAAGTCAGGATTGACATAAATTAATTAAATAAAGTTCGTTGAAAGAAATTTTCGCCAACTAGAAAATTAGTGCCAAGATTTAAATGCAGATATCGCCAAAACGGCTTGTATTATGATTAAACGAATCAGTATTTATACATAATTTGAGGCATAGGATAACTCCTTTGAGTAGCTGGTACTTTTCCATCTGCACACTTACAAATAAAGTGCATGTTGACTAACTATACTTTCGGGTAACGATATCGGTCGAAATTGGCACAGGCAATGACCATTCACGCTGGCAGAATGCTTTTACCTTTCACTTATTATCATATACCACTACAACACGCTAACATTTTCCGAACACCCTGTACAGAGAGAGCGATTACATGTGACAGTCACTTGTTTCGTTTCTAGGCTACAGCAATAAATCCATACTGGATATCTTTACTGGCCGCAGAAAAAAAATTTCATTGCTATTTATGACAAACAGTTCTCGAAAACATTTGACCTGATGTTTCTTTATTTCGCCACCCTGATCAGTACAGTTGTTACAGATTCTGGCTGCTGCAATCTTGGGTACGAGCTCGAATCGCAGAGAATGCATGGATTGTTTGCAGTGTAAGTGCTATAGTGTCTTTGCGACAAGGGGACACTAAAAATATATGGCGAGCCAAAAGTCCTCTAATTAATGACAGGGGAAAAAAAAAAAAAAAAAAACTACGTACTTCATCTCCTGAATCACTAAAATAATTTTCAATGCCGTCAATAGGATTTTCGATGAATATTTGAGATGTTTCACTCAGGCACTAAATAAATTAAAAATAGTGAATAGTCTTTTTCTAGGTGGGGCAAAAAACTATACATTGTAAAAATAAGCCACAGAAGGAAATAAATAAAACTAGCTTACCTCATCATCAGAATCTCTTAAAAGCGCATGGAAATCCTCACACTACAAAATAATAGTATTTTTAATCATGTAAGTATTACAAACATGTGGTCAAAGAACAATTGAAAATAATATAGCGATATAACTGTTTTGAAACGTTAATATTACAAACACGTGTTTCAACAAAACAGGGTAAAATATAATAAAAAAATCTAAGTCGTATAAATAAAACACATAAATAAAATTTAGCTTACTTGATCATTAGAATCTCTTACAGATACATCGGAATCCTCACACTACAAAAAATTTTAATTGCGTGTCAGTATTACAGGCACGTGGTCAAAGAAAAAAAAAAAAAAAACACTAAAAAAATAAAATTAAACACATAATAACCTTAATACATTTTATATATAAATAAAATAAAAATAAATAAAATAAATTTTAAATATGAATACTTACTTGATCAAAAAAGGGTTCCAAAGAACGTTTACTGTTTCTTGAAGCCATTTTCGCAGATACGAAGAGAATTTCTTGTTTTTTCAAAAAGCGTGGTAACAAACTTCTAGAATTTAGCAAGTAATGAATTTCGGAGGCAATCCAGCGGTTGAAACTCGGCTCCGAACTTTTTACTTTGTCTGAATACGCGGATTGGTTAAGAGGGCATGACATCATTTTTCTGCTTTCTGATTGGTCCACAGAAATGTATTCGTTCACCTACGCGGATGTCTACACAAAGGGAGTGAAAAGGCAGACGCCATTTCCCAACCAAATCATGCACAAACATGATAAGGGTGACGTCATTTACCCACCAAGAAAATTCTTCAAAATGGCGGCTATAGAGGAAATCCAAGATGGCGGAGCACGGAAAAACCTTATGCAGATAATTAAGAACCATATCAACCAAGGAATTGTGGGGTATCGCTTAAAGACTTGGATGCGGTCCCCCTCAATCCCTTTTTATTAATTATTGGGTAGTAGCGAGTTCGTACCCCGTGAAAAGGAAATATATTACATTTTCATATTATTTTTTTTTACGATCCTGTTACTTTTAGATGATGTTCTGGACGCTAGATGGCGCCAGCAGTAACATAGCTTCAAGAAAATCAGTAGAGATGTAAAAATATCATTTTAACTCTTTCCCTGCAGATAATAAATAATTTTAAAAAATTTCTTCCATTCGAAAATAATATCACCCACTTAGAAGAAAAAAAATTCATTTGATAAATTGAAAATATTAATTAAAAATTAAGCATAAAATAATCTTTATAATATCTTAAAGAAGGTAATCAATGTTCGAAAAAAAATTAAGAAATTAAAATATATGTCTTCTACCGCTCTTTCATCGTTTAAAAGAAACTTTTCGATCGGTAAACTCGTTGAACGCTTTGCCTTTTTTTTTTTTTCTAAGTACGAATTTTTAGTCTTCTGTGGTAACAAAAGCGTGGCTCAGTGGTTAAAGCGCGTAGCTAGAGATCTCGACATCATGGGTTCGGGCCCACGCAATTTGTGAAACTGTCATGAAGGACAGCATAAATCACGGTACAAAACAAAATGGCCGATGTTCTCCAAAGACCACGTGATTAATAAATTAATTAGGTAAGTTAAATAATAATTAATTAAATCCTTCATAAATACTTACCGAATAAAATTAATGAATGCCTCGGCGATTCAGCACGCACGGCATGGCGGGAAAAGGATGAGTCATTCCAAAGGAACACCACGTGATCCAATATGGCGGGCGGACGTCACGTGATCCAACATGGCGGATGGAAGTCACGTGATCCAATATGGCAGAGGCCACGCCC
This sequence comes from Stegodyphus dumicola, assembly GCF_044657685.1. NCBI lineage: Eukaryota > Metazoa > Arthropoda > Arachnida > Araneae > Eresidae > Stegodyphus > Stegodyphus dumicola. Next base: position 183,562,923 of record NC_140772.1, on the reverse strand, counting down.
CCGTTGCGTCATCCTTTGTTCTATTACGTCATGGCGGCATCCTTTTGCCGCATATAGTGGGGGGTATACTACTTATTGCGTTTGTATAATGTTTCTTCCTTCTTTATAAACTGCTTCTGTCTTTTTTCTTTATCCCATAGTTCACTTTGATACCGCCTTCTCAATGCTTGAATTTCTTTCTTTGAATTGTGAGTTCCATCGCCCACCAGGAGTTAGACTTAGCATAGGTCCTAATCGCTTTTGAGGTATATTCACTGAATTTGTCAGTGTCACTTTTTGAGTCCAAGGGTTCAGGGGTGGTAGAACTTCTCAGACAGCATAAACCGGAAGTCGATCCAGTTTGTCCTTTCTAAATTCCAACGCTTGTACCATCTTTCCTGTAAAGAGATCTCTGAGATTTCGCAGGAAATTATACGATGATCGCTCAACATAATGTCATCTATAGCAGTCCAGTTCTCCACAGTGATGTTGCCTTGAGGCTTGATCGTGGTTAGATTGACCCATGATTCACCTCTGTTGACAACGCATGTTGCTCTGCTTCTTGGATCATTGCATATCATGAACTCTGTTGAGGTTATAAAGTCACAGATTTGCAATTCCCTTGGGTCTGTGTAAGAAGTGCTCCATAGGATATGCTTTGCATTAAGGTCACCCTAGATGATACAAGTAGTATTTTCATACTTTCGATTTATAGTGTCCAAGTGACTTAGGATATGTCCAGTGGCAGTGAAGGGAGGCAGTATACTTGTAGAGACATTAGGATTTTTTCGGAAGCATGAAAAGATGAAAAATGAGGAACACCTTCGCAGAGAATCGAACCACGGACCTATGGAATACTCGCCCAGCATGCATATCACTACACCACGAAGGAATGCTAAAAAGGCGGGAGAAATACCTTATATACTCCCCCTTTTAAAGGGTGACTGGAGTTTTAGGGACCCAATCGCCAAATCCTGAGTGTGGAGAATAATCATCCACCACCCTTTTAGTTCGGGCGCCACAGTAGAGACATAAGGATTTTTTGGAAGCATGAAAGATGAAAAATGAGCAACACCTTCGCCGGGAATCGAACCACGAACCTCTGGAATACGTGCCCAGCATGCAGACCATTACACCCCGAAGGCACGCTAAGAAGGCGGGAAAAATACCGTATATAATAAGCATAGGATGTACGGCACAGCTCCTTCCACTAGGATTACTGCGAAATATTCTGAGCAAGTACCTCGAAGATGGAATAGTCCGGAATTGTTGGCGAGAATTGCCCTTTAAGGTCTGTATCTTTGTGATACCTGCGCATATTCATTGGTATGTTTGAAAGCTTGTTTTTAGAAACATACGTTTCTTGGATGGATGCTAAGGCAATGTCATTTTTTGTTATGAGTTCTGCATTTAGCTATTTTGCTGCACTCTTTGAATGCTAGAAATTGAGTAAAATTATTTTGTAAATATCCATAGTTTATTTTTCTGTTATATAATTCGAGTTTTCTTTTGTGTGTTAGGCATAGCCTTGGCATCATGGTTCACATTTAGGCAGAGTTTGTACTTTTCATTTGCTTTCGTACAGTTGCTGCTTTAATGCAGTTGCTTCCATCACTGGGCAGTCTGCCTTCAAAAGGTCGGTTTCTCCACATTCGAGCACTTTTGCTCATCTTTGCTTAAGTCTTTGGTGTGTTCCTAACCAAAACAGTTGAAGCACTGTTGCTGTAAATAACTTATACACTGTATTGCGAGTCCATTGAAGATTTACTTTCTGATTTCTCTTCGTGAGCTTAAAAGTCTCTGGATGCACAGCTGTAACCCAGTTTTTCCTGTACCGTCCTCTCATGGAAGACTTGACTCTCTATCGACTCATCTTCATATCCACGGCTCTGCGTAGGCATGATTTGGGCCAGATTATTTTCAGCGATGTCCTCGTTTACAGTGTACACCATGACACTAAGATTCAACCTAGTAGGACGCCTGACGTTTATTTCTTTCATTTTATTGGATTGCCTACTCCAGGAGGGCCGTATTGTCTTCTTCTTCTCCATTTTTTTTAACACCTGCGCTATTTATTGTTTTCATTTTTCTGACACCCACTTTTAGTTTTGTAGGATTGATATTTTGCAGTAATTTTTGCTTAACTTTCTGGAGTTTTAATTTCATTTTTTAGATACAGGGTAAAGTGTTCCTGCTCGGTTTTCCTCTTTTTTAATCGAGACTTCGAACATTGTCGTACCTGTTTGGAGACTTTTCGGGGGCAAGTCATTCCTTTTTGCAATATTTTCCACCTTTTCATTTATTGTTGTCTCCAGTTCTGCTTTGCTTTCCTATACTGCCATTGCAAGACGCTGTTTCATCATTAATTGAACATATATAGTTGAGTATATATCGTATTTCTTCACCAGAACCCTTAGAGATACGCTCAGATTTGTGAAAAGTATTTATTTGAGCCATGCATTTGTTGACTTCCATAGGAAGGTCCTGAACACCAGAATAGTGGAGCCACTTACTCTTCACGGATGAGTCTCAGTTTAACCCCCACAACGATTCCTGAAGAACAATGATATGGCGAGAGCCACGGACACGCTACTGGCCGCCAAGCATCGTCGAAAGAGACTATTATAGAGAAGGAGACTTACTTATATGGGCTGCGATATTTGTGTTTATTCTGCAGTGCTAGAAATTATCACTGTGAATAATGAATGTAATAGTCTAATGAAGCATGTTCTTGTACACCATGTAATATTTCATGTAATTTAACAGTATGCAACGCTTGAATCAGAAAATGTGTGTCTGCCGGTAGCGTTTTGTTTTTGTCGGGATGACATTAATCCGTTAAGTACCACAGCCTTAGTCCGGATGTCATCTCGACGACAAGAAACAACGAACAGCCGCACTGACCCCTGCGTAATTCTTGTTGGCTCCGTCACAGCCATCCGATATTGCGACTAAATTCTACACCCTCTTATGCATCCTTTTGTCGCTGCAATGGCTACCGACTCGATATTTATCGCCCGCCCGCATAGAGCTCGAGCGGATTTATCTGAAGAGTGAAACCATTCCGTATCTGCCGTAGCCTGCTAGATCAACTGACCTAAATCCAGACAGAAGCAGGTAGCAGTATGCCGCCAGGCACCTTACTGTAGTTCCGACAAGCGTTAAAGAATGGTCACTGCTGCCACAACAAGCGATAAACAACACTATTTCCAACTTGCCTCGCCATTGTCAAGCAGTGATGTTTCCATTGTACATTCTTCCGACCCATTTGATCTTTCGTGATGTCATGTTCGTACTACGTGTATTTTTACATGTCTTTGCTTTATTGTTTGCTATCTTGTCTAGTAATGACACACCAACCTCTTGGATTTATGTCACGCATATCCTTTAAACAGTTTTTGTTTTAATCTGTGCTTTGCATTTCTCACTTATGTTTTGAGCAGAAGTGTACAATTTCATATGAAAAAGTAGGAAATTCCTTAGTCGGCCTCCGGTTTAATTTAAGAATAATAATAAACAGTCTATACAGTGTTTCAAAGGATGATAGGGAGGGGGGAACTATTCATTTTCCAGCATGCCAATGAAAAAAGGTAAAACTGTTAAAACGCCTCTATAAGACTAGAAAACAGTAACAGTGTATGGAAGAAAGTACTATTGCTTCGTCCTTTCGTCCAAAATGACGTTTCGCCTAATTTTTCTTCCCGTTGTCACTTGGCGGAAGAGTATTTTTTCACCATATCGCCTATTTTCCGTTTTATCTCAATATCAGATACTTGATGGGAGAAGAGAGATCAGTTTGGCTTATTTGATTGTGGGGAAAGCATTCTAGGGCTATTTCTAAGGGAAGGAAAGCCTTTGTGGCGGGCTTTCTAACGGAAATTGACTCATAACCATGTTACATAATGAGAAAAACCACGGAAGTGCTCATGCAGCCCGCCCGTTTTTCCGTGCGGCCGCTGGTGCGCTCTCGGAGCGTGAGCGAGATGGGAATTTTTCTCTGTCCCTGTCTGCATTCTCATTCCGTACCTCTTTAACGTCTTAACTCATACCTCTATTTTTATTTCACTAGCTTATACTGATATCTACAGTTATTAGTGAGCAGTTTTATGTGAATTTTGATTCACGTGTATTAAAATTTCGCCCTTAGCTTCTTTTATTTTAATGTATTTTTTATCTTAATTTAAGTATTTATAATTCCCCAAATCGTTATATATTATACACAATTTTAAATTATAAACAATAATAACAAAAGCATATACTCCTTATGTTAATTAAATAAATATAATATCATCATTTTCATAAATTAAACTTCCTCATCAGTAAGACCATGTTTACTTTCATGCAATAACAAGACTTTTTTTATTATTAGACATTATTTATTTTTATTTTCCATTTTCTGTCTTTTTGATGTCAAACGCGATTAGTGCAGGATAACATTTAGGGAATGATTATTTTAGAAATACATACTGAAGGGGAAGGATGAACTTCTTAATTAGAGCAATGTAAATTTTTTTTTGAACTTCGCAATTTAATCACACAAAGAAAAAAAATCCTTTTTACTAAACAAATATAATTATTTTGCTTAAAACTCTTAATTATGAATTAAGACTACAAGAATTTTTTTCCCATCTGTCTGAGTTAAGCAATAATATCTTGAAAAATCATTGCTTTGGAAAATTCTGCATATTTTCATGCGAAGTAACACTTCTTTTTAACCAGACGACTCGCTATTCGGAAGTTTCCATATGTATAATACGAAGATGAGTTACTTTCCGGTAAAGAAAATTCCGCGCAGACAACCCTCCTGCTAGGCTTATAGTTTTTGTGTGCTATGCATTTAGTCAAAACCCAGCTCAATCGATAATATGACAATTTAATTAAAATTCAGGCTTCTCTGAAATATAGAATCAGATTCGCATTCGTCTTCTCAACTATTATGGAATTATTTCTTTATGCCTGAAGTATGTAAATAAAAAGTATTAAAACTAATAAAAAGTATGTAAGTAAAAATATTTTGCTTTTAAGCTAATATAAAAAAGTCAATATAATAAATACATGGTTATGTAATAAATTCAAATCGTAATTCGCCACACAAGTGATAAATAACGCTGTAGCAATAAAATTACCTTAAAATTGAAACTAATCCATTGCATCAGGAATTATACAGAAATGAAAACTATTGTTTCATAGAAAATTCATCAGAATGGTTAAATAAATATCGTATAATTAATTCTACTTCTTAAAGTTATAAAAATGTTTTATAGGCAGATACTTATCAAATAATTTAAAATATTAACATATTGCAAATGTTTATAGAGTTGAGTCATAATCCTATCAGTAACGATATAGAATACTGTTATTTACGCCATGTTGTTACGTAGAATATTTTATGCTAAGAAGTTGCAAGAAAACAAAGCAGATACGCTGTGAATTCAAGAACTAGTGTGGTAGAAAGTACTAGACATGCATTCAGTTGAAATGGATTTTTAAGGTAGGCTTATTATTAAAATAAAATTCTCGAGATGCATAGAATTTTCTACTGAAATTGTGTTTCAGTTATACAAAATAAGTACCGGATCCCTCTTATTTAAGGGCTCCAATGCGCTACAGCTAGAATTAAAATTTATTTCAAAAACTGAGAAGTACCCGGAAACACTACCAATATGACCACCAACCCTAGGACTTAACGAGTCTCTCGGTGAACATTATCAGAGCCGGGCTCCGATCTGCTCTGTCGCAATTTAAGCTCTGTCATTAGTACTTTGACGGAGATATTCTGCTGTACGTATTAGGGTCTTTTCTCGCCGGGTTGTTTCAAGCCTTGGGAGAACGAGTCGTAAAATGAATCCATGATTTATCAACTGCCATTACTAAACTCAAAAGATTCAGGAGCGACGGTTCTGCGAGACAGTCTAATGATAATGCTCCTCTCAGAGTACGCGTTGAGTAGGTGTCAAAGTTTTCGGGATCCAATGGATCTAAAATTTCTTATACTAAAGATTCCAGAGAGAAGACTGGCTGTCTTGCTGCTTGAAATGTCCAACAAAAGCTACTACACGTTGCATGGAAATTGATCGGTTCTCAACAGCAGTGAGCTCAGTAGTAGCCATGATTTTCTTAATGGTGGAGGTAACCGGTCGGCTGGACCAAGATGCATCTTCGATTGAAGTTTCCCCACTTCTGAAAGTGCTAACTCATTTGACAAGCCGCTCTGTATGCAGAAAAGTCTTCGAATCCGAACACTCGTCGAGTCCTACCAATAACGGGTAGTAACTTGCTTAAAATAAAGATCTTGCTTTACAGTATTGATAAGCCCAGCGCATATACACCAAACCAATAAATAGTTCAAGTCTTGAAATCGATATAGGTTTTAAAGGAGCAGCGTGGGACCGTGCTTGCAATAAGTTGAAAGAAACGTCAGATCCGCTCTTTGTTGTGAGAAATATGCAATTGAGGTACACTACTTGAGAAGCATCTAGGGAAAAAGAATAGAAATGAAGTTCTGTTTTGAATCAAAATCTTAAAGTAATTTTCTGAGAATAGAGATTGTAAGATTGTTTAGATTATTTGAAATTACCCCATTTTATGAATTTTTCGGCAGTATCACCTGGAAGTTCGGCATTCTATGAGAATTTACCTCATTTTTTGCAATAAGACTCTCTATATCAGTGTCACAGGACATAAGAATCCTATTGGATCAAATAACGTTAAACGTCTAGTTGTCAGTTCATTAAAAGATTGATTAATATTTTTCACATCACAGTTTAACTCACCTTTACTAACATTCCATACTACGCCTAACAGAGAAACTAATTCTTCTTCTGAATCAGTGACTTGAGTTTCCGATGCTGAAAAAATGTTAGAATTCTCAGTTTCTTCAAAGGATGATTCAATTTATTGAATATAGATCCTTAATCCATGAAGATAAAATTTTCCGAGAAACATTATTTCTGTATGAATTCGTTCAGCTCTTCTAAAGTATCTAAACTTGCCTGTGTACGTTAATTCTTTCAGTTGTTTAGATGAATTTTCAAGATAATATTCCAAAATAACTATTAGCAGAAATAGACTGGAGTTTAAATGAAAAACGATATCTTTGTTTCTTAATATCTTCATCTCATTTTAAAAAAAAATGCCTTCATCTCATTTAAAAAAAATTTTTTTTTTTTCCTATCTATAATTTTGTTGTTGTTGTTGTTGTTGTTGTTGTAGCTTCATATTTCTTTAATCTGAAACGATTTAGTATGGTAGGTACTGATTTGATGAAATTTGGACTTCTTCCGCACGCTTGTTCAAGAAATGTCGTTTTTTGGTTTTGAAGATGTATCAAAATAACGAACGGATCTTAGTAGCAGTGGAATTCTTTTTCTGCATGTAGTAAATAGGGACAGACGTGATCATCTTCAAAGCCAGGTCAACTCTCTGGATTATATTTTCGTCAAACCATTCTTTCAAGGTTTCTTCATAAGCCATGACATAGTCATTTACCTGCAAGCTTGATTTCAGGCTTTTTAAAGCATCATTTATTTGTTCCGCGAGGAGGCGTTCTCTTCCAAACTAGGAAAACCTTCGTTATCTCCTTTCAAGGTTTTATGAAAACGTTCTTTAGTATTTTTCAACTGGGTCAGAGATAGTTAATTTTGTTCTCTTTACAAAGTAGTGAAAATACCGAATAAGTTTCGGACCGTCTTGCTTTAGAAGCACTCTTTCCAGGTGTGTCCTTCCTAATCGAATTTGAGTGGCTACTTATCTGTTGGATAGCTGTAAAAAATTTCCGGTAGGAAATTTTTCAACCCCCTCCCATCCCTTTAATTCTCTCCTCCCATCTCTGAGACGGATGTTCAAGTTTTGCATCGCAACTTCTTGAGTGGAAGTTTATTAGGAAGTCCTCTTACGATCTTTTTCACCAGTTTTTGTCTCGTGATCTAGTTTGGGGTTTAAGTTTAGGTTTACCGACTGGTTTGTTTCTGAACATGATAACAGGATGTCTCTTTAAACATCTGCTACATCTTAACGGATTCTTGCGCATTTTTCAAGAATACTCCATTTTCAAACTAATAAAGTAGCATTCGTTCTTCATTATAAAATTCTTCCTTTCTTCAGAAATTTTCTGGAAAGATTACATTATATTCTTCTGTTTCACAAACAAACGCAAATATGTTTGTCCAAATCTTCATCTTTTTTCCAAATACCGAAAAGTCTCAATGCAACAGTAATCTTTACGAACTGGATTTTTCAAAGCAGTATTTTTATTCTGCTTTTCAAGCTGCTAATGAATGTAGCATAGCAGAATATTTATCAGATTTTACATCCTGAGTCTCAAACCCTCTCAAATGAATCTGAATGCTATCTCTAACTTCAATGAATTTATTCTGTACGATTTCCTTTCGTTTTACAAACTAACATATTTTTCCAAATCCTCTTCTATTTATTTTATATTCTTTATTGAAATCTTTTCTTTCGGAATATCAGTAAATTATTTGCCACCGCACTCTGATTTGTTCCAATTGAAATTTAGTTGTGAATAACAATCGTAAAGTTTCGTCACCACCTATCGTTTCCATCTTCATATATGCGTCTAATTTATTAGCAGCTTTCGTGAAAATATTTTGTAAAGAAATTGTTATTCCATTGTTAATTTTAAGGAATTAACAAACATCGCCCCCCCCATTTTGGCGACCAAAAATAATATTTTGCAAACGATTACATTGAGAAACGAAATGAAAGGTAAACAAACAAGTTAACTTACATTTTTTTTTTGTTTGTTTTGTTTTGGTTGTTGTTTTTGTTTGTGCTTAGAGACTGAGGTCCTTAAATAAAAACGAAAACTTCTTCGATGACGTAAAAAGCCAATCTTATTTCTTGTTGATTTTTAAAAATACGAATTAATTAGAAATGTACAAACAGAACGAAGTATTATCATATTAATGACTGTTTATATGTCTGCTCACGTTAAGCTGAACCTCTCGATGTTTCTGTTCATGGATGGAAAACCCAATCCATTTGGCATAAAACGGTAGTCAGTTTCGCTGAAATATTTTAGTTTATTTCATATTTGCCAAGATCTTATCGCAGTCTCGTTTTTGAAATACTACATGGCACATAGGTATTCAAAAAGCAAAGGGGGGATGAAAAATGTCAAAACTTTTGCAGTAAATAATAAAGAAATAATGTCAGTGTTTACATAGGAAGGAAAATCTAAGAAACATTCCTCTCTTCTCTAAAAGGGGATCGAACGCTCCTGCCACGCCTCAAACCAGGAGTCTAATATCAGTGGATGGACTATATACATTCTAAACTTAAATAAGGTACTATTTTTTCCGCCCTTTTAGCGTGCCTTCGTGGTGTAGTGGTCTCCACGCTCGGCGCGTATTCGAGAGGTACTTGGTTCGATATCGGTGTGGGGATTGCTCATTTTGCACATCTTCTGCTTTAAAAAAATACCTAATGTTCTCCAGTGGCACCCGAGCTAAAAGGGTGGGGGATGATGATTCTCCACCACCATAATTTGGCAACTGGGTCCTCTAATCTCCAGTCGCCCTTTAAAAGGGGAAGTATATAGGGTATTTCTCCCCCTTCTTAGCATGCCGTCGTAGTGTAGTGGTCAGAACGCTAGGCGCATATTCGAGAGGTCTGTGGTTCGAGTCCCGGCGAGGGCATTGCCCATTTTTCATCTCTCCTTCGAAATAACCTAATAGTCTCTACAAACTCAGATATCATTCCACCTTAGTTCGCAAGTCTCTTAGTTAATTCTCAAATCACCTCAGGTCGTAAAAGGCTGTGACGCTTTCGAAACCTTAATCTTTCCTCTGGTAATCTATAGTGTTCTTGTGATTCGAATAAAATATTCTAGCTTATTTGCTATTACTGTTATTATTTATCTGGAGAACATCATGTATATCTGAACAGCTTCAGCATTATCTATAAAAATAATAAACTTTTTTTTTATCTTAAAATAATCAATTATTCTGTGAATCACTCATTATAAATTTGAAAAGTGCTCGCAAAAAATGTAGTATTTACTATTTAGGGTCCTAGTTGTACAGCCATATCAGTTAAGCACAAAATTTTAATCATAACAGTTAAAGATTTAAAATCTGTTAGGCTGAAAGTTTTTACGACCGGAAAAAGAATTTGATACCTCGAATCCCATCCAGTTTTGTTTTCTATCAAATTAGGGATGGAGGTAGAGAGGTAGCTTTTTGTGCGCACTGCTTCAGTGAAATAATCCAATTTAATGCGATTTCTTCAGGCCTTAATTTAGATACACAGTGAAACTTTCATATCATTCAACCCTCAACATACATTTTAAGTTGTTTATCTATTTTGCTAAACTCCGAAAGAATCAGACTAACAAAAACGAATATCCGATCTTGTCGAATCGTTATTAAGCATCCTTGCTTGAGTATGTTGAATCGAAATTTTACTGCATAATACCTAGCTCAATAGGGATACATTGCACAGTTTAAACCTGAAATTTTGTATATTTAGAATTAACGCTGGTGAAAGTTGTGGGCAATAAACATCCGCTTGGCTCGCCTTGGCAATAGTTGTGGGAAATTGCGCCCCTTATCTTAAACGCGGAGTTATTTATACACAGTTCGAGCCATTTATTTCTGTTTTATGGGTTTACATTCATTATAGTTGACGAAGATCGCCCACAAAGGATGAACGTTGCGAGATTATTGATATACTCCTGTAATCTATTGCTTCTCAAATAGGAAGGGAAGGTTTTTCCCTCGCCCATGATATTTGAACGCTTCCACTTTTAAGCAAAAGACAATGGTATTTTCTGCTTAAGAGGACTCGGTATCTTTTTGAATGATTTTTTTTTTTTTATTAAGAACTTTCCTCCTTTTTTTTTTTTTTTTTTTCAATATTATTAAACGATTTTGTAAGAAAAAATGATTTTAAGCTGAAAAAATTTCTTTCGTGTAATTTTTTTAATTAAAATTTTTTGAAAAAAATTTAAAAATTAATTTGCCTTTCTTCTACAATTTTCAGTGTCTTTGAAATTATTAGAATGTTCTTAATAACTTTAAGGATCGATTTTGCAATTAATGAATTAGTTTCTGAGGAAAAATACTGAAAGCACGTTTTTATGCAAAAACTTTGAAAAATGTATGATTTCAAATATATTTTCTCTTCCAAAAATTTTTATTTTGAGTATTTTGCAAAACCCATCTTTGTTTCAACTCCGTATATAATTTTAAACAAACAGTAAAACTATTAAATAATTTAGTCCATATGTATATAAATTTTAGGATTTTAAGTAAAAGGATTTATCGAAAGAATACAAACTGAGAAAACGCAGTTTTAAGAATGTAAACTGTCTAAACAGTCATTAAATCCTTTCAAATTTCTTACAAATTTTATTATTGCATTTCAATACGTATACATCTAAAATAAAATCTAGTACTATTCAATTGGTTAATGTAAACATAAATCTCAAGCTATTATTTTAGAACCTTTTCTGGCCAGAAATATTGCCCCCCCCCAAAAAAAAATCATAAAATGCAGTTAGAGTTTTTCTTTACCTGATTTTGTTTTGTAAAACATGTTTAAAACAATTTTGATGAGTGAATTAATTATATTTCCTAAAACATTTATAGTTAATGTTAGTAATATTAATTTGTCGTTTTATTCATTTTTTCAAAACGCAAAATTTTAAATTTGAACAGACACAAAACATTTTATTTAAAGCCGCTCAGCAGCATATGTGATTTTTCTCTTAGTTTAACCATTTGGTCTCGTATATAAATTGCATTTTTAATTAATTTAGGAGTATTTTAATTAACCAAAGAGTTTAATGTTTTTTCCAGAATGATTTTCAATATTGCTACAGTCAGGAACTTGATAATTTTCATTACGCCACCTTGTTCTGTCCGTTTCCTATCACAAATAATTTCCATTTTTGAAGAAGCATAGCAAAGTAGACTGATAAAACACACAGAAATATTTACTGAGCTGTATTTTAACTTTAGATGATAGATTTTAACTTTAGATTGCTGAGCTGTATTTTAACTTTAGATAACTTAAAAGGATTTAGAAGTTTAATTTACTTCAATCCTGCAGCTGTAGAGCAGGACTGGTTAAAGAATTTTTGTTTCCAATATTTGACCTATTACTATGATTCTTTATATAAGCTTCTTTTACTGGTTACTTAGAAAGTTCTCCACGAAGGTATCCTTCCTTAGGCATATAAGGTATTTCTCCCACTTTCCTAGCGTGCCTTCGTGGTGTAGTGGATCTGCACACTGGGCCGGTATTCCAGAGGTCCATAGTTCGATTTCCGGCGAAGGCGGTTGCTAATTTTTCATCTCTCCGGCTTCCAAAAATACCTAATGTCTCTACAGGCAGATAGCCCTCGTGTGTTTTGCTTTAAATAATTAATCAACGAGCCCTCCATCCATCCCGTGAGCATAATGGCAAACCGCACATTGAGTTAAACAGTTTTAAACGAATACTTTTCTGAAGTTTTAAACTTTTCTGAGCATACTGCGCATGCTCAGAAAAGAATTTGGCGTAATAACTATGTTGGCGCGATTTGAAAAGAAGATAAATACGGCATATGGTAGATGTACCGCCATCTGATTGTAAACAAATCTGGCGTTTATAACTTCGTAGAGTATAATGTAAATATAAATTAATTACTGTGTTAAAATACTATTTTTTGCTGTACTTCTCAAACAACTAGAAAGCTGAAATTATTGCGAAGTAATGTGAAGCAGTGTTTGCATTCAAAATGTAAGATATAATACTTATGAAATTCTGCACATTCCTCTGGAACTGTACAAATTTTCTTTCAGAAAAAGACTGAAATTTAGGATATATTAGTTGAAAATTTATTCATTATACTTTTAAGCAATAAAAACAATTCAGGATTTACCATACGTTCCATTCGTACACACATAAAGAAATACTGAGGAATATAACACGTGCTTGCAAATAACACTGAATTTTACAATTCCTTAATGCTAGTTATTAAATTCTTTAAAATGAGAAAATATAAGCGCGGATATACGCTAACAAACTAAGCTAGAATCTCCAGTTTACAATTACTGAATTATAACATGTGAACAAATTACATCTAAGTAACGAATTATTACGAACATATGTTAAATTTTAAATGCACTGTTATTAACAAATTAAAATGAAACATATAGTAGAAAAATAAGCAAGTGCAATTGGTATGGACGTTAAAATAACTAATTAGCAAAGTTCCACAACATTGCAGTTGTGGAATCACTCGAACACACTTGACAGCCATGGAGATCACGAATAAGCTAGCGTAGGGTTATTTAGTCGCCAATATTTCTCCCCGCGCTAAAGGTACACCATCAAGCATGCGCAGTAAGCGAAATTCGCTTAACACTGTTCAACTCAATGTGCGGTCTGCCATTACGCATCCCGTGAGGGAACAGAGTAACAAGTGTATCTGCTTCTATAGTCGACATAGTTTGCTCAAAATCGCTGGATGACTAAATCCACTAAAAACTAGCAGTTGTTCCGTCCCGCTTGTGGTCACTAGTTGTAATCGCTAAATACTGGTAATTCGATTCAGGTTCGAGGCCAGGCGAATGATGGTTGCTTTTCGAATGTTTTTCGTGGTTCCCTATGTGTAATGTGAATACGACGCAGTTTCCTTAAGGAAGACCCCTGCAGATAGCCCTCTTATGCTTATTCATATTTAGATAACCTAATATTATAAGGTGAGTGAGTGAGTGCACCGCTATGATGGCTTCCGACCACGGACATGAACCAAACGGAATTATATACCATCACGGCGGGGAAGACTCCAGAGTAACAAGGTTGAATATTATAAACTAATAGCAGTTTTTACATATTGTTAACTGCAAGGCACTAAGCGTTATTCTGGTTATCTGCTTTAAGTTCTGAACTTTTGAAACATTATAATATTATCCACGGTTGTTTCTGCTTACGCAGTGTCCTGAGATTTTCTCTATTTTATCAAGGGCTATTCTGTTTTTGAGTGTGTTAGTCTTCCACATTGCCCAGGCACAGTCCGCTGGTTTCTTCAAGTGCCAGGTTCTTGTATGTACACAATGGAAGTAATAATGGTCCGTGTCGCCTTCCTCTCCGCATTCGCAGAAAGGAGTATCCCTAAGTCTGAATCTGTTCAGGCATACTGGGAATGGTCCATGACCTGTCAAGAACTGTGTTAGGCTAGCACAGTGGGTCTTTATTTCCATGTTAACTTTTGGCAGTAAGCGAAATGTCCTTCGTCCTATCTCTGCCTCTGTCCATCTACTTTGCCAATTTTGTAGCAGACTTGTCAAAGTTGTTCGCTTAATATGAGACCAAGGAAGTTTAGTTGGTCTTTCTAATATATCCGTGCAGTTGGCTGCCTGCTTGGCCAGTAGGTCAGCGGCTTCATTGCCTTGAATCCCTGTGTGAGCGGGAACCCATTTTAAAGTGGGTCTTTGCGAAATAGGCATTGTCAGAAGCTGTTTCTGAATTCTGTATACCAATGGACTCCGGCTGTTTTGACTTGCGATAGCCGCCAGACTTGATGCCGAATCACTGAGTATGGAGAATTTCTCCTGTTGACATGTGTTCGCATATCTAATTGCAGCACTGATAGCTAGAAGCTCTGCTTGGTATACCGAGTTGTTCGAGCCTAATTTCCTTTTCCACTCGAATGTTACAACTCCATTTTCTAGTCTACAGAAGGCGCTGCCCGTGCCGTTCTCAGTTTTGGAGCCATCTGTGAAAATGTTATTACTGTACCTCTGAATTGGTTGGTCGTTTATGCTGATACCGTCAGAGAGATTGAAAGCTGCTGGATGAAAGTTATTGCCGTTATTTTGCTCCTCGTAGTCCGAGTGGTGATAATTATGACCCCAGAGTGTTGAAGTTTGACCCAGCCTGGTAACCCTTACGATAGCTGCCTCCCTTTCTACTATCAAATCTAGGGGAGGAATTCCTGCTAGTTGTTGTAATTTCCCCCGCCTTCTTAGCATGCCTTCGTGGTGTAATGGTGAGCACGCTCGGTGCGTATTCGAGAGGTCCAATGTTCGAGTCCCGGCGAGCGCCTTACTCATGTGATTTTTTTTTTTTTTTTACTTACATTCCTTTCTTTCCAAAAAAAAAATGCATTCAGAGTAGGTTAAGGTATTTCCGCCGCCTTCTAAGCATGCCTTCGTGGTGTAATGGTCAGCACGCTCGGTGCGTATTCGAGAGGTCCAACGTTCGAGTCCCGGCGAGCGCATTACTCATTTTTCATGAATTCCTGCTTAAAAAAGAACCATATTTAGTGTCTCTACAACATAACCCCCTTTTTTTTTCTCCCTGTTCCAAATGTTTTAAGTTTTGCTGCCTATGATTTTTTTAGCTTTTCCTGGATATGGTACAAATACGAGCCATGTTTCCTAAGAAAATCATTTTAAAAATAATTCCTTAAGTAGACTATCCTTGTATATTTCTTTGCTATAATTAAATAATTCAATCTTTGACAAAGCTGCAAGTTTCAAACAATGCCCAAGTATTTCATATTTTCAAAATTAAGTACATTTAATTTAAGGCTTCAGGTTTATCACATAGGATTATTATTAACGAGACTGAAGCTCATTATTAACGAGACTGAAGCTCATTATTGACCCCATGATCGTGATTTTCGAGCACTGTTACTCATGCTTGCTATGTGTTAAAGAATAGAGTGTATTTTGTGAGGTTTTACAATTAAATGGTATGGGGCACTTCTGAACGAAACCCTTGCAGGAAAGCAAAAGGAAAAACATATAAAAACTTTGAAATTTCATGTTAAATAATAAAATCTAATGACTCATCAGACTAAAAAGCAGATCTTAATTCGTGCTAACCGAAATTCGCGTTAATCGGTAAAACTTCCTATAAGATCATATACATCGCTGCCGAGAACGAAATTTTTTTCATGTTAACCGAACGTTCGCCTTAAGCGAATTCGTGTTAAGGGGGCTTAGTATATATTGATTTTAAGAAATCCTTTTCTTCTTAATTCATTTAGAAACGCATGAAAATAGCTCCAAGATTGTTTTTCCTTCAGTTGTGTGAAAGGGAAAGCTACTTTTGTTTCCCGCAGAAAATGCATAAAGATGATATCCTGTACTGACATCATCGGTCTTACTCATATGCCGTTTATCTTACTCATATGCCGTTTTAATTCCGTTCGCTTGCGTCATTTCTGGACAAAGTTTGATTGCAAAAGACAGAGGAGGGAAAAAATTATACAGATCCCAACTTACAACCTGATATCTTCACAACCTACACCCAAGTCATGTTCCCGACGACTTTAAAATATGCACACTCTCAAGTGTCCACGCGACTACTCTCCATCAAAAGGAACATTATCCTGCCATTACAGTCCATTATAGTTTGAAGAGCAAACACTGTAAAAAGCCAGGACTTTACTTCGCTTGCCATTCTTAGCGATCCCGACTCCGGTTCTGACACTTAAAACGTGTTTGAACAAAAGCTATTGATTAGCGATCAGTTCGCCCTTTTTCTTTTTAGATAATAAACAATGTAATAAAAAAAGATCCAAAATGGGGGCTTTAAGGATCAAATTTCAGGTTTGTGGTAAATGGGCGAAATTGTAGAACAATGTTTGACCGGAGGATTGGACATTTTTTGGAACTTTGATTTTTGACTGCCAATGTGCTCTGTTTCAAGAAACCAGGACTGTCACGACTTTCAGACATCCAATTTTGTATTCATAAAAGGCAATATATCAAAATTTATATTATCTGTGGAGTGCTTTTCTTTTTTTACGACATAGAAATCAGACTATGATTTATTATAAGGGGGAAAATTACGTTTATTAGGTTAATGTTGAACTTCAGAAACATTTTTATATGTCTGAAAATAGAAACGAATTGTGTAGTAATGGCAATAACCAAAATAGAATGTACAAAGCACAATAAATAAAAAATAAATAATAAATAAGTATACGTAGAAATATTCATGCATTTATATGCAAAGCGGTAGCATAGTATGTATATTTTTACATATATTAATTTGGCTATTATGCATATATTAAAACGTATATTTTATATGTTAAAAAATTACCAGGCCTTTTTTGAATCGCAGATAAGAAATATATAGCGGTAGAAGCACCTTTTATTACTTAGATTAATTTCAATAAAATTGCATATATTCAAAATATGATTTGAATGTACTGTAAATTTGAATTAGATCAATTTAAATCATTTTAATGATTGAAGAGTGAGTTTTCAAGTTACAGAGTTTGTAAAACAAATAAATTGAAAAATAAAGATTTCTAAGTCATATATAATCGCAAGATTTTTGGAAAATATCTATTTGCCAGGTCATGCAGAACATAAATTACAGATTTTAAGTTTATCGCAATAGCAACATTTACCAGGTTGCATGAAAGATAAAGGCATCGCACGTATCGTAACGTAACGTGAAGTAACAGAAAATTCTCGAAACACTTTGCTGAAATGTTACTGATTTATTTTAATCATTTCTCAAGTTTTTGATCCCATTTGGCTGTAGATTTTTCTTTAAAATTAGATTTTTTAACATGGATATTTTAAGTTCCCTTAATATAACCAAGGTCGAGTTTTAAGTTAATGGACTAAGAGACTAAGCGCATTATTTCGAGATATTTTTATCCACTAGAAAAGATTCTTTTGCTCAAGGGCTCACTAGCGGCCGAGTTGTAAGTCGCTGAACGTTGGTAGTTCGACCCAAGTTCAAATCCAGGTGACCGAGCTGGCTGCATGGGCATTTTTGTGGTTTTTCCCTTGTGTAAGATGGATATGAAGCAGTTTCCCTTAGAAAGTCTTCCACAAAGGCAAACAGATAGCTCTCGTGTGCTTTTCCATAATTAAATAAACCAAAACTTGTGTTTAATGCATGAAAACCTCCACTGTCATTAGACGTGCTACCTTAGCGATCGATGTATCTCCCCAGAGAGTTACTGATAACGTTTTAGAATTCAGAAGAGACATCTTTGATTATATGCATTAGTTTTATTCCCCCCCCCCGAATTTTATTATTTTTAAGTACTTATTAGAATTTATGCTGATTTGAGTTGCTTCGATAAAAGAATAATCCCCTTTTGGAACGTATGATTTTCTGCAACAGTCGCGTGATATCCGAGGCATATTGTAATGTGAGAAGAATTGTAAAATGGAATATTCTGCTTTCCATTTTAAGGATTAATTGCTAATAAATTTATCTCATTTCCGCTGCCTATTACGAAGAAAAAATATTTTATAACCATTAACCAATATTTTATGACTGCATTAAATTTCATGATCAATAATTGTAAATATTTTCAGAATAATGTTAATATCAAATGCATAATTTCACAATTACCTTTCATTGTGAATTAATAATTTCTAAATTTTAGCTTGTTCAGAGTTGTTGTTTTTGAAAGATTATGAAAAGTTATTCTAGAGAATGTAAGCCACGTATCAAAGTAATTTTATTTTTAATTTATAATGTATTTGAATTATTTTTTGTGTTTTCCACATCAAACAAATTTAAAAAAGCGCCCATAAAAGTCTATTTATAGTAAGTGTTGTAATAATAAGATTTTTTTTAGTTTGCTGAAGGAAATTTATTTTAAAAATAATTTCCGCTGAATTAGTCACTTAAATAGCTTTATAATAAAATAAACTGAAATAACTGAATACAATTTGAAATAGTATAATAACCTAAAATCATTTTTCATGTGCGTATCCTATTGCGTATCGCAAGTTTATATAAACCAGGATGAGGTCTTTTATACATATATTATGCGTTAAAAAAAGATCTGAGAATGTATTTATTAATTTTAAATACGTGAGAACATTTTGAATCTTTAAAACTGAAACGCCAAAATGAAAGGTTAGCGCAGATTTCGAACTTTCCGTATCTTGAAACATTTTAACCCTCGCACACGAAGCCAAAAGATAAGTAAGGCTCCTTGCTTCAAACGCTGGCGAGATACGGGAATGGGTTTACCAATTCACAAGTTATCTATTGTTTGGGTTGGGGCACAATACGTCCACCTCTGGCCCCGATGTCGGCGCCAAGCTGGGCCGATACCCAACATAAACACAACACGATATTCCCCTCCGTTCCCTATCACATACTGCGCCAAAAAGGAAAATTCTTTTAAAACAGCCTTCCTCCTCTTTCGTTGGCTTTTATTCATTATCTGCAGTCTCTGTGGGTCTTTCACCGCGAGCAACGGGGGCCAGAGTTATTGTGTTTCACTTTTTTGGTAAAGCACAGTTAAAAATGGTGTGACTTATTATTGCTTCTTAAAAGACGTCTCTGTTGAAATGTGAGCCGGCTGTTTGAAGCTTTGTTTCTCTGATTTTCTTATTTCAGTGTGTAGTAATGCAGTGTCGCCAATGTATATTTTGGAAAAAAATTTAAAGTGTCTTTCTTTTCTGTTGTTTTAAGCAAATATAATTCCAAAAATAATGCTCGAAATGTCTAACTCATGCTTGAGGAAGTAAATAGTCGATTAAAGATTAAAAATAGTAAGCTAATATTGCTATTGAAATATTTGCTTTATTTCTAAATGTTCATTATAAAATACAAAAGAAAAATCTTTTTTTCTTATGTATAATGCGAATATGAGACAGATTCCCTTAGAGGGTATTCCACGAAAGCTTCCCTTTCTGAGGTAGATAGCCTTTGCAAAATTAAAGAAATTAATCCTGGAATAAAATGTAAAATTAAAGCACAAACAAAATAAATAAGCTGATAATCCTTTTGGTCTTTTTCAAGGAGCAACCAAGAGAATTATTATTCCAGGTTTAATTTCCTAATCTGTGCATTCTTATTGCACGATTAAGTTTTTTTTTACTGCCTCATACGAAGTAAAGGAAGCATTGTAATCGCGAATAATTGCGCATATCAGATTTCAATGGAAGTATCCATTTTGACATTTCCAGGGCCGTAGCTAGAGTTTCCAGCGCCCGGGTACAACTGAAGAATTTGCGCCCCTTTCTGTGTGCCAAGGATGGAAAACATTTCATAAAAAATTTCGTAGCATCAATTTGGCGCCCCTTGGATGGTGCGCCCGGGGACAGATGTCCCCCCTTGCCCCACCCTAGCTACGCCACTGGACTTTTCTCGAATACATTTACACTATTTTTTTGCGGGATGCCTATACGTACGGACAGACTAAAGTACTCTTACACAACGAATTTAAAATGGATTTTTTGTGACGTACGTACGTATATATGTATCTCGCATAACTCAAAACCGATTACCCCTAAAACTCTGAAATTCTTTATATAGGACTGCTATAATGTCTAGTGCAATTCCCTTTTTTTATTGCAATCCGTTAGTTCCAAAAACATTGTTTCTTATTTTCTTTTCATACTATTTGTTTTTCGGGAATATTTATATATATATATGTAAACAGTAACCAATATTTTTTATATAAAAACTAAATTATCCTAATATTATTTCCGTGAAATACGCTGCTAAAAATTAATCAGTTATGTATAAGAAATAAGAACTTTAGAATCAAATCCACAAAGACATGAAAGAAATGAAATTCAAAATTAGCAAAAACTAAAATTCCCGATAAATAAATGTGTGTGTGATTATAGTAAAGCCTCGAGGGCTATCTGCCTAAAGGGAGGGATGCCTTCGTGTTGGACTTTCTAAGGCAAACTGGCTCGTATACACGTTACACATGGGGAAAGCCACGAAAACGCCCATGCAGCCAGCCCGTTCGCGGGATTCGAACCTCGGACCGAACTACCAATGTTCAGCGACTTTGCCGCTCGGCCGCTGGTGGGCCCCGATAAATAAATGAAAAATCAACCAGAAGAATTATAGATATGGTAGAAGATTTTAAATTACGTCCAAAGGCGCATTTTTTTAACATTTTGTGCGTTACCCTTATTTATTAAATATTATGCGCTTAGAACTTAAACCACAAAATTCTGTTCAAGAGCAATATCGTAAAATAATTTTAAAATGAGCATATCTTTAGAATTTCCGATACATAGTCTCGCGTGTTGGAAATAAAAATGCTTTTTCTGTACAACGTTGCCATTGCTCGCTTTGAAATTCGTCAAAGTTTTAAAAATATGAAATCGATAATAAAACATATTCCAAATTTCAAATTTGGGCTTCCAGATGCCCATATTCGCAAAAGGATTACGTTTTTCAAAATTTGATGGCTCTAGGCACCGTTCTTTTATTACAATGCCAGAAATCTACAACGTTTATGCAGATTCTTCATTATTTAATTTCTTTAAATATAATACAGGGTGATAATATTTGGTGGCAACAATTTGAAAAGTGAAACAAGGCTTCTAATGAATCAACGCAAAATGTCAAAATGAAATTTGTAGTCCTTCTGGGCAAATTGCCCCCCCCCTTGGACTAAAAATATAAAAATCGCGTAGGGAGAGGAATGCAATCAAAATCTGATTCAACTTTATCAAGAGGAGGTAGATCAGCTTCAATTGAATTCCTTCCCCTTGCAAAATTTTGGTTCTTGTGGATTTGGTACTCCTTACCTAGCCTTTATTTTTGCAGTCATTGGTTGTAGTCATATACTTCCAATATAAAATGTTTTAAATGACGAAAATTTTCATGTTTGGGGAATGTCAAATTAAAAAAAAAAAAAAAAAAAAAAAAAAAAGGACAAATAACGAAATCTAAATTTTTAAGGCTGTCTCCCGGCCTTCTGTAATTATATTTGAGAAAGTTTTATACTCGTTATGAAAAGATAAAAATACAAGAAGTTTGACTCCGGTACAACAAAAATTGACAAGGATATTTAATTTCAAAATTTGTAACTTTGATGTCATTTTTAACTTGTCTTGAAGAATCGGTGAATTAAGTTAGAAAAAATCAAAGAAATTAAATTTAAATGAAATACAGCAACAAATGCTTATAATTTAGCAGGCCGCGCAAGCAAGTCATGTGGTGTTGTTCACATCAGATTTCCTTATATTAGGTTAGCTTACCACCACAGTTTACATTAAAATTCAGATTTGTTCTCGTTAATATTTGCATTAATTTCGAAGCAATTTGTGAGAGTTTAATTAAGTTTTACGTTCCTTTATAGTTTTCTAAATTATATGCTTTATGTAAAATGCAAGATTTTGACGATGACTTAAAAGTGATGCTGGATAATATTTTTAAGTGGTGACGTCGAAGATGCATGAATATGTAAACGCATGATGATGATGTTTCTGCTTTTGCTGGTAAATTACAAAATTCGATTCCGAAGTAACTCTTGTTATAAAAAGGAACTTCGTGTTTAATGAATCAAAATTTAATTTATATGCAAAAATTTAACAGAAAGACATTTTAAAGGCAAGACATAGATAGAGATCTTAAAACGTGAAGATAATTCTAACTATAATTTGAATTCTGAGAAGTTTTATGGCTAGAATCATATGGCAAGATAAAATCAGAAATGAAAAACTAACAACGATTGTAACGAACAAACATAAATTTTATTTTAAAAATATAATTGCATTTGAAACATAAATCTTGGAACGACATGCTTCTTTATCAATCAATAATCTATTTTTTAATTACTATACATGCGTAATAATATTATAGATTTTTAATTATTAACCATGCACCAATAGTCAGAATAACTTCCAAAATGACAGATAATTCCGTTCTGTAAATTGTTACCGTGGCCAGTTTATAAGGCCTTTTCTCCCTCCTTTCTGCATGCCTTCGTGGTGTAACGGTAACACACTCGGCGCGTATTCGAGAAGTCTTGGTTCGAGTCCTGGTGACAGCATTGCTCATTTTTCCTGTCTTTTTCAAATATAACCTAATGACACTACAAGATGTTAAGAGCAGATAATGGCTATCGGGACAGTGCAAAGGACAGAATATGAAGACCATTTAAAAGATAATGTAGTCTTCCTCTCATCTCGAATTAATTTATGTCGGGTAATTTTCTTTACAGTCCTTTTAAGTAGACTTCTTGTTTCTCTATAACTGAGATCGAGTGTTACGAAAGCTTCGCCATTGCTTTTAGGGTTCTACTTACGTTTAGTTCTTGGATGTTGGATGGCTTAACTAATCTGTGAGGGATGTCGTCGCAGATGCGGTCAAGATGGCGAGAAAGTCAGAGGACAGAGGCGGTCAAGAAGGTTAATAACGAAGGGGAACGTAAACGGCTGTGTTATAAGTCATAAAGGGAGATAGATTGTAAAAGAAAGCTTTTTTTTAGGTCTCGCTCAATATCAATATATCAAAAATAAAAACTAGAATGGAGCTGCAGGGAGAACTCTCATCTGTTCTTTACTTTAGTTACTAAAATGTATACACGGATGAACATGACACCAAAACGGAGACAAATTATATAAACCGCAGAGCTTTGAAGCGCTGTTTTTCCTTTGTATATTATTAAACAGTTTAATAAAAGGTATGCATGGTATGTATGCACTTTTCTGGATTATTAATAACGTATAGCTACATAAAATTGGGAATTAATTATAATTATCATATAAGCTTTTGATTATATAAATTTTCAATATCAATTTTTTCGTCAAGGAACATGAGGCATATGTTAGAAAAAAGGAAACACAGAAGTCTTCTGTTGCCCAACATTGTTGGTCCGAAAATCGCACTTTCAATTTTTTTGCTGCCAAAATTATTCAAAAACATCTTCCATTGGAGAACTGGATTTTCTAGAGGCATTTCACATTCAAAAAAATCTTTCTTTATCTAGTTAACGATCCTAATTCCAATCCATCTTTGCCTTCGGCCTTTAAAGAAATTATGTTTTAGTTCTGGTTTCATCAACAGATGGCGTCACTTGCTTATTCTTGTCCAGGCTTTCTTATCTAATCATTATATCCTATCTCGTTCATTTGCGTTTTTGCAGTTGAAGATGGTGGTTCGGTAAAACCATCGAAGCTAGTCCAGTGAAAATTTGAAAATATAACGCTGATGTTTGTTGTTTGACTTCTGAATTAGTATATCGATTTGTTTATTAATATTTCCTTATTACATTATTTTTGTCCTTACATTATGTATTACATTATTATTTCCTTTTCTTTTCCCTGAGCAATATATCTTTGTAGGTCACGAGGTTAAAAAGCTTGGAAAACATACTCCTATCCAACTCCAGTTGAACAGCACTAATTAGCATTGTGTAATTGTTTATGAAAAATATTCTAGTTTTTAAAAGGCAGCGTACCATCTAACTTGAAATTATAATTTCTTAATCATCTTAAGAACAAGGAGGTTTTTTGTGTTTATTTAATTGAATGTTGCAAAGCATATGAGGGCTATCTGACAAAGGCATACTTTCGCGGAGAACTTTCGAGGGAAAATAAACTCATATTTACGTTCCGCTTAAATGACGAAAATGCTTACACACAGTAGTAGCTGTAGGGGATAGGGGTCGTGCAATCCATTTGGTAAATTTGCATATAATTTTCAAGGTCTCTTCTTTTTTATGTTTTTGTGTTTGCTAGTTTAGTTATTCAAAGAAAAACACGTGTTACTCACAAAACTGAATAACCTGTAAGGTTTATCCTAAGTTTTTAACAGTTATCTTTAGTTAAAGCTACTTTCCTGTCTCTCCTGATTTCAGTTTACAATTTCCTACCAGAATGTGTTTTTAGAATCGCGTTTAATGCAAATAAGAGCGGTACTTAAGTCGAAGTTCCACTGACTTCGTTAGAGAGCCAGACTTTCTGACCAACGCACGTTCGCCTTTTGGCTACACTCTCTCTAAGCCTCGGCCGTATTTCAGGCCCTTCATAGTTTCGCCAGCTTAGTTGATATTTAAGGGTCAATTACTTAGAAATCTTGATAGCTTCGGCTATATCGTTTTCGTTAAGCTTTATTTCTCATTACTTTGTGTTCAAGCCCAAGTGAAGGCTTTGCTGTACGCTCTGAGAAAGAGACATCTGTTAAGTTCTTATTTTGAGAAATAAAGGGTAATTAACTTTTCTTGAGTTTTCGTCTCTGTTCATGAACTAAAGCGATTATTCGCTTAAGTGTTCACGAGGTTCTTACACATTTATCTATTAGATAAAAGATTGGAACCCCACAAACCTTTAAACTCGATGAACAATAATTCTGGGACAACAAAAGCTTTCTGACTGTACAGTCTATTTTAGATTTAGCGACAGTATCCCTTAAATAGAAAAACTTTTAAGAAAATTTAATCTTAATGAAAAAAAAAAAAAAAAGAAAAGCATTTCAAAAATCATCCGTCGGCTTAGATCCTCACAGGAGATCAATTGAAGTGAAATAAAAAAATAATGTGTAGCAGCTTGTGCCGCATAAATTCATCAGCTATTTTATGTAATTTCTGCAGTATCTTGTAATGCTTATATTTTTGTAAATTTAAATTTTACTTTTTAAAGATATTTTCTTTTTTATTCACAAATAGCTGTATTTTGTATTTTTCTAAGAAGTGAAACATTTAATTAGATTCCTTTGTTTAATTGATTTAATTTATACTTTGTTTTCATGAGATAACCTTTGTTAAAATTTTAATAGCTCACTGCAGCGTACACAGTTAGCGCATTCACCCGGTTTGAAACTGGGAATGGTGGTGTGGTGTGGTGTATTTAATTTCGGCAAAGCACACTAGGGAGGGATACCTTCGTGGAGGACTTTCTAAGGGAAGAAACTGGGAATGAATTACCAGGTTGATCATTCCATTCCTTGGTCTTAACGGCTTGAATACAGTGAGCCTGAGTAAAGACGGAAACATCTTTCGTAAATATAAAAGCGATGTTAAACGCTTTTCTAAATAATAATTCTGAAATATAATTTTGCCACTGTTTGAAACCTTTTTTAATGTATTTATTAATTATAAATATAAGTATAAATATATATATATATATATATTGAAAATTACGAAGAGAATATAACATATATATATCTATAATTACGAGAATACCTGTTGCTTATATATGCAAAAGGGCTTGAAAAATATTTAACTAGGGTTTTTTTCTTCAAATAAGTATTAGAATGTATTGTTTATCAGCTTCTCATTGACTATCGGCATCTATTCTCGTCAACAAATTGATAAACCTGGGTGTTTAACCTGGGTTCAAATCTCATTCAGATTCTTTAATATGACTAATGAAATTTGGCTTGAATTGTGAAGAATATTTAACAAATTCTAGATTTTTTTAATCTATTAAACAATTTTAAGCATTTGAAAACATCAAAATTGTATTATAGAGCTTAACTGTTATATTCACCTTTAGTTCACATTCTACATTCACTTGCTGTGAGGTATATCTGAGGTCCGTAAGTGCGATTTTGGCATTATTGTATTTGTAATCTGAAAAACGGCCCTTAGACGTGAAAATGTTGGAAGCCATTTTAGTTAAGACTATTTCTCAGCTACTTCATATTCATATAACATAACATCCAAAGTATAAAACTCAGTCTTTACAATACAAATTCACTGATGTAACAAACATGTGTCTTTCTACTCCTATGCTTTTAAAAAACATGTATTTGATTTTAAAGCTAATTTAAGGGTTTATCTTTCAATAATCCATTTTCACAATATAAAATTGCATTCATTCAAAGAATTCAATTTTTCTATATTTTCCTCTCTGTAAAACTGAATGCAGAGAAGTTAGATGTTCACATTTTCCCAAAACTCCTAAGTGAGCAGTCCTCCCAGTTCTAGCGTTCCTGTATTTTCCCTTCTTTATAAGTTGCCACTGAACCTCAACTGAGCAGTATTCCTCTGAGGGACCTAATTGAGGAAGGAATAACTCTGTCCCCACAGGGGCAATTGTAATTTGGAAAAGTAGTGAAAAATAGTGTAAATATAGGGACTGTTGTAATTTGGAGAAGACTTTTGAAGTCTGGTGATAAGAAAACTTCTTACAAATCTGTGACGATATAATCTGTGACGATAATACAAATCTGTGAGAGATACAAATCTGTGACGATTTACGCACGACTGGTCATCACGATTCAACGTAAGCAAATTTGGTCGTTTTTGCGTGCATTTTCATCCCAGGTTTCCATGTGTAATGTTTATATGAGCCAGTTTTCCTTAGAATGTCCTCCAAGAAGACATTTCTTAGGCAGATAACCCGAGTGTGCTTTGCAGTAATCTCAATAAACCAAACCAAACTAGACATGCAACGATGTCTCTCCATCGCTCCTGAAAGATGTAACGACATGAGTGACCACTCTCTGTGGTCTTTTTTTTTTTTTTTTTTTTTTTTTTGTTTTGTTTTTGTTCCTGATTCCCGATGGTTAATGAGCGGTCAGACGACTACGACATTGGAAAGAATGGCGCTTCTATGCAATATGTTAAACTGCAAATTTAAAGTTAGCTCCTACAATAATCATGGACGTTATTAATGAGGCCACCCTGGGACTTAGATTTGTAATCTATCATCATCGCCTATTTCCTTAATTTTTCTTGATAAATAAAAGCAAGCGGTGATAGAATTTTTGTGAACAATCAAAGTGTAATTTATCCTCACGCATACTAAGTCCTTTTGCTGGAAATACGATGTGAGATGAGAAGTTGATATATTTACTAAATTTTTCATAATAAAACCATGTTCTTTTCATCACTTGCCTTGTAAGAAGCATTGTCGGTTCGGTGCAACTTGCGCGGTCACATCCAGAATTTAGAAGCGGCTCAGTTTTTAGAATTTTGATAAGTAATGAGGATTTTAGCAATACTAAAATTTTTAGTATTTAAGGGAGGCACTTGGTAACAGAATGTAGAAACAGCACAATTTTTAGAACTTAGGTAGATGTCAGGTAGCAGAATTTTAGACCCGCAGACTACACTGGGTGGCAAACTACGTAGTGCCGGTCTAGGTAAGGAATAGATAAAATGTAGCAATCTGAGGCTAGTAAAGTTTGGTATATATTCTGTGACAAAGAAGAAATCTATCAGAAACACCTTTACTGAAATGATATGACGGTAAGAAATTCATTTTTTATTTCAATTTTTCGATTTTTCACACCACTTTATTCCCACGATCATTAATCACTACTTCGCCAGGAACCAGTTATGAGAGTTATTATCATTCTTGTGAAATTTTTAATTTATCTTTGAAATTGCACCAGTGCAGTGCTTATCAATGCAACAAATTGGGCGATTTAAAAATATACTTTAAATTCTTTTAAATTAAGCAACATAAAAATATATGCATTTCTCACTATATTCAGAAAAACACTATTTAAAATCACGTAAAACGCGAGTTTGTTTTATCGTAACTTTAATTCTCGTATGCTAAGAGCAAGATTATACCAATTAACCCAAGTTAACCAATTACCTTGACGTAGGTTGCTCACTTTCCTTTTTTTTTTTTTTTTTTTTAATTCTTTGATTCTTTTTACAGTTTTAAATTATTTACTGCGACAGTGTACAAGGGGGGTGGGTCGTTTGAAGGACAAATCCGCACAACACCAACTATCTTGACAGCTGAACAACAGCGACGCGAGTGCCTAATGGTTGGCACGCGACCAAACTTGCTATGTCGCGAGCCACCTACTTGAGAAACCAATTGACTCAAAAATAGAGAACCATACGAAGAGGTAAATATTATATTCTCCCCCCTCCCCCAAAACGCACGCAACTTCCATCTTCGAGAACTCGAAGCAGCCTTGAAAAACAGTTCAGTTTATGAACTGATAAGGCGTCTGCGACGTAAAGGTTCCCGCAACAAAGCCAGACTTGTGTTTCGGCCACAAAAAATACCACATCTTTTATAGTCCGTCGTCTCGGTTGAAACAATGCCCGAGTCATGGGAAAAGTATAGTCAAGTCCGCTACGGCGGGGTAATCTAAGGCCTTAGTGAAGTCCTTTATTCCACTTCGACAACTGACGTCTTGTTTTCGGGCAACATTTTGGATTTTTCGAGTCTGACGTAATAACGATATCGTGTCGTTAACCCCATTATATTATATTATACGAAAAGAGGGAGGTGATTAAAAATGGGATAAATGTTAACATTCCGGGGAGTCTTGGATGTTGATCTTTCACAGAGGATGGTTGTGATTTACACAAGAGAGGACGTCTCTGAATCATTGCAAATTAAGCGATAATAGCTCTAAAAGAAAGAATGCTCCCCTTCCTAGATTTCAAAATGTTATTATATGACATGAAAATTCTCATATTTTATGTAGTTTCTCATAAATCTATAAAAATTAATACTCTTGCCCGGTTTTATGTTAGTGAAATTACTGTATGAGTGTTTTTATATTAATAATAAATAATTCGCAAAAGATTCACAAGTAAAAAATTATGTAAAACTGAGTAAAAGCAATTCATTTTTAAAAGAAATAGCAGTCGCTTGTTTCAATAGTCTTTGAAGAACTTGGACTTCGTTGCCGCAAGCTAGATAATATGTTTTGTTAAGTATGGCAATAAGTTTCAGTTTTGCTTTTTGATTCTTTTAAGTTTTCTTCGTTATAAGGCTGTAGAGTCATTAGGTTAATTTCAGAGCACTAAGTGTGAAATATGGGATGGGCAATATCATCGACGGGATTCAAACTCTGAATTTCTCGATTGCCAGCCGGACGTGCTTACAAGTAGACCATAAATGCTCGCGTTAAGAAAGGGAAAACTGCTTACATTCTTCCCCACTTAAAGAGTATCTGGGGAGGAGGGGACTTAGTCACCAAAACCAGGTAGTGAAGAATTATCGTTCACCGCATTTTAATTTGGACGCCACTTGTAAAACGATTAGGTATTTTATCGGAGCCGGAAACAGGAAAAATCACGGCCTCGTCGGGATTCGAACTCCGGAAACTAGTCGCACTTCTAATTAAACTATGATGATGCGCCGTAAGGGAGAAGAAAATTCCTTACAAGGTAATAAAAAATACACATTTGTCTAACTATTTTGCCATGTAAGTCACTTCTGATCTTTCAAATTACTATTATTTCTTGATAGACTAACAGATTTAACAAATTACAACCTAATATATTTGCATAAAAGCAGTAGCTTACTACTTTGAGGCCGTGACAACTTCATAGCTGAAAGTTCATTGATCTTGTGACTCTAATTTTTTTTATTTGTTTCCTAGTGATAATTAATTACAAAATTTATAACAAAAATGCCTACAATCAAATCCGATGGCAATTTGAGGTTTCGCTTTATAGCTTTCCATTGCGGTTCTTCGTAGGAAATCATTTCAGTCTATCCAAAATGTGTCTTATTTATCACAAACTTTCATCTTTATTTTCAAATAATTGAGAAAATGAAATGTATATATTGGAACAACTGTTGTTGTTGTCTTGTCCGTATATTTCATGAAAGAATGGTTGCCAGAGCCTCAAGGATACTGAACTGCTAGATTTCCACTTCCACCCCAATTTTGATGGAGAGCACTCGGAAGATGGGGTGTTCCGAGGGTCTCCTACCATAGGACTTTCGGCTTGCCATATATTTAGAGTGCCTCCATGCCGCAAAGACACTATACATTCACAAACATCCATGCCTTCTCCGGGATTCGAGCCCAGGCCTTTCGGTATCGCAGCAGGTTTCTCTATCCACTATAGCGTCTGAACGGCATATAGGAGAAATTAAGAAAATAAAATCCGTACCGGTAATTGTAAATTTTAAATATTAAACAGATGAATTAAAAACAGAGGAATGAGTTGGAGCACCGTTTTCACTTTTAAGGATGATATATTTCGTTATTTTGAAAAGCGTAAACTATCAGATAGTTCTGTACCTTTTCAAGTTGAAGTGTGTAAATAGATAGAATTCTAAATTGCCTTAAAAATGACATAAAAAATCCAGTAATATGAAAAACTTTTTCTTTATTGACGGAACATTGTTTTTTAGATATTGCTACTATTTCTATTAGCTGTTTTTATTACATTTAAAGTGGTTAACGATTTCATTCCTGTAGTCTAGTGCACATGCGCGTACGATTGATTACCTGCTACGGACTGTGGATTTAGGGCTTAATCTGCTGTCGGTGCGTTTTCAGGCACGGGATGACGTCGTTTAGATTGTCGAAAAAGAACATCGGATTTACTATGATAGTACTGCTCTATATAAAACTGATTTCAAGAGAAATTAAATAAAAATAACATACACTTGGGTTTTCAAAAGGAACTAAGGATTTTAAATTAAGGAACTAAACAAAAAAAAAGTTTCTGAATTCATGAAACTACTATTATATTTGTTTAGGTCTGCTACAAGAGAAACATATGATAATATCGATGTACATTGAGTTAGAAAAAAAGGAGTTTTATATCTTCTGTTCTAGTAGGCCTACCGACGAAATTCAGCTTGCGGTTTTCATGCATCAAAGCACGACTTAGAATATTATATTCTTATATAACATTGTTCTGATGTATGTATTTTAACACAAAACCAAACTTTGTCTGAAATAGCATGAATTTTTTTTCCCCACACTTCAAGATCTGTGTCTCAGATATGCATCAGTACTATGTTTTATTAAAAAATATCACATAACCATTTTGAAAATATCCACATATAGAAGTGGACGAATTTTCAACCTAGTACCAAAAAAATTTCACTTGTGAACTTAACAACATTCTTTTTTTTTTTTTTTTTTCTGTCTTCCTTTAAAGTATACCCACATGATAAATAACTTATTTAATAAATTCACGTTAATAATTCTCCATTTTCAAAATAAAATTTTTAAAAAGTGCTAAATATTTTTTAAATTGCTTGTTTTAAATATAGTCAATTATCAGTTATATATTTAAAATATTATCTTGAAAAGTTCTTTAAAATTTAATTCATTTGCAAATAAAATTTGATAATTAGAAAATTAAAATTCTGAACTTAATATATGATGAAACATACCAATACGAGTGGGTGAAAAAACAATGATTTTCAGTACGCATGAAAAATATATTTTAAACAAATTAGACT
This sequence comes from Stegodyphus dumicola, assembly GCF_044657685.1. Taxonomy (NCBI): domain Eukaryota; kingdom Metazoa; phylum Arthropoda; class Arachnida; order Araneae; family Eresidae; genus Stegodyphus; species Stegodyphus dumicola. The sequence goes on along the minus strand of NC_140772.1, from coordinate 183,531,106 downwards.
GTCACAGTTCATCGTATATTTTTTTCATTTTTTAGTCAAATTTTAGTGAATTAATAATTATTAATGTCAAAACAGAAATTAATAATTATTAATGTCAAAACAGAAATTAATAATTATTAATGTCAAAACAGAAATTAATAATTATTAATGTCAAAACAGAAATTAATAATTATTAATGTCAAAACAGAAATTAATAATTATTAATGTCAAAACAGAAATTAATAATTATTAATGTCAAAACAGAAATTAATAATTATTAATGTCAAAACAGAAATTAATAATTATTAATGCCAAAGTGAAACATAAAATTAACAAAGCAACAACCTTCTATATGGCATAGATTTAGTTAATCAATCGATTTCGAGGGCAAACAAGTAAAGGTCCCTCTTCGACAGGAGCAAAGAAATCTGCAAGCCTTGCAGATTTCGTTGCTTCTGATTAAACGTCCTTTACCTGTTTGCCTTCGAAATCGATTGAGTTCTCGATTAAATTTACGGCAGATATAAGGTTGTATCACATAGCGATTGTTTCCTGAAGATGACCGCATCTGAAAGTGACCAATAATTAAAAAGAAATTAACTTGCAACCAGAAAATTTCATATCAACAGTGTGAAAACGACATAATGATTGAAAATTTGTAATATTTTAAAATCTGATTCACGAAATTAATTCGTTCTTAAAGATAGTTCAAAATTCAAAATATTCGTAAACCTAAAAAACATTTTCATAGGCAATAATGTAAAATGAATTAATCTTTTCCCCGTATCCCAAACGATAACTTAGAAAAGAGTACTTTGGATGTAAATTCGCAATGTAGAACTTACAGAATTTATTAAATCTAAAACATATATAATATTAAAATTTACGCAATATTTCACACAATACTAAACATATAAAAAGTAGGAAAACTTGAATTAAATTTTACCGTATTTTCTACGTAAGAAGAACGTTAACAGCGTAAGTAGAAAATGGTGAAGAAGCCAAAGGTGCAAACTGTTATTGTTTGAAAGTGAAAAATCTTTGTAAAAATTAGGTAGTTGCTGTCTTTCTGTAAATTTTTCCTTTCCTCACTCTTAATGTCGCATGCTTGTACTTGAAAAGCGTTGAGTGTTTAACTCATTACAAATTTGTCCACTTTGATTTGTTTCTGTCTATGTTTTAAAGCGTCCCTTAAGCAAGAGATGGCAGTGTCATTGCAAATATTTATTCTACGGCTTTGTCAGGGTGATGTTCTATGAATCTTGCACCTTATTTCCTCCACTGCATTAACTGCATTTCGAAGTATCATTTGTTACCGGTTTATTTGTTTATATCTCGAGACATATTTCATTTCGAAAATGTGTTCGTGATCCAAAGCGTTCATGAACCAACACTCCACTGTATATATTTAATGTTGTTAATTCATAAAACTAATTTTTGCTGTAGTTGAAAGAATTAAATTAAGCTCAAAAGTAATTTCAACTGTAAAAGTTCCCGCTTCTGTTTCTGCATTACTTTTCCGATAATATAATAATGTGAAAGGAAAACATCGAAATATCGAAATATTAGAAAATATGTATTACCGTTTGAAAAAAAAAAACTAAAAGAAGAAATATGTAGAAAGGTTGCAATATATGTTGCCGCAGAGTTTTGTCATCACCTTTAGAATTAATTTCGAATACAGAACGCTGGTACACAAAACAATTACAAATAGAAATTTTCAATCGATAAGTAAAGATTTTTAAATAAAGCATTAGGAATAAAAAATTTTTAGACAATTAAAAATTCGCAGCACAAAACAGGCTTCCCATGGGCATTTTATGGGCTTCATAGCCCATGAGACGTTTAGTCACAAGAAAGAAAGCGAACAACCAGCTCATTTATAACCCACGGTATAGTCCCCCACTACCATAAGCACTCTATTGATAAGAAAAGAGCTAGATACTCTTTCCGCGTTTAAAGTCCATCTTTTAACGCTTCTTCCGACAAAAAAGTGTATAAGACGTCCTTCGGTATAGAATATCCGTAATCTGTGTCTTCGATGAGTGAGTGGAAGAATCGAAAATTAATTCTGGGCGCCGGGTTAAGCGACTTTTAATTGCTCTCGCGTGTCTCTTCGAGAGGATTTGCCTTCTCGAAGGAATACATTTCGAAAAGAAGATGGATAGAAGAGTTTAGAGGGAGAAAAAATTGGCGCGAAAAAAATTCTCCGGATGCTCGCCTTTTTATCGCAGGGTCGTATCGGTTAGGTTTCGGTGTGTTTCTTGGTTTGTTTTTCGGCTCTAATGTGTTTGTTTTTGTAACGCCATTTCTGGTATTTGGTTTTCATGTTAAATGAACGATTAGGGCCATCGAGTGACACGAGATCTTTCTCGGAAAGTTGCGGCTGGAAAATTCGAGCTAAAATATCTTATGACGATAACATACTTCGAGTTAATCCGATCTTTCTGGGTTATCTGTATGCTAAGTTAGCGCTGTATGGATCTCCCTTCCCCCACATTGATAGCAGATTGTTTTCATAATTTGTCATCGCGAAAGACTGCAATAGAGATGCTTCAGGGCTCTCTCTCTCTCTTTTTCTAAATTTCTATTCTCAACACCTGTTATCAGAATTTAAAAAAATAAATAAATAAAAAATAAAAAAAAGAGCTTATTAAAATCTCCACACCAAATTTCATTCTGATGTTAAAGTCTTTGCGGGAGTTTTCCTAAAATTTTCGGAGCGTTACATTATGTTACGTTACGTTAACGAACGTTTATATTCTGTGCGTGTTGGTGAGTTTTGTCACTGGTGAAATACTTCATGTTCCTAAAGCACTGACTTGCAATCATCAATCATAGGTCACCAGTGAACAATAACTTTGACGGTCATCAATGTCCTACAGCTTGATTTTGTTTCAATAAAATATTTAAATTTAATTTTTTGTTTCACATTTATGATTTGATTTAATGCTAAATTAAATATGTTAGAATTATTTGAAGGAAATGTCAGTCCAATATTTTAATGTTTAGCTGTCAGTGTATTTGAATTACAAAGTGTAATCAACAGAAAAGTCTCATAGGATCAAAGCTTCAGATTAAAGATATAAAATAAAAATAAATTTGAATTTTTTTCCTTGGAAGTATCATTACCATTCTTTATGCATGATTTGATAAATAATTAGTAAGCGAAATTTAAAATTTATTTGAAATGTGTTTTGTATTTTGTTAATAAAATTTTTCATTTTCTGTTTAAAAAAAAAATCTGGCCCGTCAACTGTTTTTGGATAATCAGCTGTTTCTATTTGTTTTCAGAACGCATGCAGTTTGAGTTTCAGATGACATTTCGCTCTTTTTTAAGGTAATGAACAAGACTGACAATACCCTTCCCTTCCTTGATATTTTTATAATCCGTAAGGGATCTGATTTCAGCACTACTGTCATAAGTTATTTCTCCCGCCTTCTTAGCATGCCTTCGTAGTGTAGTGTTCTGCACGCTGGGCGCGTATTCCAGAGGTCCTTAGTTCGGTTCCCGGCGAGGACGTTGCTCATTTGCCATCATTCCTGCTTTAAAAATAACGCATTGACTCTACAGTGGCGCCCGAACTGAAAGGGTGGTGGATGCTGATTCTCCACATCCAGGATTTGGCGATTGGGTTCCCTAAAAACCCCAGTCGCCCTTTAAAAGGGAGAATATATAAGGTATTTCTCCCACCTTCTTATCATGCCTTCGTAGTGTAGTGGTCTGCACGCTGAGCGCATAGCCTTCCCATACTAAATCATGTTACCCAGCTAAACAAAACATGGCTTCTTTTTACTACACTTATGTTTGTGAAAAGTATGACACCTTGAAGGAATTGAATGAAATTTATTTCCCATATTTATGATAGCGGTAAGAATAAACGATAAAATTTACAAGACAAAAAACCAAAACGTCGGAAATCAGTAATTTGCGTGCCTGCCACGCCGAGCGATGAAAGCCTGTACACTACATGGCATTGAATCATAAAGGTTTTGAATAGAATCCTGGGGAGTGACATTCCATATGGCTTCGACATGACGCCAAAGTTCAGTCTTAGTGTGTGCCTCACTAGCTGTACGAGTGAGTTGCCGACCGATGAAATCTCAGACATTAGTGGACGACATAACCCCCGGGAATAAGTAGGCCATGGATGAAACGAAACCGCTAGACCCTAAAGAGGACTTGTGCAGTCTGAGAAACATAAGCTCGAAAATCATCCTGCAGAAATACAGCGCCTGGAATGCGTATAAAAATAGGGAGGGCCTCTGGCTCCACAACTTCCCTTATGTAGCGATCACTGTTGAGGTTGCTCGCAATCTGCAGTAGATGGGGTTGACAATTATACCCAATAGCTCCCCACACTTTGATGCCAGGCGTTTGTGCGATTCAGGCGATTTCGCCTTATTTTGATGATTTTCGAGCTTATGTTTTGTGCGGTATGACGCTGGATAACACACTGTGGGAGCAGACGTTCCCCTCTGTAATGTCGGACGCGTACTCTTCCATTATTGTACTCCAGATTGTAGCGAAATAAATCGGAGTAAACAACGTGTGGCCCCAGGGCACGCCACGCACTGTGTGCCGTGCACATTGGAAATCGGAGATGTCTGTGATTCAGCGGCAGAGAATCCTGCGTAGAGGAAACTTTGCACTCAGTTCATGCTGCAGCAGACAACGACGAACCGTGGCGCTAGATAATATACTGTAGCCGTGTTCCAACGTTGTGCTAACGCACGAAAGGACGCTGTACGATCCGTCACAGCCATGCGGATGAAGTGTCTGTCGTCCCGTTCCGTTGTGCTGTTGAGTGCCCTCCATTGTCAGGATTTCTCCTTATTTGGTTCTCCTCTGCCATTTCTTCCAAACAAGCATCGCTGTTACTCGATATTGCTGTTGCTGTGATTGCTCGATACAAAAGTCCACCCTCTCGGCCATACTGACGATGCGGCCTCGTTCGAACTTCGTTAGTTGTTGGCATGGCCCCCTCCGCTGTTTGCGAGGCATATTGATCGCTAACCGCAAAGAGAGGATGATAAGCAGATTTCAACGCTATTTTACAGTCCTTTATCTGCATAGAACAAGCGGCCGATTCTCATTCCACGCATGTGCAATCGCTTTGCAATTCTAATCATTTACATGTCTTACCTTAATTTACTTATCTTGTAAGTTTGATTCAATTTCCATTATTCCTTCATAGTACTGCAATTTTCATAATCATTAGTGTATTATGCCTTTCTCGCTCTCAAAGTTTGTTTCTAAGAACCTTTGTTTTCTAATGAATTCAATTATTTGAAATCATTAGCCATTGACAGAGGATTTTCTCCCACGTTCATTGATAAAGCTGTTAAAAATTTTCGCCTTGCTATCAAAGAAGTCATTCCGCTGTTAGAAACAATATTAATAACCTTGTCGGCATTCCATTTCATCCTCTTATCAGTTAGAAAATTAAACGTATTCTTCAGAATTGCAATTTTCAAGTCATTTTCTCATCAATAAAATTCATGGTTCGGTTCTTAAAGATTACATTTCTGTTTATATTTCTTTGGGAATTTATGGCATATCTTGTCAATGTTGTTTGAGATATATTGACCAGACTAAAACAGCGTTAAAATTTCGCATAAAAGAACACGGATCTTATGTCCGACGAAAATAAATGAACAAATTTTCGATAGTTAATCATAGCTGGAAATTTAATCGCAATTTTGATTTTGGGTCTGCCCAAATTATCCATGAAGCTTCTCCACTGGACTTCCTTGAAGCTTTTCACATTCGCAAAGATTTATCTTGTTTAGTTAATAATTTTATTTCCAAGCCAGTCCTTTCTAACGCTTTAAAAATTGTATTAAACTTATTTTTCATTTTCTTTGCTATTTCTGTGGATAGGTGGATCTAATTTCTTCTCTGCTTTACTCCTTTGCTTTTAGTATAAATACAGCCTTTGGCCTTTCCCTTCTTTACAGAATTTCTTTGCTCCTCATAAAAAGGGACCTGTATCTGTTTTCCCTCAAAATGCATTCAATTCAGAGTCTGAATTAATATTTACGACAAACACAAGGTTGTTACTTCGCTTAATTTTTGTGTTTTACTCTGGGGTATTTCTCTTCCCTTATGATTCATAGAATGTTATATCATATTATAAATGGAGAACCCAAACATTTCTTAGACGAATTTCTTGAAGATTCAAGAATTTATCCAAAGAATCAGCTAAAAATGTTTTCAGTGTTGATGAAACTAGTCGTTTCTTTTATCTCATGACGTCAAAATGCCTAGACTATATACATTATTATGGTAAAAATTGTTTCACTATTTTATGCTGAGCAAATACTGATAAAGCGGAAAGTGATACCTAATCTCATAAGACTATTATAAAATCAAGATGTTTAAAAAACACTGGTTTCTGATTGCGGATATATTTGCAGGATGCTTCTAGAAAATCGACAAGGTATTAAAAAGATAAAAAAAAATTTTTTTTGTTTGTTTTTGTATAAAAGTTATTTTTTTTTAAAATCTTACATTATTTGATTCTTGAGATTTTAAAAATGAAATATTTAAATTTATTCTGAAATATGGATAGCATTTTAATAAACCAAAAGTGGGATTGTGTAAAGCAATATATGCATCTCTCCTAAATTAAAATGTTGGGTATTCAACTGTAGTACATCAGTAGTATAAAAATGGGGGTTCTGCATCAGGAGGAGCTGAGGGCGTGGTCAATGACATCACACAGAGGGCGGGGCCAAAGGCAACATCATCACACTAGGGGGCGTGGTTTCGAGTGGAGTTGAGTTGTTCGTAGACTACTGATTGAGTTGTAGACCTCCTGCTTTTCATTAAAAGTTAGTTTTTTTATATTGGCAACGGGAAATATTTTCTGCATCTTAATTTTGATGATATAGCGATGCTGCCCTCTCTTGACAAAAAAGTGAATTATATGTTTTAGAAATATATTTTTTAAGTCTAGTGTTAAATTATTCAATGCGCGACTCTGAAAACAATGTAAAAGAAGCAAATATAAAAAAGACTTTCCTTTAATGATAGTTCATCATGTCATGAAAATGAAACTACAAGATAATTTGTTTTTGTTACTCAATTTTATTCTGATACTTTTATCCTTTCTAGTTTTCCATGAAACTTTAACTTATTTCTTAGGTTTTCTGTTCATAATAACATATTCATTTACTGTCATATTTTTTTAATACTTAACGTTTCTAATTTGTAATATTTTATTTAATTTCCACATACTATTTTTTTTTTCATACCTTTCATAAATTTCAGCATACCCTGATTTTTAACTTATATGTTATATTTCACAAACGTTCCCGCACATGCTGTTTATTTGTTACATTACTTAATTTTAGATGCAATTTAACACTTTTTTTAACGTTATAATGTTCAATATATTCTGAATTTTAACTTCATTTACTTTTTTTAAACCACTCTAGTATTCTATACACACTTTAACTTAGTGGTATGAAATTGTATTTAAAAAGAAACGTTTATTTTTCGTGATCTTAGTTCTTTTACTAAATTTTCTACAGAATTTCTAATTTCTTTCACGTGTTTAACAATATCTTCCTTACATTACCGAATACTTTTTAAAAAAACTTAAGTCTATAACTGTTAATTGCTTTTCTTACGTTCATGATTTCCCTTCTGTGTTTATATTTCTTAATTCTAGCTTAACTTATTTATTATAATGTTTTTATTTCTGTCTCATCACTCGTAATTCCAACATTTTATCCCTTTTTATTCATTTTAACGATATGGATTGTTTTCCTTTACTCCATATTCAAATATTTCCTTACAATTTTTATAATACTTGTTTTATTCCTCGATCATAATAGATCATCTACAGGTTTTACTCAGAAATTTCCATTCACATCTTTACAGTTTAATACCATTTATATCGAAATGTATTTCTTTCTCATATAGTTTTATGGTCTTCAAAGTTTCTAACATCATATTTAGTTTTAAATCCCGATTACCTTTAAGTGTGTTGATAATTTTCATTTCTAATTTTACAACCACGTTCAGTGTTTCATCCACACATACCAAAATATTTCTTACATTTTCTGATATTTAGTCTATGTCATATTTCAGTACTTCAAATGAATTTACACTGCTCACACTATTATTTTTTCACGTTTTAGAGACACTAACTATACTAATTTTACTATTTTTCCTGCACTAATTGCATCTATGTCAGCACTCATGCTAAACTAGCAATTGTTTTGCATCACATGCATAAAGAAATTCTTAAAACCAACTTTTTCAATATAGTACTCAAATTACTGTTTTCCAGATGGGAATTACCAGTATTCTTTGGTTTTACTCTGTTACATCTTTTTAAATTTTAACATCTTACTTTTAATTCTAACATACATCTTTTAAACAGTTTTTTCTTTTAATGATAGTCTTACCTTATTTGTTCAAATTAATTCTTTCATTCACCTTCTTTACTACCTTTCAGTACCTTCATAATTCACTATGCAAACGCAATGTCTTTCACTGACATTCTGTTTAATAATACCACAAGTTTCCTTAATTGACAAAAAGCGAATTATTTCTCATTTCAAAATAGAACTACTATATTTTTGCACAAACATTACTTTTATCCATTCAAGCCACCCCTTAACCTGTAACTGACGTAGCGATAGGAAAGGAGATTCTTATCATATGCTCTTTCGACATTTGAGGTTTCTAGAACTTCTTTGACAAGTATATCAATACCATCAGAAAATATACTTAACACGTTTACCCAGTTTAAAGGCAACATACTGTTATAAGAATGGTTTTAGTCAAATTTATAACACAAATAAACGCATTTTGTGCTAAATAGGCATAAACATTTAGATTCAGAATATTTCTTTTTAATCCGATGTAAGACTTGAATTTCATTCATGATACGGATTGTCTCTTGATTTTCTTTTTGTTTACCTTACACTAATAGAAAATTTTTATTTTACAAGTTCAGCTTTTAATGAAATAGAAATAAAAACTACGATACACCTGCTGTTTTTAAGAAAAGGAACTTTGATATATTTCTGGAAATGTAAATGCTTTTAGAGTTTTCTTTCAATAACGTTGATTTTCATTACTTTACTAACTTCAATAATTCTCTTATTAGCTAATATGAATGAAAGAAGATTGTCAAAAATGTGACACAGTATAATTCTTACGAACATATGTACCTTTACCAGCATACAGATATTACCGATTGAAATGAAGAAAGATACAGATATTTTACTCCAATCTACATTAAATTAAAAAAAAAAAAATATTTAAACTTTCATACATTCCAAAGAATAAACGAAAACTCAATAGATATTGTCATGTTTGTATATATGAGATAAAAGTTTTATGAATGGTATTTAAAGTAATGCTGAGAGCTTCATAAAAGCGAACTTTCACTATGTTAATACACATATCATCAGTTATTTACATTATTCAATGTAATATTAATCATTACATGTACTATATGCATATATATTTAAAGTTTAATTGTCTTACAATTGAATAATTAACTATTGAGAGAAAGAGGTTCATATCTTACACTATTTAATTCACATGGAACAAATTTTTCCATCAACCACATTGAACCACGTTTATTAAATTCGCCAAAGCTCTTTTATTTCTGCATTTTCACACTCACGACACATTTTAAATGTAACTATTGATTACCATTTCAAACACCGATATCATAACTCAGTGTAAAACTACATCATAACTCATTTTTTCCCTACTAACTACAATTTTATATATTCAAGAAGTACATCTAAGACATGATCATTTTCTATGTTCTAGCAAATCGATTCAATTGCGAACATACTATTAAGACTTGCGATTTTAGAAGACTTGCATGTATTAACGATGCCAACGTTTCTTCGTTTTTGTAAGATTCGTATCAAACCATGTCGCATTCGAATGTGGTGTAAGAGATCACTTTTTCTTTTAAACACTTGTAAACAATGGATGCAATTTATAAGAAGAGAAGTATCATGCTGTTTCAAAACATCATCATCAGCATATTTCTGTTTCTTTTGACACCAGCAAAATTAAAAAAAAAAAAAAAGGTTCGTGAGATTTTTTTCAAATTCTGTTTTACTTGAAAAAAATGTCCGAACATTCAATACGATGTAAAGATTCATATTGTTTTAAATTCTTATGCTCACTAAATATTTTTTATCACGATTTACTCTTAAAAGTAACTTTATAAGTTTTCATATCCTTTTTACATGAAAAGAACTTGTGATTATTCACTACAAAATTCTAAGACGAGAAGCTTCGCGACTTTTCAAACTACAAACTTAAATTTCTTAGGACATACACTACATCTGATGTTTCTTTCATGAGATTTCAAATATCTCTTCAGATGAGTCGCTGTAGACTTCACGTTATCATGATAACGTGCAGCACTCATCAAGGGTCTTCCTTCACTTGTGTATGTATTGTCAAATTTGGAATAGCAACAACAACCTTAAGATAATACATTCTTTCGCGTATGATTATCAGAGTTTTAGAAATTTTCCATTACTCTTTCATGATAAGTGGATGATGCTTTTAAGATTCTCCTTATGCATATATGTAATATCGAGGTTCAGAATAACAACATTAGGACACTATAACTCTTTCCCACTATCCTATCATGATTATTTTTACACATATGACGCCGGAAAGACTGGCTTCACAAACAAGACATGACAAGAATGTATTACGATAAGTGTTGATGAAATCATTTCGTTAATGTATGTTTTAGATAATTTTTGCTGTTTAAGAATGCTACGTATTTCTATATCATTCAGAATTGTCGTTAGATTCAGAAGCGAATATGAGGAATATATGTGATACAGAGTTAAATGTGGAATTATACGAAGAATTTTATTCACGAAATGAAGCTGATATTTTGCTAGATGAACTATCAAATTATGATTTTAAAAATATTAGTTTTGAAATTAATGGGACTCAGTATGTTCCACGAAGAAAAGTACTCGGTTTTGGTGATGAAGGACTTAGTTACGAATTCTCTGGAACGAGCATTTGTGCAGAACCATGGACTCAAACTCTTCTAAATGTAAAAGATTATGTTGAAACGATAACTGGCAAAAAATATAATTTTGCTTTATTGAACTATTATCCTGACGGAGTGGCGAAAATTTCAACGCATAAAGACAATGAAACTTGTCTCGAACCTGAAAGTGATATACCTATCATCAGTTTAGGTGCAAAACGTCAAATGGTATTTACCAGGCGAAATTTCACATCTCGAAGCGTGGACTTAACTCATGGAACTCTCCTTGTAATGAAACACCCAACGAATCAATTTTGGATGCACGGAATACCCTCTCAACCTGACGTTAAAGATCCTAGAATTAGTATCACATTCCGAAACATAAAAATTTCGAAAATTAAAAAACGACGCTTGGAAGATAATGAGGATGAACTTCCAGAGGATGACTGGTTTGCCCATTATATGAAGTCTGTTCCTGAAAATATCTTCATGCCGAATAATCGAGAACAGAAAAAAGAAAGTTCGAAGTTAATTGCACAGTGGACTCTTGGTTGGGGATATTTTGTGTCCATAAATCAGTTTGAAAACAGAATGAACATTCATCTACGTGAATGTGTGGAACAAAATAAAATATTATACCCTACTACACGCGGTGTTGTTATAACTCCTGCAACATGGCAAGAATTTTCCTCAAAAATATATGAATTTAATCTTGTCTATATGAGTGCCAACATCATTTGCAATAATGAGTTGGTAGTTTTCAACAAAGAAGGTGAGTGTATTTTTCAACAAGTTTTTAAACAAGATGAAAATTCTTTTAAACTAAAACCTACATACCTAAAAGTAAACTGTGATATTTTAAAAAAATTGAAAGAAATTATTCCTGATGTATCTAATACTTTATATAAAAGTATTTTTGAAATTATTTTACCGTTGCAAATCAAATGTAAAAACAATTGTTCGGATATGGTAAGTGATGATGATGAACTTTTTAAAGAACTCATAAACTCTATCAAAACTGAATTAAATTCAGTGATAAAAAAGCTATATAAATGCGAAGGTTGCATTGTAAATCATCCTTCACAAACAAGACATGATTGCATTATAATAAGTGTTGAGGACAGAATTAAATATATTGGTGAAGATATATTTTTATGTATTAATTTTAAAAATATAAGAGATTCTTTAAGGCAGAAAAAAATGTTTCATTTATTTTGTAATAGGTTTTTTGAATCGAAATGTTATGAAGATTATAAAAATGCACTAATATAAGTACAGCTATTCTATTTAAATTTCTGTCTTTGGTTGATGTTATGAGTATTTTTTTTCATTATGTTTTTTTTAATAGAAATATATTGAAATTTTAGTTTTAATTTTAAAGCAAACATGTATATCAAATATCAGTAAATGGATATTGTTGTTAATTTGATATTAACTAATGAAAGAAAATTCTAAGTATATTTTATGTATAATACAGAAACTTGTTCTTTGGAAATAAATAAATGTATTTAAATAGAAAAGCTTCTTGGTGAAATGAATGTATTTTTATTTTTTATAACAATTTTTTTAAGTATTGTATGTTTACAGTGCAGTATATGCTTCAAGTGATTCACTCGTGTTGAAAATTTAAGAGTTTATGAAGCGATTATTCGCTGAACTTATGTGATATATTTGTAAGGTTTCTTGAATACGAGTAATCTGAAGAGATATTTGAAATCTCATGAAAGAAACATCAGATGTAGTGTATGTCCTAAGAAATTTAAGTTTGTAGTTTGAAAAGTCGCGAAGCTTCTCGTCTTAGAATTTTGTAGTGAATAATCACAAGTTCTTTTCATGTAAAAAGGATATGAAAACTTATAAAGTTACTTTTAAGAGTAAATCGTGATAAAAAATATTTAGTGAGCATAAGAATTTAAAACAATATGAATCTTTACATCGTATTGAATGTTCGGACATTTTTTTCAAGTAAAACAGAATTTGAAAAAAATCTCACGAACCTTTTTTTTTTTTTTTTTTTAATTTTGCTGGTGTCAAAAGAAACAGAAATATGCTGATGATGATGTTTTGAAACAGCATGATACTTCTCTTCTTATAAATTGCATCCATTGTTTACAAGTGTTTAAAAGAAAAAGTGATCTCTTACACCACATTCGAATGCGACATGGTTTGATACGAATCTTACAAAAACGAAGAAACGTTGGCATCGTTAATACATGCAAGTCTTCTAAAATCGCAAGTCTTAATAGTATGTTCGCAATTGAATCGATTTGCTAGAACATAGAAAATGATCATGTCTTAGATGTACTTCTTGAATATATAAAATTGTAGTTAGTAGGGAAAAAATGAGTTATGATGTAGTTTTACACTGAGTTATGATATCGGTGTTTGAAATGGTAATCAATAGTTACATTTAAAATGTGTCGTGAGTGTGAAAATGCAGAAATAAAAGAGCTTTGGCGAATTTAATAAACGTGGTTCAATGTGGTTGATGGAAAAATTTGTTCCATGTGAATTAAATAGTGTAAGATATGAACCTCTTTCTCTCAATAGTTAATTATTCAATTGTAAGACAATTAAACTTTAAATATATATGCATATAGTACATGTAATGATTAATATTACATTGATTAATGTAAATAACTGATGATATGTGTATTAACATAGTGAATGTTCGCTTTTATGAAGTTCTAAGCATTACTTTAGATACCATTCATAAAACTTTTATCTCATATATACAAACATGACAATATCTATTGAGTTTTCGTTTATTCTTTGGAATGTATGAAAGTTTAAATATTTTTTTTTAATTTAATGTAGATTGGAGTAAAATATCTGTATCTTTCTTCATTTCAATCGGTAATATCTGTATGCTGGTAAAGGTACATATGTTCGTAAGAATTATACTGTGTCACATTTTTGACAATCTTCTTTCATTCATATTAGCTAATAAGAGAATTATTGAAGTTAGTAAAGTAATGAAAATCAACGTTATTGAAAGAAAACTCTAAAAGCATTTACATTTTCAGAAATATATCAAAGTTCCTTTTCTTAAAATCAGCAGGTGTATCGTAGTTTTTATTTCTATTTCATTAAAAGCTGAACTTGTAAAATAAAAATTTTCTATTAGTGTAAGGTAAACAAAAAGAAAATCAAGAGACAATCCGTATCATGAATGAAATTCAAGTCTTACATCGGATTAAAAAGAAATATTCTGAATCTAAATGTTTATGCCTATTTAGCACAAAATGCGTTTATTTGTGTTATAAATTTGACTAAAACCATTCTTATAACAGTATGTTGCCTTTAAACTGGGTAAACGTGTTAAGTATATTTTCTGATGGTATTGATATACTTGTCAAAGAAGTTCTAGAAACCTCAAATGTCGAAAGAGCATATGATAAGAATCTCCTTTCCTATCGCTACGTCAGTTACAGGTTAAGGGGTGGCTTGAATGGATAAAGTAATGTTTGTGCAAAAATATAGTAGTTCTATTTTGAAATGAGAAATAATTCGCTTTTTGTCAATTAAGGAAACTTGTGGTATTATTAAACAGAATGTCAGTGAAAGACATTGCGTTTGCATAGTGAATTATGAAGGTACTGAAAGGTAGTAAAGAAGGTGAATGAAAGAATTAATTTGAACAAATAAGGTAAGGCTATCATTAAAAGAAAAAACTGTTTAAAAGATGTATGTTAGAATTAAAAGTAAGATGTTAAAATTTAAAAAGATGTAACAGAGTAAAACCAAAGAATACTGGTAATTCCCATCTGGAAAACAGTAATTTGAGTACGATATTGAAAAAGTTGGTTTTAAGAATTTCTTTATGCATGTGATGCAAAACAATTGCTAGTTTAGCATGAGTGCTGACATAGATGCAATTAGTGCAGGAAAAATAGTAAAATTAGTATAGTTAGTGTCTCTAAAACATGAAAAAATAATAGTGTGAGCAGTGTAAATTCATTTGAAGTACTGAAATATGACATAGACTAAATATCAGAAAATGTAAGAAATATTTTGGTATGTGTGGATGAAACACTGAACGTGGTTGTAAAATTAGAAATGAAAATTATCAACACACTTAAAGGTAATCGGGATTTAAAACTAAATATGATGTTAGAAACTTTGAAGACCATAAAACTATATGAGAAAGAAATACATTTCGATATAAATGGTATTAAACTGTAAAGTTGTGAATGGAAATTTCTGAGTAAAACCTGTAGATGATCTATTATGATCGAGGAATAAAACAAGTATTATAAAAATTGTAAGGAAATATTTGAATATGGAGTAAAGGAAAACAATCCATATCGTTAAAATGAATAAAAAAGGATAAAATGTTGGAATTACGAGTGATGAGACAGAAATAAAAACATTATAATAAATAAGTTAAGCTAGAATTAAGAAATATAAACACAGAAGGGAAATCATGAACGTAAGAAAAGCAATTAACAGTTATAGACTTAAGTTTTTTTAAAAAATATTCGGTAATGTAAGGAAGATATTGTTAAACACGTGAAAGAAATTAGAAATTCTGTAGAAAATTTAGTAAAAGAACTAAGATCACGAAAAATAAACGTTTCTTTTTAAATACAATTTCATACCACTAAGTTAAAGTGTGTATAGAATACTAGAGTGGTTTAAAAAAAGTAAATGAAGTTAAAATTCAGAATATATTGAACATTATAACGTTAAAAAAAAGTGTTAATTTGCATCTAAAATTAAGTAATGTAACAAATAAACAGCATGTGCGGGAACGTTTGTGAAATATAACATATAAGTTAAAAATCAGGGTATGCTGAAATTTATGAAAGGTATGAAAAAAAAATAGTATGTGGAAATTAAATAAAATATTACAAATTAGAAACGTTAAGTATTAAAAAATTATGACAGTAAATGAATATGTTATTATGAACAGAAAACCTAAGAAATAAGTTAAAGTTTCATGGAAAACTAGAAAGGATAAAAGTATCAGAATAAAATTGAGTAACAAAAACAAATTATCTTGTAGTTTCATTTTCATGACATGATGAACTATCATTAAAGGAAAGTCTTTTTTATATTTGCTTCTTTTACATTGTTTTCAGAGTCGCGCATTGAATAATTTAACACTAGACTTAAAAAAGATATTTCTAAAACATATAATTCACTTTTTCGTCAAGAGAGGGCAGCATCGCTATATCATCAAAATTAAGATGCAGAAAATATTTCCCGTTGCCAATATAAAAAAACTAACTTTTAATGAAAAGCAGGAGGTCTACAACTCAATCAGTAGTCTACGAACAACTAAACTCCACTCGAAACCACGCCCCTAGTGTGATGACGTTGCCTTTGGCCCCGCCCTCTGTGTGATGTCATTGACCCCGCCCTCAGCTCCTCAGCTCCTCCTGATGCAGAACCCCCATTTTTATACTACTTACATCGGGTTAGGTCACTACACAATTTTATCACACACGTCTTTATTCTGGAAGAGAACTAATTAAATCACGAGTCATCTTCATAGCATTACAAATTCATAATCTAAATTCTGAAAACAGTAATACGGGTTTCTCCATTTTGTATTTATTACCAATAAATAATTTTATTTTAATTTTTTTAGAATTATTTTTACACCAATTTCAATTAATGGTGACATAATTTGATTTAAGAAGTTGTTAGGAAATTAATGTTAAAAATTTATTGTTGTTTCCCTACTTGTTTATTTTTTGCTTGTTTAGTTCTATTTTGAACTTAATCAATATTTAAAAAAAATCCTAACAGTAATTTGTTTTTAAGTCCATTTAAAGCATTTGTTTTTAAGTTCTTTTTACATAATTTTTTATTTATATATCTACATATATATATAATTTAAAAACAATTTAATAAGTCATAATTAATTAAAAAGACTTTTTAAATTTTAAAAAGACTTATGATTGCAGAACATATATATAGTACATGTTCTGCAATCAATAAGTATCTTTTTTTTTTTTTTTTTCAATTGCCTATTTAAAAGTTATTTTTGCAGTTTTACCTTTTTGCTAAAATTTGCAAAAATCGAAATTTTAGAAACGAAGGTTGAACACTCTTCGTTAAAAATAATTCCTACGCTTTTGAAATTGTGCAATGTCAAAATGTTATCTCTGAGAGACGAAAGGTATCAACTGTTTTTTTTTTTAATTTGCATAAAACATAAAATAAATGAAAGACACGCTGCAAATTCAAATTTCGGGCTTCGAACAGCACATGTTAGAATGCAGGGCTACCCCCCGTGTGTTCGAAATTTGGTGACTGCAGAGTCACTGTTTCTCCACAGTGCGACGACCTCACATATTCCTCATTTTATTATCATTGTCATCATCATCATCATCATCATTATTATTATTATTGCTATTGTATTTTTCTAAACATTTTAATAATTTTTCAGATTTTGCCTGTTGATTCATTGATATCAGGCCATAACAATTTGAATTTTTATATTGGCTTGTTGCACATTTTTTACTGACATTCCCGGTCGCTTTTACTTAAACATTGATAATTTTAAGTATCTTCGGTACATCGAAAATACCTAATTTTTTAAAAATATTGGTTAATACAGTTGACTGGTTAATACTTTAAATTATTGATTAAAACCGATAATGGAATCCTCACACGTAAAGCATTTCTACACTCTGAGCTAAAAAGGAAAGATATTAGAGCAGATTGACAACTCTCTGCAACGGAAATCTCGCACCCAAGTCGGCTGTTAAAAAGCACTAAAAGGCGATAAAGATTTGGAAGCGCAATGTGAGGTTTTAAAAATGGGAGACACGGGAAGACTAAGATGTAGACTTTTCTACCCCCAACAAAGATTTAAAATATTTCAATTCATCCGTGAGATATAATCTTATGTGTTTACTAAAAAGTAAATATGTACACAAAATTATGAAAAAGGATTACTTAAAATTATCCTTATATTAGTATGAGATTAAATAATTTTTTAAAACAATAATGTAACAACATCAAAACGTTTTTGATTTTGTGATTATTAAATCATTTGATTTAGATTTATTATAAAGTAAAAGAAAGAAAAGAAAACGACAGACATGTCTTGATTCACACTTATAAAATAACTAGAAAGTCCGGCGGTCATACGAAATGACCGCTGTTCTAGATATTATAGATTGTAATTAAAATGATTTGTGCAAATAAGGTGTCTACTAATTCAAACTGAATTACCCAGGGCAGGCGGTGAGGACGCCACTTTGCTTACTGCCTCACGGAGTTTCCCCCTTATACTTGCTTAATTGCTTAAAGTAGAGTGCAATGAAGGAAACCACTGGCGGTACATTTCTTAAGAGCCACCGCTAGCTCAATAAAAAAGGTGATTTAAATAATAAAAAGTTAATTCACATGTCAAAGATCTCTTTGTACACAACATGCAAACAAATGTTCACCTTCCCCCTGACATGCTCAATTTGCGTTCAATTGTAAACTATTTCAAAAACAGATTATTGCTAATGCAAACAAATGTTCACGTTTCCCCTGACAGGCTCAATTTACGTTAAGCTGATAATTCAGTTTAGAATACACTGTTGGAATAAAATCGGGCAAAATTTTAAACTCTTTACGTGAAAGGATATTTAGCATAGGAGTTTGGGTAAACCTACCTGATGAGATGTACTACGCACAACTCGTTAGTTGGTTTCGTCTCCTTTAATTTATCAACATTTGCAAGTTTCTAGGTAATTCATATGTAAATATAGTTAAATGCATAATAAGCAACAATTGTATGAATTAAAATATTTAAATGTTCTTAAATACTATGATAATTTAATTAAAATAATGATAACTGCGTGTTTGGTATCAGTGTATATGGACTATTTGAATGCCGTGGCAATTTCACTCCATTGGCTAGTACAGTTACGCAAGCAACCAATAAACTATCGACGACAAACAGACACTTAAGCCGCATATAATAAAGATTATAAGTTAAAACAAAATTTGGCTATTGGCTAAATTATCTAGCTGTCATTTTTAACATTATATAACTCTAGTTAATTCCCGATTAACCGGAGGCGGATTAACCAGGTTTCAGATTAACCGTGTGTTCTCTAAAAAAGGCTAAGTTGATTCCCTGCATAACAGTGGAAAAATTACTATCACAAACCAATAGGGAAAACAATTACGCGGAATGCAAAACGGTTTGGTTTGGTTTAGTTTATTTAATTATGGCAAAGCACTCAAGGGCTATTTGCCTAAGGAAAGGCATACCTCCTTGGAGAATTTCTAAGGGAAGCTAGGTCGCATACACACTACACATGAATGGAAAAAGATGAAAAAGTGCATAAGGAATAGGAATGATAGCAGATGATGCTACAGCATTTACAAACTGTTTTATCCCCAACAGCAGGTAATTTAATTGTACACAACCTGCAATATATAAATATTGCTAAATCATCCATCAAAAATAAACTGCTAAATTGCAAAAAGGAATTAAGGGTACAGCTACTAATCTTTTGTTACCCATTGTGTCCTATCGAAATGCAAGAATTAATATGAACAAAAACATTATTTTTTTTCTATTTAATTTATTAAGTGTATTTTTGTTTTGAATGCTGATTTAAGTTACATAACCAGATAAGCATATTCTCCAAATCTAATAGATTTAAAGAAATATGCATTTAATCTATTATATATCAAATTAAAAACATGAAATATTTTTATTGAATTACATTACAATTTTTTTTTTTTTTTTTTTTTTTTTTTTTTTTTTTTTTTTTTAAGACACAGAACAGGCATGTCAAACTCATAGGTACACTTGGGCCAAACAAACAAGGTTTAACTTTAGGCGGGCCGAAAAAAAAAAAAAAAAAAATCAATATTCATAGAAACGTAGATTTATTTCGAATAATACAATAATAAACATATATATATATATTTATATAGAAAAGAACAAGAAAAATTTAATGTTTACGTCCTGATACTTGACATCTTTTCTCTGCTATTATCTTTCCTATTTCGGGAGAAATTTTGTTTGCAGTGATAACTTTCAACGCTGACCCAAGGTGAGCATCATTAATACGGTTTCTAATAGGAGACTTATTACCTTTCATGACTGAAAATAACTGCTCGCACCGATAAGTGCTACCAAACATGGAAATAATTTCATATGCGAATTTTCGAGTATTTTCAAACCTGGCTAGTAAATATTTGTAAAATTCAGGCACGCCCACTTCAATGAATTTTGCTTTCAAATTTGAGTTGCACTGAATCTCGATCACCTCCATTTATATGGCTGGGTACTGAGTCAATACTTATTGAAAAAAATCGAAGAAAACAAAAAAAAACAAAAAAAAACAAAAAAAAAAATTGCCTTCGAGGGAACTAAAATCATTAAACCTCGTTTCAAATTCAGTTATTAAATTTGCAATTTTTTCTGCGTATTTTTGATACGAACAAGTATCATCTAAACTTGATTTATTCATGCACGTCGGGAAGTGCGTCAAATCTTCATTTTTAAGTTGTTTTTCCCAAAGAACTAGTTGACATTTGAATGCTTTAATTATGTCAAACATGTTCGTAATGATATGATCTTTTCCTTGTAACGATAAATTTAAATCGGTTAAGTGTTTGGTTACATCAACCAAGAAAGATAAATCTTGTATCCATATTGGATCGTAAAACAAACTTACGTCTTGATATTTCGTTTTTAAAAACTGACATATTTCTTCTTTCAAATCCCAGAATTGTTTGAGAATCTTGGAGCATAACCAAGGTACCAACGTACAACCAACATACCTCGGTATAGTAGGACAAACCCGAATATTCACTATCTAACTCACTTAAGTAAGCAGTGAATTGACGCTGATTTAAACCTCGAGATCTTATAAAATTTATAACTTTTTTTATATATGACAAAACATTCTCCATATTTATTACTTTCGTGCATAGAACTTCTTGATGTATAATACAATGCATATGATGAATGTTTGAACCGTGAATTTCGTTTTTTTCTTATTAATGCTTCGAAGCCCTTGTTTTTCCCGGTCATTGATGGAGCGCCATCTGTAGCTACAGAATTTAATTTTGCCAAAGGTAGATTGTATTTCTGCAGAAGTATAAAAACACAAGTAAATATATCTTCTCCTGTGGTAGTACCAGGCATCGGTATTAGTTCCAGTAATTCCTCAAAAATGTTAAAATTCTTGTCATAAGAACGAAGAAACACTGCTAATTGAGCTTTGCCACTAATGTCGTGCTCTCGTCACAGGCAATGGAGAAACTTTCGAAACTAGATGATTTTGCTTTGATCTGATCACTTAAATTCGCGGCTAAATCAGTAACTCTTTCCGCAACTGTATTTCGAGACAATGAAATTGATTGAAAAGCCTTCACATTTCCAGGACAAACAATTTCTCCAGCTTTCATTAGGCATTCCTTGATGAAATCACCGTCAGTAAAAGGCTTCGAATGTTTAGCTATCAACTCTGACAAGACGTAGCTTGCATGTACCGCCGCTTCACTTTCTTGCAATACTTTACTAAACATGGACTGTTGCTTTTTCACTCCTAACTTGAGCTCTTTCAACTTTTCTTCTCTCATTAATGCTTCGTAATTGTTATATTTCGATTTGTGTTGTTCGTAATGACGTTTAATATTATATAACTTTGGTACATTAATAGTATTATTATATATCAAGCAGATTATTTTATCTTTTATTTCACAGCAAAAATATTCTAATTCCCATTTTACTTGGAATATTCTATGTTCGTCAGCGATTTTTCGTTTAATTTTACTACCACTTGGTTTTGATATAGACATACTGAAAACAAAGGGCTGGAATAAACACGGTTAACGTTAAAAAGTTAACAAAAATTTATTCTTTCCACAAGAGATAAATCAAAATGCTAAAATATTTCTTCAAAAGTATTCTAACAATATCACAAAATGTCAAACGTTTAGCAAAAATCAATTCAAAACAGAGAAACTAATTCTATCTCACAGCGAAATCGCTACAAATCAATCACAGCATTAAGTAAACAAACAGTTCGCTAGAACTACAGCTACTACTGAGATGAGTGGTTTGTTCTCAGCTTTTATAAGCTTTATAATTAATTTCTCGAATACACTGGAAACATCTATAAATATCTGGATTTTTGTGGATGGCAACAGCAATTACGAGATATTTATTTATTAGGTATTAAATGCACGCGCTGTTCTATTTTTAACCTTCCAACGCAGCTGTCTTTTCAAAAATCGTCTGCGTTGCTAAGGCAACATGAAGCAAATCTAATTACAATTCTAAATTTAAAAAAAAAAAAAAAAAAAACTAAATAAATAAAAAAAACTATGAAATCCGTAACAATATGAATTAAGTAATAATTAATAATGAAGCAAAGTGCATGCACCAATATATCGTACAAAACTATGATTGGAAAACTGAGACCATGAGTTCGGCCACATTCGGCTATCGGGGGATGCGTACAAGTTCTGAGTGCACGTGTCCCCCAAAAGACGAAGGTAGCTGAACACAAGCTACTCACACGCATTTGTAATTTAAGTAGTGTGTGTGTCAGCTCGCTGTGAGTAATCTAACAACACTGAATAAATTATCGTTAATTACTTAGCAGTAAACATTTCATTTTTTTCTTCGTCGATATGTTATTTTATTATTATATATTATTATTTGCCGATATATTGGCCGGGCCGCAAAAATATTTGTTGTGGGCCGCAAGCGGCCCGCGAGCCGCGAGTTTGACATCCTTGACACAGAAGGTATATAACGTTCCTATGCTACTCTAAATGCATGTTTATCATAGAATATATAAAATGCTTCGCTATATCGATAATCTCTACTGATAAATCATAGTAAACATTAACAGGTAACATAGTAATCATAGTAAACATTAACAGGTAACATAGTAATCATAGTAAACACTCTTGGGTGATTATTAAAATCTAATCTCTTTCAGATTAAAAAAAATTTTTTTGAAGCATTTATGATTATTTATAGAATATTATTTTATAGATTTTATCTGTTCTGTTTTCGCTTATTATTTTTTTAATAATATCGATTCCTAATTAATTATTGTCCGAAGTAGTTAAATCGGAATTATATCGATAAATTGCAATGCTAAGCCATTACAGGCGATAGTGGTGCCATCTCTCGGTAGATGCAGCTCGAAAACAACTATCAGTAGGAAAGCTTGTGTTCTTTGTTGAGAATGAATAATAACTTTGTGACATATACATAAACCATACGTTGCCCAGTTTGCTCAGAGTTTTCTTTTGGTTTGTTTTTGTTCTGTTTCCCTTTCCCACAGTTCACGAGAAGACAAATGAAAAGGGAAAAAAGGGGAAGAAAAAACATCAAAGATTTGAAAGAGGAAAAATATAGAACAAAAGAAGCATCGCTTTGTTTCACTTGACACACAAAGAGAAATCAGTTTCACGCGTTTTTCTTACAATAAAATATATAAATTACCATTTATTATGAGAATGAAACTCGTCGCACCGGCAATATGTTATCAGTAACATAACGCCAATGAATTATCGCCATCACCAAGTGAAAATTATGCTCCTGCTTTCTCTTAGCGCATTTTCTATGCTATTTTTCGATATTTTTTTATGCTAGAAGAGAGAAATACATATTTTACGAGCAATATGTAAAATTATTATTATGGAGAAGCTATAATTCGATTTTTCGCAAAACCAGACGTATATCAAACTCCGAAGTGCGTGCAACAATGATTTTACAGATTCGCAATTTTAATATTGTGCCGACGATATGTAAAAGAAATATGCTAGCCTTAAATCTGGTATTAGGCTGAATATTAATCTGAATTTATTTAGCCTTGCTCTAGAGAATAACTTTATTTATTTGAAGAGAGACTGACAAGAACTCTCTTCTATCGCAAATACCATATAAGCAGAATAAAATGAAGACAGGCTTATTTACTTATTCACTTTTCATTTTTTGCTCTTGAAGAAACCAAGCCAAACCCAATTGTCATCTTAATGCATAAAATTTTGAACCTACATTCCCGTTTTAACACTAGTATTTTATTTTGAAGTTTGTTTTAAATTGTTATAGTTTTTAATCCCAATTTTTTTTTAATATAAAAAACAGCGTTTATCTGTCTATTTAAATTCACCATTAAGTAATGCAAAATTACGTTTCACCAAGCAAGTTCTTAAGTAGAAGAAGTCAAAAGCTGATTGCTGATTTTCTCTTGGCCTTTAAAGAAAGAAGATTAAGTATAGGGTTTAAGTTCTTTATTTTCGATTCATATTCTTGTAATTACACATAGATATGTATGAAGTTCACTTCATTCATGTAGCTTTTTTATTTCTAGTTAATTTTATTTGCAAGTATTATAATTTTCATTCTTGCTTTTGCAATCCTTACACCAAATGGTAATAAAACGTATGGGTAACAAGTAACAAGGCAAGAATAAATAATTCCTTATGTAAATAAAGCAAAGATCTATTTTCGGTTAAAATTTAAATATAAATTTTACCAGTATTTTTATTACAGTTGGATAAAAATTATCGTAGGATTAATCTCGAAAAATAATTTAGTTACAAATTATGCGTTATAAGGCATTCGAATCGACAACTGAATAGCTTCTTAAAAACGTAATTTGATAACAGAAAACAAATTAGATGCCATTTAATTAGCTCTGCTTTACTACTGTTAATTTGCAAAAGCAATTTTTCCCCCCACATATTATCAAGAATCTCAGTCGGAAAAATTAAGCAATATATTTGCTCCATATTTCACTAAACCTACTACAGGCTGACCCTTTACTATGGCTATGGTGCGTAGTCCCCATAGTGTATATAATGTAAATAGTACACTAAGACTATGGTTGTATTTGTATATAAATTTGTAAATGCATAAATTTATTTGTTGACTTATTCTTGTTGATTTGTTATTTATGGAAATTATTGGTTTAGTATTGTACTGATTTTTCCCACTTTAAGGGTACAGTGTCAGGTCTATTTAGCGTTGAGTAAATGGCTATCTCCCTAAACTGGCGAGATATCGCTAAGGTGGCAGTGGTTTTTCATGACTAATTTTTGTCGCCAAATTTGGAGAGACATCGCCAAGCTTGACAACCATTTGGCGACATTTTGATCCAGTCTCTTTTTATTTGTAATGGGTATTACAACTGAATAAAAGCAAATGATCTACTATATGCAACTATAACCATATCCTACTCTTAGATGTAGCTTTAACCGTATATACCTTCCAATAAATTCGAGAAATGGAATTTATTAGAGATTAATCGGTGTCCGGGTGAAAGCTACATAAGGACGGATAGAGACCATCTGCTCTCAGTTGTTAGTTCAGAGCTGAATTCGGAGTATTGAGATATCCGTGTTAGCTTCGCTCTTTAGATGCGCTTTGCATTGCGTTGTATTTAATGTTCTTTGTAGTTTGAAGTGCAACTACTGACTGTACTCTGTGACACTGTGAAGTGCTGTATGAGTACTTTTGTGGAAAGTTGCAGAACTCTGAAGTGTTTCTTCAGGAAAATAAATTTTATCAAGTTGTCATCAATTCTGTGTGCATTCAATTTGTTACGAACCTCTACGCACGTAACGGTATTATAATGTAACGTAGAATAAGCACACATTACTACCGCATTATTAAAATTTAATAATGTTATACTCTGCGTAATTCATCACTAAGCGAGACTGTATTTATATGTGTTAAGTGAATAAAGTATACTGTATTTATATGTGTAACTCGAGTTTTATGCTTTTTTATGTAGCGTTTGCCATTATCCGTGTTTTCTTATGCCCTAAATAATTCTTGGATGATGACTTCTCTGCAAGTCTGAGGCCCCAGCTACAATGGGTTGCAGCCCATACGGGGATCAAAGGAAATGAAGCAGCGGATATGATTGCGAAAGGCGCAGCCAATGAACCCCACGTGAGTAACATTGGTGTTGCTCTTCCGCACTCATATCTGAAAACTACTCTCAAACGTGAACTAATGAAGCAGTGCAAAACTCCTGGGAGACAAGCACCACAGGCAGAAGACTATATGATTTCCAACCAAAAGTTAACCACAATTTAAATAGCAGCTCTTCGCAACTCACACAGTATCTGACAGGGCACTACCCATATATGTCCTATCTTCACAGATTTCGCCTAAGAGACAGTGACCAATGTATATGTGGCAGTACTGGTGACCCAGATCACTATCTGTTTGACTGCTCGCACACAGGGAATTCACATTTATAAATACCAGCTGCAATCAATATGCGGGCATGGTTCAAGAACACAATTAAGAATAAATATGCGCTCAGCCGCATTAGAGACTGCCCTACCATTGCTAAAAGCATTGCTGACAACCTGGAGTGACTTCTTTCCTTGGACACCTGTGCCGTCAGCAGCCCGCTCTGTAGATATATAAATTTATTTAATGTCTTTTTTTTTTGTTTGGTTTTTGCTGTTTTTAATTATATTTAATAACATTATGATTAATCCAGAACTCATTTAATGTATTCCACAATTTGTAATGTATTTGGTCATCTTTACATCTGAAGCTGATTATTATAGCGCATCCTGAATATAACTGTATGCCTAACATGTACGATAACAGTGAAAAGTGTTCCGCTTAGTCTCAGCAGTCCCCACTATGCACCTTCTTTCCATGTTCTGGTCCTTACTTCAATGTTCCTCGTTTCATGGCAAATTCCCATAGTACTAAGCTCTTTATTTATGTTTATTCATGTATTTATTTTTATTTCCATCGACGGGATCCAACAGGCTGAAAAACTCCTAACACAGTGGGCCAACTGTTCCTTCGATGGTGAAAAGAAAGAAAGTAGTTACAAACCACTAATGAAAACTATAACTTTTCAAACTAAAACTAAACTAAACTCAGTGGCGCAAACAGCCCTAATGGGCCAAGGCCTGCAGTGCTCCGAAATCCTATAACTTTTATCTAGAGTTAAAAAAAATCATTAACCTGGGCTTCCTGGAAATTGCATAACATTTTAAAGTTAATAAAATAAGTTTTATAGCACATGTTCCAATATGAAGAAATGCGCCCATGTAAAAATCAAGAACAATTCCTCGAAATGCTCATAGAGTCCCTCAAAATGCTTTCTAGGGGATGATCATCATCTTTACGGGGGTTTTATATATATATATATATATATACATAAGCAGTAAGATAATACGAACAAGAGAGACCTATGTGGTCAAGAATTTTGCTTTGCGCATTGAGCTGCAAAATTTTAAAATATTTGTAAAGAAGAGGAAAGTACAAAAGCGATAGCTTAAAAGTACATTTGATACTGTAGTTCCTGAGTAAAATAGTTACACCATGTAAAAACAACAATACAATACTAAAGAAGTATCGCTTTTGTACTTTCCTCTTCTTTGCAAATATATATATACATATATATATTACGAAAACGAATGTCAGTGTCAAATTAACTTTGTCTAACTTTAAATAAAATTGCATATATGTTATCATATCATATGCCTCCCCGTTGAATCAGCTTTTATGCTTAAAAAATGCGATGATATTATATTTTTTCTCTTTCACATTAATTAGTTACATAACCAAGCAACTAAAACCAAGCAACGCTAGATCAGCTGTTTTGCCCGGTTAATGTACCGCTTAAACATGAAGAGTTAAGTATCTAGTATATAAATCTTGAGTACTTTAAAGCTCTTACGTTATTTCGTAACTTCCAGATTAATTTATATCCTGAATTAGATTTATCAACATATATCAAGGCACTACAAATAATTAAATTCCGTCCACCGATTTTTTGGAATGATTCATTACAGTCGTCTGCAGATTATATTACTATACCTCTTCTGAAGCCATACAAAAGATTTGCTAAAAAGAAAGGGACACCCAAGTCGTCCAATACTACCAAAACATGCGGAACAAGAAAACGGAGAAGAAAGCTAATCTACATAAACACAGCCAATCTTTGTCAAAACTCCAAGCCACCCCGTTGAATCAGCTTTTATGCTTAAAAAAATGCGATATTGATACGACATATCACAAAAGGAGAAAAGAAAAAGACGGAGAAATCTAAAAAGAAAAATTTGTAATCGCAAATTCTTGTTTTAAGGCCATAAACGGTATATTCTGCTTGAAACTCTGTCCGCAATGCTACAATGCAGCGTTCATGCGATTAAAAGCGTGTGACGCACAGTTTTTTTTAACATTATTATTTTAATTTTTTGTGGTTTTATGGAAGAACTCTCTGCATGATTTTTTGAAGGCCGCATTGTTGGTGGCGCACGAGTAACGGGTTGCCAATGTCGAGCCAAGCTCAGCAAAGTGAAATTCGAGACATCAAGATCTTAACGCTGGTGACGACGCCTATGAAAAGTGAATGCGCGATGAGATTTAAAAAGAAAGAAGCGTGGCCAGTTTATCGTGCACTTACATCCGATTGCTATGATAGCCAAAACAAACAGAAAGCCGTTTGGAGTTGACATAATTAAAAAGTAGTTACTGAATGATGATAGAACTTACCTATTTTACGCTTAATTACAGGTGGAATTTGTCTCCAGTACTTCTTTTCTAATAAAAGTTACAATTACTATCGCGGATTTAAGTAACGTAGTTCAGATTGGAGCAACCCTTTCATTTCATGTTCGAACTATTGAAAATCGAACTTATCTTTCACAAGAAGTGCTCATTATACAGTACTTAAGACAGAAGAACACTTGAGTTTATTTAATACCTAAAATCAGGCGATGGTTAAAATTAGACAAAAGCGCTTAGTTTCGCGTAGATTTTGAATAAAAATGTATCGATTTCAAGTGCGATTAGACAAAGGCCTCTCTTCTTCAGATGTAATCGTTTTCACAAGACTAAGATAAATATTTAAGATATTTAATTAAATTAGTTTTCCATTTTACATTGTTGTGTTTCTCTTTTAATTTGATGTTATAAATAAGTGAATTTCCATTTCCTGGCAAAGTAAGAATTCTTATTACTTCATTTGTGAGAAATATTTATTACAAATTTTGTACGCAAGCAATCCAGTGGAATAAACCTATTAATTTATGATAGAATAATATCGTCACACATGTTTTAAAATAGTTCTACATGGTTATTTTGAACAGTTTATTTTAAACGCATGAATTTTTATTCTGCAGTTTTCTTGAATCTCTAGAGATAATTCATGAGCTCTAAAGAAAATATTTATCTTAAAAACGTTTTAAATAAGATTGTAAATACTAATTCAGATAAGATTGTAAATGTTTGACTTTTATAAACGCTTTGGGCCCACCAGCGGCCGAGCGGTAAAGTCGCTGAACACTGGTAGTTCGGTCCGAGGTTCGAATCCCGCGAACGGGCTGGCTGCATGGGCGTTTTCGTGGTTTTCCCCATGTGTAACGTGTATACGAGCCAGTTTCCCTTAGAAAGTCCTCCACGAAGGCATTCCTCCCCTTTGGCAGATAGCCCTAGTGTGCTTTGCCATGATTAAATAAACCATTATAAACGTTTTAGATCAAGATTGCATTTCTCATTTCTCCCACCTTTTTTTTTAATCAGTTATTACAAGTTTTTTCCTAAATTCAAGGACGATAAGAAAGTATAATAAAAAATAATATTTAGTTTCTAAAATTTCAATATTTATTTTTACATTTAAAACAAATGAGCTCATAATCATTAGTTTATACAGTTTATATAGTTGTATTAAACACATTTTTAATATTTTAAGTGCCCTAAAAATGACGTCTTATGTTTAATTCTAATTCAGCCAAATTTTGTTCCACTTTTCAACTCATATTCCTTTTTCTAGAATGCTGTGAATACCGCAAAATTATGTTTAAAATTATTTTTATTATTTTTATTCATTTTAATAATTTTAAAAACAAATTCAAAGTTAAGTCTTCAGTATGTATTTTAAAGTTTTTAGTGTAATAGCAACTGCAATGTACGCAGATACTCAGTAAAATAGCTCCACCAGTGTGGCCGTGTGGTTAAGACTGCTAAATACTGGTAATTCGATCCAGGTTCAATTCCTGGCAAACGAACCGGCTGCATTATTAGTTTTCCCCATGTGATAACATGAATACGAGCCAGTTCCTTTAGTAAGTTCCCCACGAACGCATCCCTCTCCATTGCAAGTAACCGTGGAGTGTTTTGCGTTATTCAAAATAATCTAACCTCAGAAAAATATTTCTGACATCAGGGACAGTTGCGAAACTTAGGAGATATATGTATAATGCAATAACATATCTATCTTGTAAGTTTCATTATGAAAATTAACAATTCATCGAAACTATACAGAAAGTGACTTTGGATCCGCAATTTTAAAATGAACTCATTTTCTGTTTTCTTTTTAATGTTTTGTTCTTCATAAATTCATACATATTTTATAATGAAAAATAGTGATATTTTTTATGTTCTAACCTAAATGTCTTTACAGCAGATGCCCGAACTAAAAAAGGTGTTGGATAATGATTCTTCACTGCCAGGATTTGGCAATTAGGTACCCTAATCCCCAGTCGCCCTTTAAAAGGGGAGTATATAAGGTATCTCCCGCCTTCTAAGCATATCTTGGAGGTGTAATAGTCAGCACGCTCGGCGCGTATTCGAGAGGTCCGTAATACAGAGTCCCGGCGAAGGCATTGCTCATTATTAAATCTCTCCTGCTATAAATATATATATATATATATATTATTATTATTATTTGTTATTGTGTTATAAAAATGTGTTATTTGTTACTGCCTTACTGTGTTATTATTACTGTGTAATAAAATGCAGTCGTGATCAAGCATCTGATGATTCTGTGTCTCGGTAATTTAAGTTATCTGCTGTTCACAAATATGATCATCTGCTGAGGATTAGGCTTTCCGAATTCCTGTTTCCATATGTATGAGATGATAATTTCTCACCTCAACATTTAACATAATAACAGAAAGTAAGTAAATACAGCAGCAAAGAACACACAGAAAGTGCGCTGAAATATAGAAACAGAAATTGCGCTGTAAATATAGAACTCACAGTACATGATTAAACCAGTGTGAGCACTGCATTGCTTCAGAAGCCTCCGGTTCCTACATTCCTTGGTTTGTATTTCCTCCTTGGCCAAAAATAAGATGGTGAGAAATTATGAGATCATTTGGGAATCCCCTTCTGTGGCTTTTGGGCTTTGGGCAGCAGACTAACTAAACCTTGAACACATAGTGCAAAGGAATAAATACTTTTCTTCTCTTCATCTTTATGATGTAGTGTTTAGCACATCCAGCTGTAGAGACATGAGGTATTTTTTTGGAAGCAGGCAAGATGAAAAATATGCAACACCTTCGCCGGGGATCGAACCGCGGACCTCTCAATTACGCGCTGAGCGTGCAGACCACACACCACGAAGGCTCGCTAAGAAGGCGGGAGAAATACCTTATACAGTTAGCAACTTAAAGAACTCATATTCCAATGCTAGCAAAGGTATGTAGCGTTTTCAGAATTTTTGCTCTCACTTACACACACATACACATACAAATACACGCACACGAAAACAAAATAGTGACTCTGCACAGCAGCTTGAATAAAATACAGTGGATGATAATTTAATTCTCCCTTTATTTAGTCTAGTTTGTAGCACCTCCGCCTACCAACTTTCCTTTACACGAATAAGGAATGATGAGTTATGAAGGATGTTCCTCCCATATATGCTTGCAGTGCAGTGGTCAGTATGTCGAGCAGCAACTGGAAAGTATCGAGCTAATTTTCTTGCAAGGACACAGTGGACTTTCAGATTTATGATAAAAAAAGGGATGTTCCTTGATGACTTTAATAAAGCAGTATATTTGAAATCGTCATAATATCTTATTATGTATAAAAGTTAAGCATATTAGCGCGCTTATGTGTATTGCATGAACATTTGGTTTAATACGACGTTCAGTCTTGCCTACCTTTTTCCTTAACTGCCATATACGAGTAAGTCTTGGAATGCAGATACAGCGATAATACTTTATATAATTCTTCCGATAATTTAAAACAAAAAGAATTTTCAGGTAACTAGCCTTGGAAATAAACTAACAAATCCTGCTTTTGAAATTTTATATTTTAAAAGTAGGGTTTATCTGATTAGGTGCTTTAATTAAATTTTCAAAGCTAATGGTGAGTAGGAAATGAAAATTAAATTTAATATCTTTAAACATCATGTATTCGTTCTCGATATAACATATAAATGACGAAAGATGGAAAATGTAATCGGTCAGGTTCAGGTTCAGGTGGAAATGTAGTGGGACACCCAATGTTTACTATAAGTAATGTAGTAAACATTCTACAAAATCATTGGCCACTACATTTCCACCTGAACCTGACCGATTACTTTTTTCCATCTCTCGTCATTTATATGTTAAAGTAATCGGTCGCTAAATCTAGCACTCTTAAGTAGGAAGCATCAGCTCTATGCGTTGAAATGAAAGAGTAATTCTATAGCCTCAAAAGCCAGAATGGCGCGCGACCGAATTGTTGGCAGCGGAGCGAAGTACTTGAAACTGAAAAAAAGTTCTGTATCTTTTCTGTTTTCCGCATGAATGCTTTCCATTGAAACTACTATTTTTGTTTTCCCTGTTTTATTTTGGAATTTAAGCCTGGTAAAGGCACTTTAATGTATAAATTATTTTGTTTGTTCTGACATCAAGGACATGAATATGGCTTGTAAATAAACATCACCACAATATTTGTTCAATATAAAATACTTTCTATAATGTGAATCAGATGAAAAGATGGTAGTTATAGTTTCTAAAATGCTCTAAACATGAAAATGGAAAATACATTCATTCGTAATTTTTTACGTCTGCTTCATTTCTTTAACTTTCCAAACTATTGCAGGGCTGTATGAAATAAATGAAGCTTGAAAAATCTATCTTCAAAAATTATTATATTGTCACGTTATGAACCAGGTATTCTTAAATTTATTTAAGGACACAATCATTCACGCCTAAAAACGTTTTCCGTTTGCCGATTGAACAGTTGCCTTGCTTTGTAAACTTACAGCCTTGCAGTCCAATCAGTCCATATGATTTACAGAAACACTGAGGAAAATTAACAGTTATGACAGCATCATAAGTATATGCAAATGAACATAAAGATATTGCAACAGATGATGCATATAGTTGTGTAATATGATGATGCATATAACATTGTAATATTCAATACAATGGTGGCAGTATCGATGTATAATTTAACGATATTAATGTGGAATAAGATGCTTCTGAAAAGAATAATTAGTCAGTTGTAAGTAATACATTAACTGTACAAAAATTAAACTAGGATCGAAAAAAAAAAATTATTGGTTAATTAGTGATACACATAGTTACTGAATTAGTTACAAATGCAGATACAGATAAAGCTTTGAATCACCATTTTGTAGAACCAAAAAAGCTTGAATCAAATTGTTTAATTTGTCTAAAATATGCAGTAAAACCAGCGAAACAAATGACAGCTAAGTTACCTAAAGACCGAATTGTTGAAACTTCACCTTTCTATGTTACAGGCGTGGATTTCACAGGTCCAGTTTACATCGTCTGGAAATGACGTTCAGAAATCATACATCGTATTGTTTACGTGCGCTGTTACATGAGCGTTACATCTAGAACTCATTTCCAATATGTGTGCAAATTCATTTTGGCTCTCTGACGTTTCATTTCGAGAAGAGGAAACTGTCGCACCTTTTATTCAGATAACGCGAAAACTTTCAAATATGCTGCCAAAGATTTACAGTATTTTTACAGCATAATTAAAGGTGCAGACTTTCAAAATTTTCTAGCAAATGAAGGCTTAACTTGGAAATTTATCGTCGAGCTTGCTCCATGGTGGAAAGCTTTTTATGAACGCCTTATGAAAACCATAAAGGAACCGTTGAAAAAGATATTAGGCAAAGCTCAACTGAATTTTGAAGAATTTACGACTGTGTTGCCAGAGGTCGAAAGTATTGTGAATAGACGTCCTTTGACCTACATTTACAACGATTTACATGAGCCTAAACCGCTTTCGACGGCGGATTTTCTATTGATCGGCCATAAAGATGAATATCCATACAACTTTGCTGAGATCCTGATTAACTCTCCAACAAGAAAGAGTCTAATAAAACGAAAAGAATATCAGACACTTATAAAACAGTTCTGAAAAAAAAAAATGGAAAAGTCAATATCTTCTTGAGTTAAGAAATGCTCACTTAAATGTGAAGAAGTGAGCATTTCTTAAAACCAAGAAAAATCTTAAAATTGGTGATATAGTTTCATTTGAAGGAACAACTAAATCTAAGTTCCTCTGGGATTTAGGTCGAGTAATTCAAGTTTTTAAAGGATGTGATGGTCTTGTACAATCATGTGTGGTAAAAACTGGAAAAGGGGGACTTTAAGAGACCTGTGCAACTGATATACCCCCTTGAACTATCTGACTGAAAATGAACTAATTTCGCAACTTTTTAATTTTATTTCTTATACCTCATGTTCACTAATATTAATTTTAGATAATTAGTTTAGTTATTACTAATAATTTACTGTTTGTAATTCAAATTATTATTAATTATTGAGTAATATTTGAATTGTATGCTATTAACTATATTTGTTTATTTTATAGAATTTCCTTTTGCTGATTATATTTACATAAGGTAAATGTACTTGATATGTAAGTTGCTTTCTTACATTTGAATTATTTTGTATGCTGAAATAATGATAATTTTTGCAAAAATTATCTTTTGTATCGCCGTTAGAGGGCGCTTCTGTTCTGAGAAAAGAATGTTAGTTTAGTTTGCGACGTAGTAAGTAGTGAACCATCGATGCAATCCAGGTTTCTTTATAAATAAAATGATTATTTTTGTAGATTGCTGAAGTATTGGCTTCAATTAGATTTAAGTATGATCAGCTCTCTTACGGAAGTCAGTATAATATGAATAGAATTGTTTGTTCATACAGCGCGTCTTCGAGAGGTTCGAAGTTCGAGTTCCGGCTAGGGCACTGCACATTTTTCACCTCTCCAGATTCAAAAACCCTAATGATTTTACAAGGTTATCCGACACTTGTTGGATTCTACGGACGTATCTGTATTCACAACAAAAATTCTTGAAAGGTAGTTCCAGTAGTATAGATTTCACTGGAAATCGAATTCAGAGAGGGAGCGGAATCATATATTTACGTCTGTTAAGTCTAGCTGAACTTTACACACAAAAACAGTATAAAATTTATATTCTGTGCCAAAACATCTAGGGATAATATGAATTTAAATATAATATGCTGTTCTAGATGTTCTCTTTAGTAATTAAAAGATACTACAAATTTCGTTCAGCTTATTAAAATATATGAGTTCGAATACAATTATTATCAGTTTAAATGTCACAAGAATATACGAGTTGAATTTCTGAATCTGTTATTTTCATATAATGATATAAGTTGCAGAATATTGCGAGTACACTTTGATTTAAATCAGAATATATAAGAGCAAAATCTAGATTTCGTTTAATGTATTTCAAATGATGTACGATATATGTATTTCAAATCGAAATGGATTCCCTTTCAGTAATGCAGTTAAATCCTATATTAAATAAAATATTCTTGAGTATATTCGGTTAAATGTTAGAAGAGTAAAAATATAAATGTAATATTTTGTGCTTATTCTAAATAAGTTTAGCTTGAATGAATCTGTATTAGTTTAAGATGGACAGAAATATATCAGTATCAATGGATTACATATGAATGTTACATATGAATTACATATTAATTTACATATCAATGGATTCCGGATGAATAGAGTGAACTGGCATTCACAGTTGTATCTTCATTTTTAAGGAGTTTAAGTGGATCAGTTTCAACAAAAATGGAAAATGAAAAATAATATTGTGAAATATGTTTTTTAAATTGTAGTGATTGCAAGATGTAGCTGTTTTAGCACACTATATACTTTTTAGAACAATTTTACGAAATTATACAGTGAGTAAGATTATATGTATTGCCTAGCGTTTAATATCTAAATTCGGTTCGAGATATTAAAAAACAAAGAGAAACTAAGAGAAACAAAGTCTTGAGAGGGTGATAAAATATTGTCATAGAAAGGAAAATTATAAGTATATTTTGAGACCCTGCTTGTCAAAAGTTAAAAGAAAAAGGGGGGAAGTATTTTATTTCTTTTTATATACAGAAAGCATTTTAACTCAAACGTAATGTGAATCAAGTCAGAAAAAATAGAATTAAGATACAAAATTTGGAGACTGAAAAAGCAGGCAGATTAGTGCGCTAAGATATGAAGTAAATAAATATTAGAATAGAGCTAAGATTTTTCTCAAACGAAATAAGGAATAAATCAAACTTAGAAGGATATTGTACAAAAGAATACAATAAATTTAAAAATTAGCGTTTCAATTACGAAAAGAAAATCAATTCCTTTTTATGAATTCTAGTATCAAAAAGATGAAAACTCACGAAATTAATTTAATTTGAGAAATAATATATTTCTATTCAGAAAAATTTAAAAGAACAGCAATTTAGAAGGAAGTGAATAACAAAAGTTAACAAGTTAGTGTTTTCGTTGATGACAGATGTGAAATTAAAATGTATCAAATCATTAAACATTTAATTATGAAAAAACTCCAAGATCAGTGAATGTGAATATAGAAATATATCAAAATGAAAATGGGGGGAATTTAAACATTGCACAAAGCAAGTGAGATATAAATAATAAAGATTTTCGGTAAAATAAGGTGGGTACAAGCACCGTAAAGAATAATGGAGAATACTGCCGTACTATGGCAATATTTCTGAAGGGGGGGAGAAGGCGTTACCACTGTGGAGTGGCATCTATTCTTGCACACATTACTAATCTAAAATTGGATGTAACACGAAAAGTCCTTCAATGGATTTCGTGAAGAAAGCGGCAGGGGAAAGAAAATATCCAGATGTATGGCGAGCACAGTAGACGCATCAAGGCAATGAGGGTGGCTGTCACAATTAGAAGATTAAAAGTCGAGGAGATGTTTCCTGAGAAGATAAATTGCAAAAGGTCTAAGTGTATAATCTTTTTGAATGGCCATGGGAAATATTGCTACTGTCTAGCGACGGTTGCGAAACTAGAATTAAAGTACCAGCAATGCTTGCAGCTCAAGTATCCCCATTCCACACCACGAAATGAACAGGATTTCAGTCAACCACAGGCATCCTAATTGTTATGTGTCTTTTGTGCAGAAGAAGAATGGACATGTTGTAAGTCTCAATCACATATGTTTCCGTTACGAGGAACTTGACGTCGAAAGGGACAATTCTCAGAACCTGCACATTTCCAGGAAACCTACGTAGCTAGGTTGCCATTTTCACTTATTACAAAGACAAGGAACGCCAAACAGTAATCGATTATCTCTCAGATTGGGATCACCTGATCCTTCAGAAGCAGTGCTTTCGTCTGATTGATTAATCTCTACCCGGGACAGAGCTGCAGCCGAAACATTTTCGGCAAGGTTTCAAAAAAATCCTGCGTAGTCGGTACCAAAGTTGCTTCAATACATATATAAGGAAATATATAATAACATGTATAACGTCGTATATTACACAGTCGTATATTAATACATATAGCTTTGGCCGGTATATCGTTCCCGTAGCTAGGGGGGGCACTTCGCTTCAGGCGGTGCTGTTTTTTTCTAGGAATCCTCCCTTTTAAACCACTACTACCACAATCCCGTTTCTCAGAAAAGTACCATCTAGCAGGAACCGTCGCTAGATGTGATAACCCTTTAATGATGACGCAGCACTGGAATAACGCCTTAACAGCAGGCTTTCTGAACAGGATTTAACATCTAGCTGACATCGATGATGACTTAGAAACCTCTCCTACCTGAGGAAAACATCTACGCTCCAAGATACCCTTCCTCTTTCATTGCGCCTGGCTCAGAATCTCAGTGGCTCAGAAATGTCACTTTCCTCTCTACCGCCGAACATTTCTGTTTACAATTTAAAATAAAAGTAATTTATTTCCATTCATAAGAATATGCTGTCATATGGTTCCTCTTGCTGTTGCTATAGCGTTTTAAACTTGCCTTGTAATGCTGTGAGGTATTTCTCCCGTCTTCTTAGCATGCCTTCGTAGTGTAGTGGTCAGCACGCTGGGCGCGTATTTCAGAGGTGCGTGGTTCGATTCCCGGCGAGGGCATTGCTCTCTTTCATGACTCCTGCTTCAAAATAACTCAACATTTCTACAATGCGATTTATGCAAAACAAAAAAAAGCTGTTTTAAAAATACATCGACTTTTGAATAGTGTACTTTACTCAGTTTTTCTGTTTTTTTTTTTTTTTTTTTTTTTTTTTTTTTTTTTTGAAGGCCCGAAATTTAGAATACTTGTAATACTTGTAGAGTCGTAATCAAATCCATTATCTGTCTTGTGATACACCGAGTCGATCCATCAACTGAAGCTTACGTGAGTGAATAGCAAACACATGATCAACATTTAAATTTACATGTTAGAAAGGAATGCAAATGTAATAGGTTGTAGAAAATATTGTTATATCTAGCAATAGTCAAGGTATTCAATCGAAATATTTTAAGACAACTTCATAGACATTCTTCTTCAATTTAAATTTTCTGCCAGAATATATACATATACGATAAATACGTAATCACTTAGCAAAATCTTTCAATATTAATTTCAGACTCTTAGAAATTCAAAAGAAGTCTTTTATTCTTTAGATGGCGGAAAAGAAAAGAAAAACAGGAATTGCTCTTAAACTCCTTTCGAGAACTTGCACTATCAATGGCTATTTTATCATCACTTACGTAAACTGTTTATTTTCTTTGAAAATTTTCTTCTCT
The DNA here is from genome assembly GCF_044657685.1 of Stegodyphus dumicola. Taxonomy (NCBI): domain Eukaryota; kingdom Metazoa; phylum Arthropoda; class Arachnida; order Araneae; family Eresidae; genus Stegodyphus; species Stegodyphus dumicola. The sequence continues at coordinate 183,492,358 of NC_140772.1, read as the reverse complement.
GAAAAACCGATAATGGACCGTATTTCGTTAAAACATGTTTAGCCAAAAATAGTAAAGTTAAATGCGTCTTTAATACAACGTAATTCTTAACAATCATAATATTTGGTAATCAAATCGACATAAAATCTTAACAATATAAATTTCTGTGGTCATCAATATGAGCGGAAATTCGTTTAAGGGTAAGTGATATTATTAAGCGATATTATAAATGTAGGATCGGTTTTGTTTGCCTAGGAATATGATGTCTGTAAACTTACTTCCGATGTGGCTGTCTAGGGGCCTGAAATGACTAATCCGACTTATGAATAACTCGAATATTTAATGAAACATGAATAGTTGCTACTAACTACAAAATGATTACATGTGTAGAAGGAAATAGATGAGATTTTTACAGATGAAGAGAATTAACCGTCTTTTACATGCAAACATCTTTCAGTCACATCATCGTCTTAATGGCGGAATCGTCTAAATTCTATCATCGGAAAAGGATTAGTGGATTATTCAGTCAAGGCAAAGCACACGAGGGCTATCTGCCTAAAGGGAGGGATGCCTTCGTGGAGGACTTTCTAAGGGAAACTGGCTCGTATACACGTTACACATGGGGAAAACCACGAAAACGCCCATGCAGCCAGCCGTTCGCGGGATTCGAACCTCGGACCGAACTACCAGTGTTCAGCGTCTTTACCGCTCGGCCGCTGGTGGGCTCTCTCATCGGAAAAGTAAAAGATTTATTTTCACAGCTTGTCGCGTCATCCGATTATAATGAACGATGACATCGTACAACTGCTCGTCCATCCTGATGGAATGCGGCCTCGCATTCCGGTAGTAAGACCATCCACATCTGGGGATCTAAAAAATAAAATAAAATAAAGTAAAATAAAAATAAAAAAAAGAATTTTAGTTTGTATTGAGTGAAAAGTAGTCTTAAATGGTTTATTTCAGCCATCTTTTCTCATCATCTTAACATCTTCAGAAATAACGGCTTTATCTCTTCTTCAATGCTCTTTCAGTGTTCGTTCACTTTTAACAGTCTATCTGAATACATGCATTTCACAAACACGTCTTCTTTGATGTTGTCTGGAAGAGTCTGGCTTCGTCTTCGCACATACGTCTTCTTAAACATCGTCTGAATACTTCTTCTGAATGCTTCTTCTTAGATACTGTCTGGATACGTCTTCTAAATGCGACTTAGATATGTTCAAGATGCGTCATTCGAATGCGTCTTCTCAAAATCGTCTTCTTAAAGCTGTCTTCCTTCATACATTTCATCCTTAGACATCATCTTCAGTCTTCTTAAATTAGTTCACGTCTTTAAAACAATAATCCATTAGCCAAATCGGAAGAAATCTGCCTGGTTGGGAGAAAGTCTAAATCAGGAATCATCAAAATCGGTATAGCATTATCAAAGATTTTCGATTTTTCTCCTGAATCTGCTTTTCCGCTCCTTTTTTTCTCACCTTCTTTAATTTCTTTTTTTCCGTCCTTGCTTTCTATATCAGCGTCGTTGTGATCAGGTTTTCTGATTGACTTCTGCTTTTCAATCTTCTCTGCCTCTTCAGTGGTCTCTGCAGTTTCTTCATCTCCAGTGGTTTCTTTTGCCTGTCTATTGCAAGGTATTTTACTGAAATTGTTCTAGCGGAATTTAAATTTGATTCATCACCTTTAGCACCTGACTCTTCTTTGGAAAAAATGCTTCTCTTCAGAATCTCCATCTGCAGTGGGGTTTTTCCTCATTGGCTTCAAAGCTAATTGTATTGAGCTTGAGTTTCCTTTTTGCGCTAATTCATCTTTAATAGCATCATTTTTATTTACAGCAGAATCTGAATCACTCGGGACGTCGTCAGAATTTACAATCAGGGAATCATTGCCACTAGCTTTGATTGTAGATAAAGTATCCAGTTTGATCACATTCTGTACTGTAACAGGATCAGTTTCTGGTTTTGGAAGTAAAACACCATAATTAATAACTTTTTCAAATCCCTCTTCAGTACCATTTCCATTGCAATGAGCATTTTTATGCCCTGCAGAATCACTCTCAGATTTCTTGTTTTCTGCGATAACATAAATATTTGTTCGAAATGAAGAATTATCAATTTTACATTCATCTTCAAATCTTCCTATAGGCTTAATTTTCCTATTACCAAACCCCGTTAACTGTAGATCTGCCAACTTAAGTTCAGGAGAACCTATCTTCTTATATATATCTTCTCGGATTAGCGTTACTTGACTACTAGTACCTATTAAAGCATCAATTTGAAAATTACCTAAATTAACAGTTTTTTTCATTTCTTTCTAACAAGTCTGAGTTATTGGTGTTACATTTTTGGCATCTTGGATATATTTAGGAGATGTTTTGGAACAATGTGCGGCTTTGTGTCCAAATAAATTGCATTTAAAGCACTTAAATCCTTTATTCTTATTATTATATGAGTTAGATTTAGGACCTATACTTCCACAGTCATAACACCTTGGTTCTTTACTTTTACTAAGTACAGTGCGTGCTTTATTTTGTGTGTTAGTACTTGAATAACCCTTATTCTTCGTATCTGGAACGCGAATTTTCTCATATACTTTTAATTTTTCTTTGAATTCAGAAATAGTTTTACACCCATACAAAATAATTTTGTTGCTACTCTGATCGGGTATCCCATTGATTAGATAATCAAGAATACATGAATCATCAACAAAACCACGACTGGCTATTTCATGCATGGCAATTAAATATTCGGAAAGTGATTCACCAGGTTTTAACTGTCGTTTCTGTAATAAATTATGAAGTTGTGCACTGTTTATTTTAGAACCAAATTCAGATAAAAGATTTTCTTTTAATTTTCCCATGATACTATACCTTTCAAAGACCGAATAAATACTTTAGCAGAACCAGTAAGCAATTATTTTGCAAACACAATTTTTTGTAATTCCGATAACTTAAATAATTTATAAGATTCTTCTAAATCGCAAATGAAGTATTCGACCGGATAGGTATCAATACCGTTAAATTCTGAAACAGTTTCTAAAATGTCACGAAAATGTAATGAAATATTACTAGGCGTCATAATGTTTTGATCTACTGAATTATTTATGGGAGGTGATTCTGACCGAACAGAATTAATAACATCATCATTTTTATCAGAATCATAAACACTTTCGTTTTCAGATAACTCATCATCGTCGTCACTTTCGGATTTTAGAAGCTTAAATTCACAAAGACAATATTAAATCACAATTTTTATCAGGGTTTGATTCATAATTAATATGTAACAAATTACACACAGAAATAAAATCATTTGCAATGAAAGTTTGAAGTAATTTTTGTTTTGTTTCTTCAATATTAAAATCAGATGGAAAAACCACAAAAATTACGCAATCTCGCTCTATTTTTTCTGTCACCTAAAGTTTCAAATACAATTTGATGTAAGAGTTTAATTGACTTTGTCGGCCCCGTACTTAAAGAATTTGAAATTCTAGCAATAGAATTTAAAGTAATCATCTTAATTAACAGTATCGTAGAATATTCTTTGAAGTAACAATGTAGAAATAATCGGAAAAAAACTTACTTCTTTTCGTCATAATATTCGTCATAATTCTTCCTAGGCTCATCGCGGCCTGAGCGCCCAAATCTGTAGGATCGGTACTTACTGTCTAGGAATATGATGAATGTGAACTTACTTCTTAGGTGCCTGTCTAGGGGCTTGAAATGACTAATCCGACTTATGAATAACTCGAATATTTAATGAAACATGAATAGTTGCTACAAACTACAAAATGATTACATGTGTAGAAGGAAATCGATGAGATTTTTACAGATGAAAAGAATTAACCGTCTTTTACATGCAAACATCTCTCAGTCGCATCATCGTCTTAACGGCGGAATTGTCTGAATTCTATCATAGTAAAAATAAACGATTTATTAACTGAGGAATTCCTCAGTTAATAAAACTGAGTTTGAATCACCAGTCGGTCTTCTTATTTTATTTTATTTATTTTAAATTATTTGATTTCTCTGATTTTTTTCTCTTACAATGTCTTAAAAAAATCAAGGGTTATAAATATAAAATTTCCTTTTCCAAGCCAGCAAAAGAGAATAAATGAAAGGAAATAATATTTAGCTTGGTAACAAAACATAACATAAAATAAATTCAAAAGATTTTTGTTATTTTCTAGATGCAATTTCAATGCTGTTTGTTCAATTCTTAATTTGCGGCGCAACAAATGTTTGCAAATTCAATTACAGTGAATAGGATATCGCAATAAATATTCATTGTATTTCATTAGCCTTGGGAATTTCATAAAATTAAAATACTCAAGAATATCATTATAGAAAATTACACATATGTTCGCTTCAAAAATATTAATCTTTGTTGTCGAATAAAATTAAAACTTAGCTCAAAAATAGATTTCAGTTTCAAAATGTCTGTTCTACATTTCATCTTTGAATGCAAAGTATAGAAACAAAAATATTTTTAAAAAATGCCATTTGAACGAAACTGGGAAAAAAGAGAGAGAGAGAGAAAGTAAACAATATACATCGTATCCACAAAAGTAGGCTTCGGTTCCTATACTTATATTTCGGAAAATTTTATACTTGTTATAAAAAACATAAAATTATAAAAAGTTTGAATCCAAATAAGAAATTATAAAATGTACGATAAAAATTCACCGGGATATTTAATTTCAAAGTTCGCGAATTTTTTATGTTATTTTCAGCTTGCTTTGGAGGTATCAGTAATTCAAATTAGAATAATTCGAGAAAAAATTTTAAAAGAAGTGAAGCAAAAAGTGTGTATAATTTAATAGGTTTTACAAAGAAGTCATGCGATGGCCCATCAGATTTCTTTTTAATGTTGTATAAAATAAAATATATCATTCTTAAATCGCATTTGAGTATGAAAGAATCCAAATTCATAAAACGCTCATATTATCAGTTCCCGCATATTAAACGCAGGTCTGAGATAGGGCTTTGGTCTGCTGGCGCATGAAATATGCCATAACCTTACGAATACATACTCATCCCGTTATTGGTGTTTCTGTACCACTTCTTAAAAAGAGCTCTTGAAGTCGCATATTAACATCACAAAGAAACTAGAATAAAGAGAGCAAATATTTGTGCTTATATGCAAATTTTGCTTATATGAAAATAGAGAATTTAAGTTGAATTCAGTTTATTCTGAATAATATTTCAAAAAAAAAAAAAAAATGTTGATTTTATCTATACCAATGTTTCTAAACTGCCGGTACACAAACATTATACGCCAATCCTTCCAAATTCAGAAATATTATAACAATATACCTACCGTCGTTTGCAAAAGAAAAATGTTAAAAATCTGTTAAAATCTGGCAACTGTGTATGTTATTATGCATACTGCGCAACGCATTAGCTGAAGCCTTCTCAACGTGTCTGTTGTTGTCTGTTTAATTTTCATTTATTAGTATTAGGGGATCTATCGTGGTGCCACGAAAGTGTATTTTCGGGTAACGAGTACTCATATTAAAGGATAGATGTTAGTTTTCATAAACGTTTTTTATTCTTTGAAGGATGTTGAATAATGGCAACTATTTTACTAGTGTAATAAATAGAATGAACTTCTTTAAATAATTTTATTGACAAGAAAAGAGAATTTAAGCTAATATAAAGAAGTTTTTAACCAAATTAAATTATTATTATGAATTCCAATTATTTTAGTTGTTGCCACTTTGAGCAAAGGAAAAGCGACATGAAGAGGCTGACAGGTGGCGCTTCAGTATGGTAGATTAGGTCTTCTCGTCCGCTTGTCCAACGGACGGTCACTAGTCCGCTGTTTTTATATGCAATGACTTTGTAATTACTTTTTCATAATTTTCTGCGATTTTTCTCAAAGGTTTATTTACTTATATATGATTAATTATACTTATATATGATAATTACAATATTTACTTATCTTTGCATTTAAATATTATTGTAGGCAAAAGATAATAATAATGTTACAATTAACTTATGTAGCAATTCTTGAATATCTTGCAAAGAGTTAAAAAAAAAAAAAAAATACACCGGTCCGTGAAATATTTCCGTAAATTTTACCAATCAGCGGGCCAAAAAAGTTTGAGAAGCACTGATCTCTACAATATGCGAAAATTTTACCTTTCTTTGGACATATATAATACAATTAACGGTATTTCCCTTTGTATTCATTTTGCTAACAGACACGAAATTGTTTCTCGCTAATTCAGAAGTTATTTACACATAGTTCTAGAAATAATTAGTTAGACTTTAAAAAATAGTTTTAAAAATAAAATAGTTTTCATCATTCATTGCACTTTTTTGTTTGTTTATTTAAGGTCTGTTAGTCTCGAAAGACGATTTTGGATTTTGTGTAGTTCCACTTTTCATTCGAGACTGTTGCCATTGAAGAAAACGTAAGATATTATTCTTTAATATTTAATATGTACTCGTATGTTATTAATTAATAAATTAAACTATTTAAAAGCACTAGATGTAGCTCTTAAGAATATGATTGATTTAAGCAAAAATGCATTTAATTTATGATATAGCTAAATAAAAATATTAAATATATTTATAGAACTACGTTACATATTTTTTCATTTTTATATGTATTATATTTTATCTATTTCGTTTCATATTTGATATATTTTCATTTTTCATGGAGATTTATGATGTTCCCGTGTTAGTCTAAATGCATATTCATCTAACATGCTATAAAATGTTCCGCGCTGTTCCACCTAGGCTATCTTGTCTGAATCTCTATTGATACATTAATCAGTGGAGATTATCGATCCAGAGAGTAGAGATTATCTATATCAAACTTTAAACGAGCTTCTTTAGGCGATCGTTAAATTCTAAAAGCTCTTTTTTCTTTTCTTTTTTTTTTTTCAACCATTGCAACAGCTCTTTAAATCAGAAGATTACAGCTATTAAAAAAGTTTCTTAAACTTTTTTCAGTCGCCACCCCTTTTTATCACTGAGATTTTTCCGCGACCCCTCAGGACCCCATTAATATTTACGAAAATTTTGTGGACTCCATAAGTATTGCGCAAATCCGACCCACGCGTGAGTGAAACTCTCAATATTTTCACCTGTACTGTAATGTACTATTGCAGTTTTAGGTCATTAACTTTTAATTTCTAATTTTAAAACATAGAACAATGTGAAAATTTTAAATAAGTAACAGACGAAATGCGTCACGTGCAAATGAACGTATATATTATAAAAAGAATGCGTCGAAACGTTTTCGTTTTATACATTGCGTAAAAATATTTGGTAATTGTAAAATTATTATAAGAAACTGTTGTTTAAAGGCAGATTTTTAATATGGTGATGTAAATTAGCGAGGGCTGCGAAGTTTTTCAACTATGCTGCCATCTGGTGGACAATCAAATGTATAAAAATATGATTACTAAATTTGCATACCAGAAACTAATAAATCTATGCACATGCCTTAAGAGTTATTAATAACTTCATAAAAACATCGTAATGCAAAGGTAACAAACTATATTTACCTAAATGTGACAACTTAATTATTAATTAATAACTAAATAACTGAACTCAGAATTGGAGATTTAAACAAAATTCACAATGCGGAAGTCTTTAAAGATCCAAGATTATCTGTCACACAATAAATTTAAGTGATATTTTTTGTTATTCGAGCGTGCAGTTGGGGATAAAATGTTATCAACAGCTAATAACTAATTAATTATTCGGGGAAATGAAATATGTGTATATTAAATATTCCATACTAGCGCAACCACACGTAAAGTCGTAAGAGTCACAAAATTTTCGGAATGGGTCAAACTGCAGAAATCCTGCGCACTCATTCTTCAGTTTTGCTAAAAAACGTTACCATTTCCATATGCATCCTTTTTGTTTTATTGTAAAGATTTATACAACTTTTGTTTTAAACTCTTTTAAAATAGGCGCTTTTAGGATATGTCTTAAAAAGAGGAAATTTCAGTAATATTTTTCCATGAATATAGTATTTTGACGTAAATTATCTAAACAGAATGATTGCTTTGAATCTGATATTAAAATGATTGATTCTATGAAATTTCCGTAAGAACCAAAAAATAAATAGATAAATAAATAAAAATTCACTTGGAAATAGGTTTATTGATAATTTTGCCGTTAAATATCAGATTAAAACATAAAATATGCCTGTATAAATACGCATGTATGTGATAAATTATTGTTCGCAAGTATAAGTCAGCAATGGTTTTCTTTTGTTAAAAATTCCCAAAATGCTAATACGTTAAGTAATCGTTCTTTATGTAACTTCTTATATAAAGAAATGAATAAAATATTTATTGAGGTAATCAAAATTTGCTACTACTCACCATCAACAATTTTTTAGTAGCTCCATCTACTTTTATGTTGCTGCTGGAAAAAAATAGAGAGAAAAAAGAAAGAGGGGGAGGAAATAAAAAAACAAATTATGTTTTAAAAAAATATATGTAATAAAAGCACAATTACGCAGAATTATGCGTACTCAGTGTTTGATTAATTTTGGAAAACACACTGTTAATAAATAATTTGAAAATAAGCGAACTTTATTTTTGCATGAAAAATAATGTGCAAAAGTACTGGAATATATCTTTTTCCGAACTTGAAAAGGTGCCCGTAATCCTGAGCAACATTTATTTCACAAAAATTACCTATTTTAATTCATTGCGTAAATTCCAAGCAATCTATTTTAAATTTTTTCATGTAAGTGAGCAGTGGATATAGTATATAATTCAGCCCTCTCAAAAAAAATGACAGCTATTTTTGCTTGAAAGTACATAATCAAAATAGAGACATACATACAATAGTGTAAATGGCACATGAAGTTAAGATAAATAGTACATAAAATGGAATATAGATGGCGACACTAACAAATTTTTGAGAAAAATATCAAACTTAGTTGCACAAAAAATTTTTAGTTTTTCATTTCTTGAAGCTTTCTAAAGATTTTGCTAATATTAATATATAATGTGCGTCATTTAAATTCATAAGATTAAAATGTTCATAAAAATAGCTGATGTTAGTTTTATTTTTGAAAGATTATGAACATAGCCCAGGAAGTCGGTGCAAGCGCATCCTTCTGAAAGAAAGCGAACAATTTTCTGCGTTGTTTATTTGAAAAAAAGCAGCTGAAGAAAAGTTTATTTCTCATTATTTATTACATTAGGATATTTTTTTTTCCTGGAAAAAATCTGGAATAGTGCGCAATGCGTAATCAATGAGCAAAGCGTACCTCGGGGACTCATGAAAGTGCATCAAATTTTGAGAGTGAGGTAAGAAAGGGAAATATTAGAGGATAATCATTATTGAATTAAGGAGGGAAAATCTTCTTCTCTATCCACTGCTTTAGAAAAGTAAACAATACTTTGCAAACAATACAAATAATGAGTATGAGATTAATTGGGAGTAATATGGCAAAATTTGCAGAAGAAGGCAGCATAGAAAATTCGGACAAAGTTTTTTTGTGCTATGGGTATGTGGAAAGGGAGATCGACAGTTTTAATGAACCAAACAATGGCGAACTGACACATTTTTTTTCTGCAAAGCGAACAAAAAGAGAAGAAAATGTGTTTTTTAGAAAAATGTAACCTAGCATGTGTAATGATAAGTGATATCCTCGTATAAAATTGTGATAATTGGATAAAACAAAAAATCAAGGTTATTTATCATGTTTAATAAATAAATCATGCACAAGAAATTTGAGAAGAAAATCTACGCACCGCGAAAACGCAATGGAACACAACGACACTTCACATGCAAATATGCCAAATCCAGCTCTGCAAGATTTTAAACATGAGCAGCTACTGAACACACATAATGAGTGTACCACGCAATGGAGCGGAGCAAGCAGACAAATAAATTCGGACTAGTTGCCATGATAGTGTTTTGGCCATAGTCAAGAAGAATGCCTCACCGCGCAACGAGGTCAAAAAAAAAAAAAAAAAAAAAAAAAAAAATCAAGCAAGCTCCAGAAAGAAGCGTAATTTTGCTTTCCAGAAACATGGATGGTCATACCTCCGAATCGCCAAGTACAAAGAAATGAGAATTAAACAGCGAGATGATGCTTTCAGCAGAATTTCCGAACAACTGTCAGCGTCAGGCTGCGGAGGACGATTCGATGCACTGACCGAACCACCCGTACGCACTGTCACAAATACACCAAGGAGTATGCTTCCAATAATTGAACAAAACCTACACATATCCCGGGATATCTGGTTCGCGTAGAGTCATTAGATAATGACTGACGGAGGATGGACTGCATTGTCAGTGCTTCTTACGATGTCTACATTAACGCCAGCTCATCGCCAGCAATATTTGCTGTGGTGTCAAGTTCGTGATGGATGGAATGTAACGGATAAGAGTCGGTTCGTTTATAGAGCGGAATACAGGTTCTCACTTGGCCCGTACGAACGTTGCATGAGGGTGTTAGGCTAGCACTCTTCAGCCCATGTCATTGTGAATACATACTTCCAACTCGCCCGGTGTTATTATGTGGGTGCTATATTGCGTAAGATAACCGACATTGTGCTGATCATATCCTGCGGCCTGTTGCAGTACGTATGCCTTGGGCTATTTTTCAACACGACAGTGCCTATCCGTACGCAGTACACGTAGTTACAGTCTTCCTTCGCAATATGTGACGGATTTTCTTCGCATTTCTTTGCAATGTATCCCTCCTATGTCCGTCCTAATCGCCCAACCACATCGAGCACCTGTGGGTATGGTAGGCCGTCGGCTCCAGCTGTCGCGAAAGGTCTCTGACCTGGCTGCGCAGTTACACAATAATTTGGCGGGACATCGCTCAGGACAGCACGTTAGACAAACTTTCTATGCGTCCATGCCAGACCACATTTCCGCATGCATTGCTTCCCGATGCGACCTTATGCCATATTAATCTGTAACTGCAGTACAGTTCTGGACAGCTGTTGCTGTAGTATGTTACTGATTCTCAACTTGCTCTCATGTTTTCCTCATTGTTAGCAGTCTTTTGAGCACTTAAAGCTGTCTTCTTTTTAATTTCGGTAAAGTGATAAATCCAATTAAAATTTTGATCAAGAGAAATGTTGATGAATTTAATTTCTTTAAATATACGAATTCTTTTGTCATCGAACTGAATAGTAAGTTTTCTTTTAACTTTTTGAGATGGTTTGTGGCATAATTTTACTTTTTATTTTAATTATGATATCTGTAGTGTTTATTGTTAGGAATACCACAGTAAATTGATCTAGTGTCTTGTTACAATTCTCTTGAAATCTCTCTTGCCGTCTACCCGAGTGATTACAGTCGTGAAGTAAGTAATGATAGTTAGCTCCAGTTTATATTTTTAGTGGTGTAACGGGCTGACTGCAAGAGAGTTTTGTGTGTATGCGTGTCTTTGTGTGTACATTTATTACGACAAGCTCCTTTTAAAACTACCTTTTAAATATATCTGATCTTCTCCACGATACGTTTCCCTGATGAAAGATTATTGCACTTTAACCTGTAATTTTTTATTTAATTCTCTGCTAATCAAATAGTTAATAACCTATTTTAGCTTATATGAGTTTTAATGTTAATCTTAGCTTATATGGGTGTCCTTTCCTTACATGGGGACTTATGTAAATTTGCGCCTAGATATGAATTAAGAATTTGCAAATAGCTATACGGGAATAACTATTATTTTTATTGGAACCACAAATTTTGGTTTAATGTAATTCAAGAAAACTTGTAGGCGTCACTAAATTGTGAGCAAATACACAACTAGTGAACAGAGTTTAACAACTACCAAATTCCTCAATTAATTACTTTCCTGAAAGACTATTTTTTAAAATTAAATTGTCATGTACCCGAAACATAGGATCTTGGAATCATGGCCGACTAACCTAACTAATAATTTTCTAACAGCAAAAAGCACTGTTTCTAACGTTTACTAATCTCAAGATTAAAAAAAGTTGCCATTTAAAATACATGTTATTAAATTTTACTCCCGAGTAACTGAGATTTGCATAAACTTTTACAGTGATTGAATTATTGTAAAGAAAGCCATAAAGCGGGCATGAAGATATTTAAAATTAAGAACATCGCCCTTAATCAAATAATCCAGCTTAAGCTAGCATGTGTGTCAAAATCGAAAGAGAAGTAGGAAAGCTTTAACCGATTTTTCAGTTTTCTCTTCTTTAAACTGATCATTCGACTAAAAGTTACGTATTCGTCCAACAAAACAACAAATAAATATCTATTGATACAGCTTTCGCTCAAAGCAGATGGTTAAATAAAATTAAACGGAACTATAATATATATTTTATTGACAAATCAGGACCAGTGAAATTAACTGAAAACATGATGCTTCTCTGTTGTCACGATTCGGATAATGAAAATGTATTTCCGAAATTTATTGCATAGAAGACAGAAGCTGTTGTTAGAAGAAGGCTTAACAAATATATATAAAAGAATGTATAAATATGTCATAATTTTATATCGTTTAGTCAATATCTTTTTTTTAATATCCATAGAAAAGTTGCAACTATTACTAAATATTTTACGTGTTCTCAGTATCCGAAGCTCTTTGCAGTGTGCAATAAGAACTTGCAGAACTAACAGAACTTCCAAGAAATATAGTGAATCGAATTTTAACCGTACAGTTCTCGAAAAGTTATTCTTAAAAAGGATGCAGACTTTTTATATTGAATGCAGATTTCTCTGTAAGAATAGGGATTGAAAAAAAAAACCGTTTATATGAATTTATGGCAGTTGAAAAAGTTATGGTAGTATGAAAAAAAAGTTTATATGAAGTTTCTAAAGTAAGTCTGAATAAATCTTTTCTCAAATTAGTCTTTTTAAAATGAATCCTTTCTAAAGTAAGTAATTTAAATTTCATTTTAAATTTCATTTTGTACCTCATAGAGTAATTAATTAACATTAGAAAGAGTTATTACTAGTTTCGTGCAAAGAATCTAGTTTAATATTCCAGGTCAGGTTCAGATAAAAATTGAAATGTTTCTTTGGAAATGAAGAGTTATATTGATGTCTAAAATTTTAGATAATACTTTCTTATTTAAAATTAAAATTAAAACAATAAACGTAAAGAAAATTAATTATCACGATAGTTTCTCTAAAACTGTACAATAATAAATCGTAATTTTCGTCTACATAATCGGCTCTAAAGTATCTTAAATAAGACTGAATCATTTCTAATTAATAATCTGTTAAATAATTAACAAATTAAAAATTTTCTATGCATTCTACTTTAATGTTAGACCCCGCTGCAAATTATGCATAATTGAGCTTTTTATCTCTTCCGTATCGAATATGTAAAGGTTATGAAATAGATTTCAGTTTCGTAAAAAATAATTTTTCAGATTTCAATTTCTCTGTCTTCTTCAAATCCATGATTTCTGCAATAAGATTCTTTTATGTCTAGAATCTTTACTCATTGTTCTTCAGACCCTGTTAGGCTGAGAAGAGAGTGATTGCTTTAGTCTAAATGTAGATGAGAAAGTCATAATAAGATCAAAATAACCTTTCTATTGAAATTTTGAAATTAATAGAAGGCACTGCTTGTGAAACCGGTAAAGTCCAGTATTTTCAGGTAATTAAATAACTTAACATGACTTTTAAATTAAATGAAATTTGAGAAATATGTAAAATAACGTAGTCTGAGATTAGATACAAAATAGTCTACTTAAGCTGACTCAAATAGTTAAAGGTGCGCAATGGATGAAGTTGGAATAAACTTTGGCAGAGCTGATGATAATACGTAACTGCAATGCGAGGCTGCAAGAAACTTTAAAACATTCGAACGCTCTGCTTAAATACCCAACAACTAATTTGCATTCCTGGGAGGAGTACGGAAAAAAGGAGTTACAGTAATAATTCAGATCATAATAACTGGTTAATTAAGAAAATATCCTATATTTTTTTCCTACCAGAATTTAACGAGTCGAAAACGAAGATCTGAATAACGTAAAATCTAAAAGCATGAACCAGCTCTTACAAAAACTCATTTAAGATCTTACTAAACTCCATATAAATTAGTCTCATCCATTGCAGATTTTTTTCTCACAGGAAAATAGCTTAGCATAGAGATATTTAAGCTTCACAGCATGCATGAACAAGGATCATCTTTCACAATTCCCATTTTCTCTCTTAAACTCTTTTTCACACCGCTCTCCAGCTTTGTGCTGTGTAAAATAGTGTGCAACATTGCAATATTTCAGCAACAACCAGCTAACCGAATTTCCATATGGTTAGAAACATTAGACACACCACACCTCAAAGACACTTTATTTCAAAATCTATACATAGTGTTCTAGAATTAAATTTCATTTAACTTTATCGTTTGGTTTATTCGATTACGTCAAAACACTTGAGGGCTATACCCCTAAGGGTAGGTATATCTTCGTGGAGGACTTTCTAAGGAAAACTGGCTAGTATACACGTTACACATGGGGAAAACCACGAAAACGCCCATGCAGTCAGCCCGTTCGAGGGATTCGAACCTGAGACCGGCAGTGTTCAGCGATTTGTTAGTTCGGTCCTGGTGGGCTCATGTAAAACTTTATAAATATTAACTGGGAAGCCTAATTTTAAATCGGTTCATTTACAATATACTAGCTTCTACTTTCATTTCACTTCATTTCAATATATACTATCAACACATTTTGTTTTTATAATGCATTAGTTCAGAACATATACTTACATGCATTCAAGGTATTAAACTTCAGTCATTATACTATAATGCGAAAGATTACCTTTATTTAGTTTTAACTTTACACATAAAATACATACACTGCATGCTATTTTTTGTCTTCAATTCGCACTGAATTGTTTTATTAATTACACTCTTTTGGCCTTAAATAACGTAACCACATTTAACATATAAGGTATTTCTCCCTCTTTCCTAGCGTGCCTTCGTGGTGTAGTTCTGCACACTGGGCCGGTATTCCAGAGGTCCGTGGTTCGATTCCCAGCGAAAGCGGTTGCTATTTTTCATCTTTCCTGCTTCCAAAAATATACCTAATGTCTCTACAAACAAACACAGTCTTAAAACTGAATACATCAGCAAAAAAATTCTTCGTTGTACTTAACTTAGATATCTTCGCTTAAGATAAAAGAAAGCATACTAGCAACTTCATACACATATTTTTAACATCCTCAAATAAACTTCTATTTGAAGAAATAATGTAAAGAATCCTCTCCTCCTTTTTTTTTGTGGAAGTCAGCCACCCGCTTGTTTATCCTGGTCTCTCTGATAATGGTCCTGGTCCTTTTTCTGGCTTCTTTCGTTTTACAGTGCGGTCTTTAATTCTTGTCGATTTCCTTTGACCTTCGGTGTATTCTGGTGATACTGGTCTCTTTCTTGGAAGGTTCTTTTAAGGTTCGTGGTCTGCTTTACCGTCCATTTGTGCTTTTCGATTGCTGATTCTTTTCATTTCCCTTTCCTCGTCCATTGGCATTTTATAGCCTAAACGTCTCTTTAACTTACCAGTCATTTTCTTGTCATTGCAAGCTCCCTGTTCATACTGCTCACCGGGACTTTTTCCTCTTCGCCGTTTTTCCATCTGCCGTTTTTCCATCTGCCGTTCCATCTGCCTCTGGTGGTCGCGGCATCTCAAGGATCCTTAAACTCTGTCTTGAACCTTTGTCATATTTCTTCTTATCTCCCTATCCTTTGTAGCTTTTCTGTTTAATGCATCATCTCACATGTATCTTTTTTCCCTTTCTTTTATTCTACAGACCTTGTGACTTAGACGCCGCTGCTAAATCAACCGCTCTTTCCGACAGGCCTGGAGTAGTCATGCCAGGCGATTCCTGTAATAGAGATGTTAGCAGTATGTCAGCCTGCTGATAATACTTTTCTATCTGAACAATGTTCGCTTTCACGGATTCACCACTCTTTCTCTTGAGTACAAATCTGTCTTCCTGATTCTCTCGATTAAAAAGAATCCTTCAAATTTATTACAAAATTTAATGACGCACGAGAAAGGAAATACTTTAGTTTTAAATCCTTACCTTTTCTTATCGTAATGAAATTTTGTTTTGCAACGGCTGTATACAAATTGCAAGTTGATTCATCCACTAATTTCTGAATGTCTGCCAACTTAAATTCTTCCGACCTTCTTTCAACAAAAAAAGTTTATCGAGACACGTAATCCACTTCCTGCCAAGAAATAATTCAACGGATGTTTTACGAGCGGTATCGTGCGTAGAGGATTTTAATGTATAGACCAATTCATCTATCCTAGCGTTGGTGGTAATTTTTTCAAAGCTGTGAAAAATTTTTAATGAATTTTCTATTCGTCTACTCTGTGAAATTTGACTGTGGTCGATAAGGATTCATTTTAAAATGCTTTATATCAAGACCGGTAGAAATTTTCTCAAATATTTGACTTACGAACTGCGGACCATTATCTGAGATTATTTTTATTGGAGGTCCTTATTTTAATACAAATTTATTTAAACAGGAATCTGCAACAGTTTTCGCTTGTGTTCTTTTGAGGTAAATTATAGTTACCAACTTCGAAGAATGATCAGCAATTGTGCCATGAAGAATATTGTGCCAAAAGAAGAATATTGTGCCATGTTAGAAGGCGGATAATTTTTTAGTCCTGCAACTTCTGAATTCTTTGTTTCTAATCCTCCCTCAGCTAGCTTATATCCCTAGGTATCGAAGCTTTTTAACCGCGAGTTTATACTTTCCTGCATTCACTCTTAAAGCTGCTTCTTTTAGAAGTGAAAAACTTCGTACGTATCCTCAGTATGCTCCACAATTGTGTTGCCTGTGACTACTACGTCTTCTAGTTGTATGAATGTTGGTTCACCAGATTATGCCCATTGCCCTCTGAAATGTAGCGGGAGCCCCGCATAGGCAAAATGGTATTCTGAGAAATACATATACCCTTGGTAATAAATACAACTTTCGGCACAACGTTCGGTCTCACCCATAAGCTGAAAATATCCAGATGTGAGATTTAGCGTGATCATGTATCTTGTAGATTTCCTTATTGTTTCTTCAATTATTGGCAAAGAATAAACCAGGTGTTTTATTATTCTGTTTAGGTTTCTGTAATTTATAGCGAATTAAAATTTTAAAATCAATGGGAGGAATATTATTATTTTTTCTGCATAGTATTACAGGGTTAGCATAAGGGCATAGGGACTACTACTTGTGGTGATTATAATTTTGTTTTTCAGCATGTCCGAAATCTACCTTTTTATGATTGTGTCATCATCACCATGCGGTGTCATCAAATAAATGGGAAAATTTGTTACTAAATGCTCCAACTTTACCTTTTTCTTCCAGTTGCATTTCGTTTATATTCACAGTTAGCGGTTCTGTCTCTTTTCCTTTAATTTGTTCATGTTTAACTGTAGTCCGTCTTCGAAAACTAATTCGCGTGTCCGTATATTTTAAGAAATCTAACCCCCAAATCACTATTGCTTATAAATTTTTCACCACACATACATATACACATACACAAAAATAAAAAAATAAAAAAAAAATAAAAAAAAAAAAAAAAAATTGCTGCTTGTTTTAAAATTATGCATTCATTCTCCCTACTCATTCATAGTGTTTTTCCTAAGCTTGCCACGTCGAACAGCCAACAATAATATGTAAAATTCAATTCTAATACTTTTTTTTAGAAACCTTTTCCGCCAAAATGCTGCTTTGCGCTCCTGTGTCCAATAAAATGTCTGACGATATTCTATTCAAAACGATCTGAATATCTGGAAGTGAAATTTTTTTAATTAATCGCGTATTCAATGGAGTCTTTTTCTTTCATTTGAAGTGACTGATTTTTCTAAACCACAGCTATCCTACCTAATTTAAAGGTTTCCGCTTATTCACACCTGTTTCCTTTTTATCAAAACCTTTCTGAGATTTATGATGGCAATCGGCATTAACGGACAAAAAATTTTGCCGGCCATCAAAATGTTTCCTACCTTTTTCGGCTACACGCTTTCCAAATTTTTCGCTGCTTACTTTATCGTATTTCTGCCTGCGCGTACTTACTGACAAACGCA
This sequence comes from Stegodyphus dumicola, assembly GCF_044657685.1. NCBI lineage: Eukaryota > Metazoa > Arthropoda > Arachnida > Araneae > Eresidae > Stegodyphus > Stegodyphus dumicola. The sequence goes on along the minus strand of NC_140772.1, from coordinate 183,474,363 downwards.
GAGTTTCAAATTTCGCA